>NC_041387.1:221532059-221669597 GCF_002162155.2 Triticum dicoccoides | reverse complement strand
GCGGCAAGCAGGAGGTGGCTCGGGCGCGTGCGTGCGCGCCGCGGCCACACGCTCGTCCTTCTGTCCGAGGACGAAGACGACAGGAGAAGGGAGTGGAGATGGGCTGGGCCGGCTGGGGGGGGGGGAAACTGGGCCGGCTGGTGGGCTGCACGGGGGGGCACCAGGTAAGTCCTTCTCTGTCTCTCCTTTATTTCCATTCTGTTTTATATTTTTCTTCTGTTTTTTTTTCTTTTTTTTTCTTTGCCACTGTTTTCAAAGTTAAACAAATTCAAAACAGTGCCAAATATCCTCTGAATAATTTATGTTGCTAGATGGACTTTTCCAACAGCACATACAACATTTCAAAGTTATCTGAAAATATATCCCATATATTATGAATATAATTCCAGATTCAAATACAATAATGATTTAAATTCAGTGCCCAAAATATTCCACATAAATGTTCACTATTTTTGGTTTGGTCTTCAAAGCCTTGCCAAAATTTTCAAACATTTATGAAGGCATGTTGGAAACAATGAATGCAATTTTAAGGGTTCTTGCCCCTCTTTTAAATTGATTTCTGAGGCTTTCACTTTCCTCATTTCAAGTTTCAAAAAAATATAGCCATGATGCACACATGAAGCTAACCTAGAGCAATGCCCGAAGCTAGGGATGTGACAGAACCCCTTATCCTCTGCATGACCTGTCATGGCCACAGTAAATAGATGAAACCCACAGTAAATAGATGAAACCCTGATGTGCCTACTGATTCATGCTTGTTTGTCATGCCTGCTATTGCTTAGAGTTGTGTCAGGTCTGATTCATCAAGGATGAGTCGGAGGTGTGTGAACATGTCCTACTGTTGAGAGCTAAGTGTGTGAACACGATTTGGTAAAGGTAGCAGTGAGAGGCCATGTAGGAGTACATGGTGGGTTGTCTCATTGCAGCCGTCCTCAGGAACCGAGTTCTGTGTTTGTGATCCATGAACAGTTACGACCACACATTGGGCTCCGGGCGCTCCAAGCTCTCTCGACTTATTAATCAACTTGATCTCTGTCCAGGAGTTGCAACTAGATTCTGGTGTTTGTAGGTAGTGTTAGTAGTCTACCAAGTGGCACCCGGTACAGGTGGGCTTGGGACAGACTAGGCACAGTGGCCCGGTGTACCAAGTGGCACCCGGATGGTGGGCTTGGGAACCCTGCACACATCGTTTGGGGCCGTGAGCGACACCCCGGGCGGATCTCCTTGCGGATGGAACCCGAATAGGCGATAAACCTGGACGAGAGACTTGTGTGGTTAGTCAGGTCATGGCTGACACCCTCGCTGGGCTTCCGCTTGAAGGTTGCCGAGTACATGTCGTGTAAATGGCGGTAAGTGGTGAGAGCGTGTGTGAAGAAGTACACCCCTGCAGGGTTAATATGATCTATTCGAATAGCCGTGTCCATGTTAAAGGACTTCTGGGTTGCCTGTACAGTTCATAGACAAGTGAAAGTGGATACTTTAAAATACGCAAGATAAGCGTGAGTGCTATGGATGGCGTTCTCGTAGGGAGACGGGAGTGGATCCATAGTGGTGTACTGATATGGTGAATATGTGGACTCGTGTGCCACCTCAAAAGAGTTACTTGCAGTAGTAGTTCAGGATAGCCACCGAGTCAAAGCTGGCTTGCTGCAGTTAAACCCCACCACCCATTTGTTGATAATGATACATATGTAGATAGTCCTGATGTAAGTCTTGCTGGGTACATTTGTACTTACGTTTGCCTTTTTTTTGAAGAGAGACTTAAGTCTCACTAGTAGTTCCACGTGGACTTCGACGTTTAGCTTGCTAGCTCAGCTACGATCTTGTGCCCTTGGCAGGATCTGATAGACAGTCAGGCTTCTCAGCCTTTTTCTTTTGTAGATGTCTGTACTCAGACATGTTAAGCTTCCGCTTGTGCTTGACTTGTTTGCTCTGGATGTTGGTTCATGAGACTCATGCTTGTAATATCTCGCTCCTCGGAGCCTATTGAATAAAATACTTGAGTTGTAGAGTCATGTTGTATTTGCACATATCGAGCACATTGTGTGTATGTTATTGAAATGTTGGTATGTGTGGGATCTAACTATATAGTTGTTTATCCTTGGTAGCCTCTCTTACCGGGAAATGTCTCCTAGTGCTTCCATTGAGCCTTGGTAGCTTGCTACTGCTCCAGAACACTAAGGCTGGCCGGCATGTGTCCTTCTTCGTTCCTGTGTCTGTCCCTTCGGGGAAATGTCACACGGTGTCTACCGGAGTCCTGTTAGCCTGCTACAGCCGGTTTACCGGAGTCCTGCTAGCCCAGTTGCTACAGCCCGGATTCACTCGCTGATGACCGACACGTTCATTGCTGGGTCATGTATGCCTGTCCCTGTAAGTTAGTGCCACTTTGGATTCACGAATAGCCATGTCAGCCCGGGTTCTTTGTCATATGGATGCTAGTGGCACTATCATATACGTGAGCCAAAAGGCGCAAACGGTCCCGGGCCAGGTAAGGCGGCACCCGTGGGAATACCGTGCGTGAGGCCGCAAAGTGATATGATGTGTTACATGCTAGATCGGTGTGACTTAGGATCATGGTCCTGACAGCTTTGGTATCAGAGCTTGACTGCTTCTAGGATTACCAAGCCAAACTGGTCGAAGTTGAGTCTAGAAATTCTTTAGTTATATAAGGGAATTGATTGTGGGATGGAACGTAAGGCTCTTTTTACTCCTTTACCTCATGCCCTTCTGATCCGAGTCATCCTATCTTTCATGCGGGTTTAAGGAACTAGGCTTTCTCTTCTTTCTATCAGGATCACGTGTTACTAATCTGTAGACTATATGATTGATGGTTCTAAGCTTGAGTTCAGTTCCTACTATCTTCTGTATGTTCATAGTTGATCTCGAAACCTTGATATTGTACTTCTGAGTGGCTATGCCACCATTTTGTAGCATGTCTCCACTCTTTTGAGCATTTACAGTCGTTATGCTGTCCGAGTCATCCCAGGTTTCTAAATAATCTGATGCAATTGCAAAATCCTTTCCCTCTGTTTTCGATGACCTTTTTGGCCAGGTTAACCACACTAAACGGTGAGTTGAGGTACTCTATTGCCTCGACGTATACGTTGGAGCTATTATTATGACCGTAGGTGTCTTAGGGGATCATCTAGTAACTAGCCATGTTTTGTGTCCCAGTGTGATGATTCTGGCCTTTATTCCCGAAAGCATCAAGTGATGCCATTTAGTTAGTAGGCATTCTACTTCTGGGTTTTGAACCCGAGATTCACCCTACTTACTTCATGTTGATAGTAATTGTTAGTGCCTTTAGGATATTACTACCCTTTGCGATAGTCCTTGAGGTCCATGGTATTTCCTTCTTCCAAATACCAAGAACTGCTTATGGCAGTAGTTCTTTTGAACCAAAATATCACAACCAGAGTGCTCTTGATGAGTTCTCCATTCGTAGTTGTGACTCTGCCAGTTCTACCTTTCTGCATGGGTTATCCGAAAGAAATATGTTGAACTCGTTCGACATGCTAATCTATGCATCCACAACTTAGAAAATCATATGTTCTTTTGAGTTGTCCCTCTTTAGTTGTCTTCTGACCTCGTCTATCAATTGATAGTCAAGAGTATGTGTGGTTCCGTAATCGATGCTTACTACGCTTATGGTCCCTCAAACCATTCTAATCCGGAATGACTAGGAGAAACAAACTTCAGAACCTCATCCATATCTAGGATTGGGTCAAAGCAATTGTATTCCGCAGATCAAAATGCCAATCCAGCTTCTGCTCTGCTCTACCTTGGAGTGTTACCATCCTTATGTCAAGAGTGTCATGAGAATTGCACCACCTATTATGAATTCTTGACGCAGTAATACTTCTTGCCATCATTGTTAATTCCTCAGTTCTCGTGTTATTGTAACCGGAATGCCGACATGTGAACTATGATGTGTGAAATCTATACTCCTAGCAATTCTGTTGCTTGGTAGTTAAATGGACAATAACCTCATTCTTAGCACGTTGATTTTTGAATCATCGCCCTAAGGTTGATCGTGCTACCTAGTCCTTATTCCGTGTGCACTCCTCGATCAGTGAGTCAGGATCGTATCGGTTCCTCGCTCTTTTGATCATATCGTCTTGCCGTGAAAAGCAAGATTGATCTCGAGCTTAGTAACATATCGGTGGTTCGTGATTTTCCGAATATCTTCTCGGAAGTGTTACCAGGTTGTCACCTGACTGCTATGTTGAGTTCGTGATCAAGTTAGTTTCTTGTAAACCACCCCCTTCTCCAGGGATCTGTGTTGGGTACCTTTGAGCTAGTTGGTTAAGCTGAACAACAACTTGGAGAGTTGGAAGATGGAAGCTTGTTCGATTTAGTTCATTTTAAGGGTTATCTTGTATGTGTGTTGAAGGAGGATGGTATTTTCATCGATTGACCTCGTGATCAGTTAATGCACATATCAACTTATCCAATCTTTGATTTGAGTATGGAATATCGTCAAATCAAATAAGAACCAACGATATTCGTAATGTTGTCTTACTCGTGGTTGATCCCTTGAGCATACATCATTATATCTTTTGGTCTGACCAATACTATCACCGTGTTCACTGAATCGTGGAATTCCATTTATATGGAAACTGGATGAATTGTTGTTGAGCCCATCGACAACATCCTTATCTTGTCCATGATTCATGTTGAACATTAAGCTAGTGCTGGAAACTTTTGAAAGCATTTCTTCATGCTAGCTCATGAAGCATATGTTCGGATGAAAGAAGTGGCTCTCTCTAACTCATGTGCATCTGGTGCAAGCTGCCACCGTGGGTTGGAGAAAGTTAGTTTTGCTTCCTCTGGAATCGTCCCAAGTTAGTCACGCATGTGCGAAGTACTCTATGGTTTGATAGGTTGGCCGCCTCCATTCTATATGTGTTCCTAGCACACCAAGCCACTGATTGACTTGCTCAAGGATAAGAAGTTCATCGATAAGTGCACAAGGACTCCGATATCCTCGATGATGGTTCCCCACATGAACTCAGTAGTGTTTTATTATAAGACTACCATGTGGTCATGTTTGTCTGTGACAGCGTGTTCACATGTGTGTAGCAGAACCAACTCATGTTTTGGAGATTTCTATCGTAGTTCATTCCCCGAGAATCCCGCAACGCCATCTCGTCGATTTGTGTTGCAAACTTTCATTCTTTTTCCTAGACTCGATGAGTCTGGATTATCCTAACACCAACCAGATCTGAATCTCAGGCAGATATGATGGTTGGAACATTTCCCAAGAACTATAATAATGGTCTCTCTGTAACCGGTTAAGTGGATGTCGTGGCCAACACACCCAGCCGGAAGACCTATTATTGTAGTATATTGATTGAAGAAGTTGGCCACCTCCCCATGAGGATTTCTTATGGATTTACTTCCGTTGTTATTCCTTATGATTTTTGTGTTCCCGAAGTCCGACCTTTACTTGATGTCCTAGATATCAACCCAGTTTAATAAATGGGTTGCGCTGGCACATCAAGGAGAACATTAGAAGCGGAGTGCTAAATGTCTCTCGGTCAATCATCCAGATTTTGTCCCCTTGGCCCCGCCAAGGTGAAATCTGAGAAGGTGTTATCTTCCTTTGCATCTGCATCTTCTACCGGCATTCATCATGGTAGAACGTTGTGTTGCCAGGATCCTTGACACGGATATTGTTAATACCTTGATAAATATGGAAGTGATCAAGTTCTTGAGAGCACGCACAAGTGCTAGGTGTTATCATCGGCACTAACTGGGATTGCTCTCAGTTCCCTCGGTTATGCTATAAATTTTTCAACATGGACTCACTCTCCACTGTTGAGCTTCTCGTCAATTATTAAAATCATCTGGTGCGTTGTCTTCAACAAGGTAATCCACATCATCCATTCTAATTTGGGTATGCCATTCTACCGAACCCCTCCAAACGATCGCTTGAGAATTGCCTTAGGCTAGTATAAAGAGTTTCAATGATCTCTGAATCAAAGGTAATTCTTTTTGCCACTTAAGGGGATATTTCTACAAGCCACCTTCCCTAAGGTGCCCCGTTATGGTATCATGGCAACTCAACTCCTCGCTACATTGACAATCGTTTACCACCTTCTTAAGTGTGGAATTTTTGTCTACCTAGTGAACCCTCGTCATCTGTTCCACTCCATCCCTCTAGATGTATGCTTCGTGTCTCAGTTTGGGAGATGCTGCTATGTCTCATCCCATGAGTTGATCCTGAGTTGTTCGGTCTTCGAGAAGATCAATTCTTCTAGAGTTTTCCTTTCCTCTTCTTGTCATGTTAGTTGGAGTTCTCAAAGGAAGACATCGAGTCAAAGATGGTGATTGAATCAACGCCCCTATGAAGTGCAACCTGGATCGTGAAGATTGTGTTAGTTTGTGTCCCCCCGCATCTTACCCTACGCTTGAATCTCGAGACGAGATTCTTGTTTAGTGGGGGTGAGTTGTCACATCCCTAGCCTTACCTTGCAATAGGCTAGCACTTGTCTATTGCATCATGTTTAAATTCTTTTGAAAGTTGAAATGGGGATTGCTCAAACCCTAGCACGAGATCAAATCAACTAGGTTCAAATAAAAATATTCTCAATGAACCCAAAATGCTCTTCAGAAAAGTTCATTATTTTTGGATTGGTCTAGAACCTCTCCCAAAAATGGTGCACATTTTTCTAGGCCATTTTGGATTTTTGAATTAAATCATACGGTATTTGCAATTGGGCATTTAATTGCTAAATAATATTTTAAATGCTCAAATAATCACAAACTGAAATGTTTGCTGTTGGAAATATTCCAAACAGTGACATTGAGCAGTTTCATGATTTTTGGAAATGCCCTGGCATTTTTATTAAAGCCAAAACAATTACAGAAAATAGAAAATGAAAATAAAAGAGAGAGAGAGAGTTAGTACCTGGCCTCACCCGTGCAGCCCACCTGGCCGGCCCAGCTGGCGGCCCAGCCATCTGGCCCAGCCCACCACCGCAACCCCTCTGTGGTCTTCCTCCTCTGCCAAGAGGAGAAGCAGCTGCGTGCAGCGCGCACAGCCACCTGCGGCCACCTCCTGCTTCTGCCGACGCACTGGACGACTCCAGACGACGCCATGCCCCCCTGGACCTCTCTCACTCTCTCTCGACCTCTTTCCCCTGCTCTGCTCTCTCTCCCTCTCGCGCCCGAGCGCAGCCGCAGCCGCGCCGCCGTAATGCCGCAGCCTCCATGCTCCCCTTGCCTCCCCAACATGCCAACGAGAATCGCCGCACCTCCCTCGTCCTCTCCGTCTAGCCACGCCTCGCCGGAGGCCCTGCATCGACGCCATCTTCATCAAGTTCGTCGCCGGCCGCTGGAGATCCCTCTCGCCGCCCCGCTCGCTCCGGTGCTTCCCCGAGCACGCCGAGGCCACCTCTGCGACCGCTGTGAGCTCCGCCATCATTTCCCCCTCTCCCTTGGCTCGTTTTCTTCCTCTAACACCGATGCCCGTCGGAGCCGAGAGCTCTTCGCTACCGGCCATGTCGCCGCCGTAGCCACCGTTCCCTAGAGCTGCAACCGAGCACGCAGCCATACTCAGTGTACCACTAGGACGCCATAGCACCCCTTCGCACCCTCTGCCGTGCTCCCTAATGCCGACCCCGAGCTCACCCGAGCTCCGGCCGCCGCCGCGAGCTCAACTCCGACGGGTATAGCGCACCCCGCCCGCTCCTTCCTGCTTCGTTGGATGCGGAAGAGCACGGGCTCCCTCCTGGTGGTCTCCCCGCACCTAAACGCAGCCCCTAGCGCCGCCCAGTAGCAGCTCCGCTGCGCGGGATGGTCGCCGCCGGCCAAACTCCGGCGAGCCGACGTGGCTCCGTCATTAGGAGCTAAACCAGCCAGCTAAACACCCTACAGCCACTGACACCTGGGCCCCGCTATCTAATTAACCCTAGATTAGCTCCTGTTTAGGTTAAACTAACCCTACGGGCCGCACAGGTCAGTTTGACCTGGCCAGGTCACACGTTGACTGGCCCCACGCGTCAGAATTGACCCAACTGACGTGGCCGTTGACTGGGTCCACATGTCAGCGACACTAATCAGCCCCAGTCACTGACCAGTGGACCCCACTGGTCAGGTTTGACCTGAACCCGCCCTGTTGACCTGATGATGTCAGGGTGATGTCGTGCTGACGCAGTAACTCTTTTCTGGATTTAATTTAATTCTGAAAATTCCAGAAAATGTTTGAAACTTGTAAAAATCATAGAAATTCGACCGTAACTCCAAATGAGATAAATTATATATGAAAAATGATCAGAAAAATCCAATCTATCCATATGTACCATTTTCATGCATGTTAGAACAACTTATGACTACTGTTTAGGACAATTCAATTAAATGACATTTAAATAACCACATGTGGATTTTGAATTTGAATCTTGGATTCAAACCAACTTCATTTAATCTGGTTTTAGTTGCATTAGCACAAACCACAGCATATTGCCATGTCACATTCATGCATCATATTGTTGCATTGCATTGATTGTGTTTCTTCTTTGTTGTTGGTGCTTGTCCCCTCTCAGTAGACGTGTACCGACGATGAGTTCGATGACACCGATGAAGAACTATATTATCTTCAGAAGTGCCAGGCAAGCAAAACCCCCTTGTTCATTCCGATACAATCCCACTCTCTCGCTCCTGCTCTCTTTTACTGCATTAGGACAACAACGACATATTTGTTACTTGCTGCGGTAGCTGAACCCCTTATCCTCTGCATGACCTGTCATTGCCATAGTAAATAGATGAAACCCACTAGCATGAGTAGGAGTTGTTTGAGCCCTGATGTGCCTACTCATTCATGCTTGTTTGTCATGCCTGCTATTGCTTAGAGTTGTGTCATGTCTGATTCATCGGGGATGAATCGGAGGTGTGTGAACATGTCCTACTGTTGAGAGCTAAGTGTGTGAACACGATTTGGTAAAGGTAGCGGTGAGAGGCCATGTAGGAGTACATGGTGGGTTGTCTCATTGCAGCCGTCCTCAGGAACTGAGTTCTGTGTTTGTGATCCATGAACAGTTACTACCACACATTGGGCTCCGGGCGCTCCAAGCTCTCTCGACTTATTAATCAACTCAATCTCTGTCCAGGAGTTGCAACTAGTTTCTGGTGTTTGTAGGTAGTGTTAGTAGTTTACCAAGTGGCACCCGGTATAGGTGGGCTTGGGACAGACTAGGCACAGTGGCCCGGTGTACCAAGTAGCACCTGGATGGTGGGCTTGGGAACCCTGCACACATCATTTGGGGTCGTGAGCGACACCCTGGCCAGATCTCCTTGCGGATGGAACCACAATAGGCGATAAACCTGGACGAGAGACTTGTGTGGTTAGTTAGGTCATGGCCGACACCCTCGCTGGGCTTCCGCTTGAAGGTTGCCGAGTACATGTCGTGTAAACGACGGTAAGTGGTGAGAGCGTGTGTGAAGAAGTACACCCCTACAGGGTTAATATGATCTATTCGAATAGCCGTGTCCGCGGTAAAGGACTTCTGGGTTGCCTGTACAGTTCATAGACAAGTGAAATTGGATACTTTAAAATACGCAAGATAAGCGTGAGTGCTATGGATGGCGTTCTCGTAGGGAGAGGGGAGTGGATCCATAGTGGTGAATTGATATGGTGAATATGCGGACTCGTGTGCGCCACCTCAAAAGAGTTACTTGCAGTCGTAGTTCAGGATAGCCACCGAGTGAAAGCTGGCTTGCTGTAGTTAAACCCCACCACCCCTTTGTTGATAATGATGCATATGAAGATAGTTCTGATGTAAGTCTTGCTTGGTACATTTGTACTCACGTTTGCCTATTTTATGTTTTTGCAGAGAGACTTCAGTCTCACTAGTAGTTCCACGTGGACTTCGATGTTTAGCTTGTTACCTCAGTTACGATTTTGTGCCCTCGGCAGGATCTGATAGATAGTCAGGCTTCTCAGCCTTTTTATTTTGTAGATGTCTGTACTCAGACATGTTAAGCTACCGTTTGTGCTTGACTTGTTTGCTCTGAACATTGGTTCTTGAGACTCATGCTTGTAATATCTCTCTCCTCGGAGCATATTGAATAAAATACTTGAGTTGTAGAGTCATGTTGTGATGCCATGTTGTATTTGCACATATCGAGCATATTGTGTGTATGTTATTGAAATGCTTGGTATGTGTGGGATCTGACTATCTAGTTGTTTATCCTTGGTAGCCTCTCTTACCGGGAAATGTCTCCTAGTGCTTCCACTGAGCCTTGGTAGCCTTCTACTGCTCCGGAACACTTAGGCTGGCCGGCATGTTTCCTTCTTCGTTCCTGTGTCTATCCCTTCGGGGAAATGTCACGCGGTGTCTATCGGAGTCCTGTTAGCCTGCTACAGCCCGGTTTACCGGAGTCCTGCTAGCCCAGTTGCTACAGCCCGGATTCACTCGCTGATGATCGACACGTTCGTTGCTGGGTCATGTAAGCCTGTCCCGATAAGTTAGTGCCACTTTGGATTCACGACTAGCCATGTCATCCTGGGTTCTTTGTCATATGGATGCTAGCGGCACTATCATATACGTGATCCAAAAGGCGCAAACGGTCCCAGGCCAGGTAAGGTGGCACCCGTGGGAATACCGTGCGTGAGGCCGCAAAGTGATATGATGTGTTACATGCTAGACCAGTGTGACTTAGGATCGGGGTCCTGACACTGGTCCTGCCAGCGGTCCTCGCAAGGTTGGTCACGCCATCCTTGGGGAGGGCCACAGTCTTCCCATCATCCTCCACCTCTTCCTCCTCCTCGGCCAAAGCCCGGATCGTTGTGCTCGGGGCGTCGGCCGATACGTCCATCTCGCACAACCCTGAGCTCTTGGTATTCGTTGGTGTTGTGGGTGTGGAGGTCGTGGTACACGCAGTACCGGCTGCCCATGGATGACTCCTGCTGATCCCTGCTTCGCTGGGTATCTGGCTCCGCTGCTAGCGCAGCAGCTCCTTTGCGCTTCACGTCCTTCACCTTGGACTTCTTCTCTTCCGGATCAGCAGCTGGAAGCTCTAGGAGGGAGAGATGCCCTTCCTCAGCCCTGGCGCACTTGGTCGCCAAGTTGAACAGCTCCAGAGATGTGCACAGGTCTTCATGGATTGCTAGCTCCTCTTTCATCTTGATGTCACGCACGGCATCGGAGAAGGCTGAGATGATGGCTTCCTCAGTCACCCTGGGATCTTGAGGCGAGCGTTGTTGAAGCGCTGGATGTCCTTCAGCAGGGTCTCTCCTGGCTATTGCTTGATGCGGCGCAGGTCACTCATGGCCGGGGGCCGGTCGTGAGTGCCTTGGAAGTTGGCGATGAAGCGAGTGCGCATCTCGTCCCAAGAGGAGATCGTGCCGGGAGGCAGGTTCAGGAGCCAGGTGCGGGCGCCATCCTTGAGCGCCATGGGAAACCAGTTCGCCATGACCTTTTCATCCCCGTTGGCCGCCTCGATGCCCAGCTCGTAGAGCTGGAGGAACTCCGCGGGGTCGGCAGTACCGTCGTAGCGAGGAGGCAGATCTGGCTTGAACTTGCCCGGCCAGGCCACACTGCGCAGCTCGGCGGTGAAGGCGTGGCAGCCTGCAGTGGCTACAGGGGGCCTTTGGTGACGAAGGGCTTGATCTTGGAGGTCTCCGTGCGCTGCCGCTAGCAGGAGCGCGGGGTCTTGGCGTGCTGGAGCAGGAATGCGGTCATGGCGTGCTGGCGCTGGGAGCACACGAGCAACTTCTTGAGGGCGAGGGACCACTTGGCAGCTCTTTTCTTGCTGTGCGGGCACTGGGCGCAGTGGGTCTCGTCTAGGGGCCGCACGCCTTGGGGCCAAGGCGCCTTCTTGAGGAGGAGGCGGCTGTGGTGCCTCCGTAGCTGCGTTGCCCGTGCATGGCGGAGGGCGATGCAGCAAGAGGGACGGCGCAGGGGATCCCCCTACGGCGCTGACGAGCTCGGTGATACAAGCGAGCCACTCATCGTAGAGGTCGTCGACGGGGCGATAGTGCAGGAGCTCACGTGCCAGGAGCAGTGCGGCGTGCGCGTCCACGGGAGCGCGACGAGTATGCGACGACGAGCCTGCCGGAGTCAGCGACGGGGTGGCGGTGCGGCCTTCCCGCCGCACCGAGGGATGTAGCGACGACGCCTGCTGCTCGTTCCCCACAGGGCCGGTGGTGGCGTGGGCGGCAGGTGACAGGAACCACGGGGAGGCCCACCGACAGGGGTCGTCTGGGTAACATGGGCCGCGAGAGCAGCCCGACGCTCGGCGTGGGCTCGGCGAGCGTCAGACATGGGCGCGACGGACGACGAAACGCGAGGCGATGGAAGAAGGATTCCGGCGCACCCCTATCTGGCGCGCCAAATGTCGGATTTTGGGTTCCGGCAGACCCTTGAGGTTTGATCTCTGGGGTGCGCGCGAAGATCTCTCCCCTACCAACTCACGTCTCAAAGCCTCGCAAGCGATCTAAGCTAGAAAGATGAACACACAAGGGACACGAGGTTTATACTGGTTCAGGCCACCATTTTGGTGTAATACCCTACTCCAGTGTGTGGTGTGGTGGATTGCCTCAGGGGCTGATGATGAACAATACAAAGGGAGAACGGCCTCGCGAAGGGCTGTTCTTGAGCTGGTGCGATGAACTACTTGGGTGAGTTCAATTGCCTCCCTCTCTCTCTAGTCTACCCAAAATCTGGATATATCCCTTACTCTGTGGTGGCTAGCTCTATTTATAGAGGGAGGCCCTGGGCCTCTTCCCAAATAATGAGCGGGAAGGGCGCCAACAATTGTACACTTATCCTGACTAAAGTTGGTCTTCGACTGCCAAAGACTCTGACGGTGACGCCTTCCTGGGCTCCACGGTGACCTCCATCCTGCCGTCCCACTAGTCTTGGTCTCGTTGCACGGAAACGGTAACCTTTGCCTGACGCCTTGGCCTGTGCTTGCCCCCTTTTCACCAAAGGGGAAACAAGGACACTGCGCAGGCTGGCGCCCGCCTGGCGCCAGCCTGGTCTCGATCGTCATGGCTTGCCTCACGGGCACCTCGCGAGTTACCCTGCCTTGATCTCTCCGCCTCCTCGCGAGCCCACCTGATGAGGCTTCTCCTCAGGAAGCTTCCTGTCATCCGCCCCACAAGGCATGTCCCCTCGCGAGGGTCTTGAGCTTGAGCTGATGAAGTTGGGCTACACTGGGCCTCCGCTTGAGCCACGCCGCAGGTCGCAGGCAGGCAAGTTTGGGGACCCCCATTCCAAGAAGGCTGACACGAGCGGCCGCTGCCTGGGTTCCCGCTGCCCTTGTACGCCCGAATCGAGGGCCCTGGAGAAGAAGACGCCGAGCGACACTGCTGGCGAGCCACGGCGGTGCGCGTTGTCACCCCCGGAGTCCATGCCGAGAGCTCTTCTCGCGAGCTTGTGCTCCATGCCACTATGCCTCCCTGCTCTTGGATTCGCCTTCCTCCCTCCTTATCCTTCTAGATGCCGCCGAGAGGGTCTCTGGAGCTCTGGGTGCAGCATGCTGACTGCAGCACCCTTGCAACCGGGGCGGAGGTCGCGGTCGTCGCTCCGGGCATGGTCTACATGACCCGGGGTTGGGGCGAGATCGCCCGGGTCTGCCGGACAGGGGGTGCCCTCGTAATTCATCTTGAATACGATGGCGCTTCCTTGATGTTCTTCAAGCTCTTCGACACGGAAGGACGCCAGCTGGAGTGCTGCCCCAAGGAAAGCGGTCGGGCATCAAAGTGGCGAGGACCAGGCCTGCCCACTGCTTCCCCAGCAGCTCCCCAGGCAGCAGTGGAGGAGCCGGAGAATCCAACGACTCCCCCGATCCTCACGTGACTCCGGAGATGAGCGACGACAGCTACGAGCCCACGAGCTCGCGTCGCACTTAGAGCAGGGCAGCTGCATATGGCCGCCGACGCAGCTGATCTGGATCGGGTTGGCGCCGGCGCCTGGCGGCCCACTCTTGGTGATGGCGTCTCCTGCGGAGGCGTGCGTAGTTAGCGTTCCTTAGGATTAGCACCTTTTGTTCCCAACGAGGAATCGAAGTAACACCCCGCGGGGGTCTGTATGGCGCCTGCCATGCCTTTTGTGAATATTATCCTTATTATGAATCGATGCGAAATGCTTGTGATGTCTCAGCTCGGCTCCCCCTTTCTATCCTCGCGAGGGCTTGGTGCTCTACGCTGACAGCTCCCGGTCCCCAGGCAGGCTTCAGTCGTCGCTGATATGCCAGGTCACGATGCCGTGGTCAAGGGCAGGAGGTGTGCGGCCCAAGGCCAGGAGCAGTGCGGCGTGCGCATCCACGGGAGCGCGACGAGTATCCGACGACGAGCCTGCCGGAGTCAGCGACGGGGTGGCGGTGCGGCCTTCCCGCCGCACCGAGGGATGTAGCGACGACGCCTGCTGCTCGTTCCCCGCCAGGCGGTGGCGGCCTGGGCGGCAGGTGACAAGGAACCACGGGGAGGCCCACCGACAGGGGTCGTCTGGGCAACATGGGCCGCGAGAGCAGCCCGACGCTTGGCCTGGGCTCGGCGAGCGTCAGACATGGGCGCGACGGACGACGAAACGCGAGGAGGTGGAAGAAGGATTCCCGCGCACCCCTACCTGGCGCGCCAAATGTCGGATTTCGGGTTCCGCCAGACCCTTGAGGTTCGATCTCTGGGGTGCGCGCGAAGATCTCTCCCCTACCAACTCACGTCTCAAAGCCTCGCAAGGGATCTAAGCTAGAAAGATGAACACACAAGGGACACGAGGTTTATACTGGTTCAGGCCACCATTGTGGTGTAATACCCTACTCTAGTGTGTGGTGTGGTGGATTGCCTTAGGAGCTGATGATGAACAATACAAAGGGAGAACAGCCTCGCGAAGGGCTGTTCTTGAGTTGCTGCGATGAACTACTTGGGTGAGTTCAATTGCCTCTCTCTCTAGTCTACCCAAAATCTGGATCTCTCTCCCTTACTCTGTGGTGGCTAGCTCTATTTATAGAGGGAGGCCCTGGGCCTCTTCCCAAATAATGAGCGGGAAGGGCGCCAACAATTGTACACTTATCCTGACTAAAGTTGGTCTTCGACTGCCAAAGACTCTGACGGTGACGCCTTCCTGGGCTTCACGGTGACCTCCATCCTGCCTTCCCGCTAGTCTTGGTCTCGTTGCATGGAAACGGTAACCTTTGCCTGATGCCTTGGCCTGTGCTTGTCCCCTTTGCACCAAAGGGGAAACAAGGACACTGCGCAGGCCGGCGCCCGCCTGGCGCCCACCTGGTCTCGATCGTCATGGCTTGCATCACGGGCACCTCGCGAGTTACCCTGCCTTGATCTCTCCGCTTCCTCGCGAGCCCACCTGATGAGGCTTCTCCTCAGGAAGCTTCCTGTCATCTACCCCACAAGGCTTGGCCCCTTGCGAGGGTCTTGAGCTTGAGCTGATGAAGTTGGGCTACACTGGGCCTCCGCTTGAGCCACGCCGCAGGCCGCAGGCGGGCAAGTCTGGGGACCCCCGTTCCTAGAAGGCTAACACGAGCGGCCGCCGCCTGGGTTCCCGCTGCCCTTGTACGCCCGAATCGAGGGCCCTGCAGAAGAAGACGCCGAGCGACACCACCGGCGAGCCACGGCGGTGCGCGTTGTCACCCCCGGAGTCCATGCCGAGAGCTCTTCTCGCGAGCTTGTGCTCCATGCCACTATGCCTCCCTGCTCTTGGATTCGCCTTCCTCCCTCCTTATCCTTCTAGATGCCGCCGAGAGGGTCTCTGGAGCTCTGGCTGTAGCATGCAGACTGCAGCACCCTTGCAACCGGGGCGGAGGTCGCGGTCGTCGCTCCGGGCATGGTCTACATGACCCGGGGTTGGGGCGAGATCGCCCGGGTCTGTCGGACAGGGGGTGCCCTCGTAATTCATCTTGAATACGATGGCGCTTCCTTGATGTTCTTCAAGGTCTTTGACGCGGAAGGACGCCGGCTGGAGTGCTGCCCCAAGCAAAGCGGCCGGGCATCAAAGTGGCGAGGACCAGGCCTGCCCACTGCTTCCCCAGCAGCTCCCCAGGCAGCAGTGGAGGAGCCGGAGAATCCAATGACTCCCCCGATCCTCACGTGACTCCGGAGATGAGCGACGACAGCTACGAGCCCACGAGCTCGCGTTGCGCTCGGAGTAGGGCAGCTGCATCTGGCCGCCGACGCAGCTGATCTGGATGGTGTTGGCGCCGGCGCCTGGCGGCCCACTCTTGGTGATGGCGTCTCCTGCGGAGGCGTGCGTAGTTAGCGTTCTTTAGGATTAGCACCTTTTGTTCCCAACGAGGAATCGAAGTAACACCCCGCGGGGGTCTGTATGGCGCCTGCCATGCCTTTTGTGAATTATCCTTATTATGAATCGATGCGAAATGCTTGTCATGTCTCAGCTCGGCTCCGCCTTTCTATCCTCGCGAGGGCTTGGTGCTCAACGCTAACAGCTCCCGGTCCCCAGGCAGGCTTCAGCCGTCGCTGATATGCCAGGTCACGATGCCGTGGTCAAGGCCAGGAGGTGAGCGGCCCAAGGTCCAGTAAGAGCCCCTGAGTCGCGATGCTCAAGAGGTCCCCTTTAGCGCTCAAGCAGCCTCCACTGGGCAAGAAAGGAAGGCAACATTGCCGTGATAGAGCCACACTAGGCGTGGGTTGTCAGGACCCCGACTCAATGCCACATCGATCTAGCATGTAACACCTCACATCACTTTGCGGCCTCACGCACGGTATCCCCACGGGTGTCGCCTTACCTTTGCCCGGGACCGTTTGCGCCTTTTGGCACACGTATATGATAGTGTCGCTAGCATCCATATGATAAGGAGCCCGGGCTGACATGGCTAGTGGTAAACCCAAAGTGGCACAAACTTACAGGGACAGGCATCCATGACCCAGCATCGAACGTGTCGGTCATCAGCGAGTGAATCCAGGCTGTAGCACTGGACTCCGGTGAACCGGGCTGTAGCGGGCTAACAGGACTCCGGTATTCATCGCGTGACATTTCCCCGAGCAGACAGACACAGGAACGAAGAAGGACACATGCCGGGCAGCCTAAGTGTTCCAGAGCAGTAGCAATCTACCATTGGAAACACTAGGAGACATTTCCCGGTAAGAGAGGCTATTAAGGATAAACAACTAGATAGTCAGATCCCACACATACCAAGCATTTCAATAACATACACACAATATGCTCGATATGTGCAAACACAACATGGCATCACAACATGACTCTACGACTCAGTAGTTTTATTCAATAGGCTCCGAGGAGCGAGATATTACAATCATGGGTCTCATGACCCAACACTCAGAGCATACAAGTCAAAGCACAAGCGGAAGCTATCATGTCTGAGTACAGACATAAAAGAAAAGAGAGCAGAAGCCTACCTGGGCCACCTACCTGCAGCCCACCCAGCGCCCCACCTGGCCCAGCAATGCGGCTGAGGCCCAGCCCAGCTCCCCACCGTCTTCAACCTCTGCCAGTAGGCAGAGGCGTGTCGACGCGCCCGCACGCGAGCGCCACGCCACCAGGCTGCCTGCCTGCGCCCGAGGACAGCGCGACGCCGCGAATCCCCTCCTCGGTGTTGTCCCAGTCCGTCCGACTCGCTCACTCGATCCCCTGTTCTCTCCCTCGCCCTCCAGTCCCTTCCTCGAGCGCGACCGAACATAGCCGTCGCCGCCGCCGACGAGCACCGTAGCCATCGTGCACCCTAGGGCTCGCCCCGTGTCCAGCTGCTGAGAGAAGGTCGTCCTCATCTGCGCGCTCAAGATCAGAAGCCCGGGGCGCACTGCATCGCCGTCAGCATCATCGTCTTCCTCGCCGGCAACCATGGATCCCCGCCGTCGATTCGCGCCAAAGAGGGCCTCCCCAAGCCGTCCGAGCTGCTCAACGACTCCGCTGTGAGGACTCCTTCGTTTTCCCCCTCCTTTTCTGCTCGTTCCCGTGCCGTAGCCGCCATCCCCGCAAGCACCGAGCTCCAGCCATCGCCATTGCCGGCGAACCTCGCGTCTCGGAGCTCTTCCGCTCGCTCCAGTAGCTCCCGCGTGCTCTCCAGGTCCCCAGGGTCCCGACGCTCTCCTCTGCTCTCTGGCTAACGCGCTGCAGCCACCGCGCCGTGCTGGCCCGAGCTCCGGCCGCCGCCAAAGCCTCCGTGGTTGTCGTTCCTAGCCACCGCACGCTCAACCACCAGCACCGCTGGACACGGAGCACTCCAAGCTATCCATAGAGCCTAGTCGCGCACCAAACCGTCGCCGAACGAAGATTTCCGAAGCTCGCCGCCGTTTACTGTGGTCACCGGCGACTCATCGCCGGCGTATCTGACATGGCGGCGTCATTAGCTGCTAATGGCCGTGCTAATCACCCCCTTGAGCCACTGACATGTGGGTCCCCGAGCCTAATTAGGTTAATCTAATTATCCTGCTTAAATTAGTGCTAATCTTGCGGGCCCCATGTGTCAGCATTGACTTTGGACAAGTCAGCGTTGACCGGCCCCACCTGTCAAACACCCAAACCAGCCCTGTGTCACTGACGTGTGGCCCCCACACGTCAGGTTTGACCTGGACCCGCCTAGTTGACCTGCTGACATCAGCATGACCTAGTGCTGACGCAATAAATCATTTTCTGGATTTATTTTAATTCAGGAAATTCCAGAAAATGATTTAAACTTCTAAAATTCATAGAAATTCAACCGTAACTCCAAATGAAATAAATTATATATGAAAAATTATCAGAAAAATTCAAGGAATCCATCTGTACCATTTCCATGCATGTTAGAACAACTTATCACTACTGTTTAGGACAAATGAAGTGAATGGCATTTAAATAATCACATATGGGGTTTGAATTTGAATCTTGTATTCAAACCAACCCCATTTAACTTGTTGCTAGATGCATTAGCCCAAAACACATTCATTTTGCCATGTCATGATCATGCATCATATTGTGCATTGCATTGATTGTGTTTCTTCTGTGTTTGCCGGTGTTGTTCCCCCTCGGTAGACGTTGTACCGACGATGTGATCATTGACACTGATGGAGACTCAATGCTATCTTCAGAAGTGCCAGGCAAGCAAATCCCCCCTTGTTCATTCCGATAAAATCCCACTCTCTCGCATTAGGACAACAACGATTCATCTGTTACTTGCTGCGGTAGTTGAACCCCTTTATCCTCTGCATGACCTGTCATTGCCACAGTAAATAGATGAAACCCACTAGCATGAGTAGGAGTTGTTTGAGCCCTCTTGTGCCTACTCATTCATGTCTGTTTGTCATGCCTGCTACTGCTTAGAGTTGAGTTGGGTCTGATTCATCGGGGATGAACCAGAGGTGTGTGAACATGTCCTACCGTTGAGAGCTAAGTGTGTGAACACGATTTGGTAAAGGTAGCGGTGAGAGGCCATGTAGGAGTACATGGTGGGTTGTCTCATTGCAGCCGTCCTCAGGAACTGAGTTCTGTGTTTGTGATCCATGACCAGTTACTACCACACATTGGGTTCCGGTAACTCGACCCCTCTCGACTTATTAATCAACATGATCTCTGTCCAGGAGTTGCAACTAGTTTCTGGTGTTTGTAGGTAGTGTTAGTAGTCTACCAAGTGGCACCCGGTACAGGTGGGCTTGGGACAGACTAGGCACAATGGCACGGTGTACCAAGCGTACATCCACCCGTCGAGGTGGGCTTGGGAACCCCGCACACATCGTTTGGGGCCGTAAGCGACACCCCGGCCGGATCTCCTTGCGGATGGAACCCGAATAGGCGATAAACCTGGACTAGAGACTTGTTCGGTTAGTCAGGTCGTGGCCGACTCCCTCGCCCGGCTTCCGCTTGAAGGTTGCCGAGGTACATGACGTGTACAGGGCGGTAAGTGGCGGGAGCGTGTGTGAAGAAGTACACCCTGCAGGGTTATCATTATCTATTCTTATAGCCGGATTCCTCGGATATGGAAACTTGGACCCCTTGCATAGTTCATAGACAAGTGAAAGTGGATACTCTAAAATACGCAAGATAAGCGTGAGTGCTATGGATGGCGTTCTCGTAGGGAGACGGGAGCGGATCCATAGTGGTGTATTGATATGGTGAATATGTGGACTCGTGTGCGCCACCTCAAAGAGTTACTTGCAGTCGTAGTTCAGGTTAGCCACCGACTCAAAGCTGGCTTGCTGCAGTTAAACTCCACCATCCCCTTTGTTGATAATGATGCATATGTAGATAGATCTGATGTAAGTCTTGCTGGGTACATTTGTACTCACGTTGCTTAATCTATGTTTTTGCAGAGAGACTTCAGTCTCACTAGTAGTTCCACGTGGACTTCGACGTTTAGCTTGTTACCTCAGCTACGATCTTGTGCCCTCGGCAGGATATGGTAGATAGTCAGGCTTCTTAGCCTTTTTCATTTATAGATGTCTGTACTCAGACATGATAGCTTCCGCTTGTGCTTTGACTTGTATGCTCTGAGTGTTGGGTCATGAGACCCATGATTGTAATATCTCGCTCCTCGGAGCCTATTGAATAAAACTACTGAGTCGTAGAGTCATGTTGTGATGCCATGTTGTGTTTGCACATATCGAGCATATTGTGTGTATGTTATTGAAATGCTTGGTATGTGTGGGATCTGACTATCTAGTTGTTTATCCTTAGTAGCCTCTCTTACCGGGAAATGTCTCCTAGTGTTTCCAATGGTAGCTTGCTACTGCTCCGGAACACTTAGGCTGGCCGGCATGTGTCCTTCTTCGTTCCTGTGTCTGTCCCCTCGGGGAAATGTCACGCGATGAATACCGGAGTCCTGTTAGCCCGCTACAGCCCGGTTCACCGGAGTCCTGCTAGCCCAGTGCTACAGCCTGGATTCACTCGCTGATGACCGACACGTTCGATGCTGGGTCATGGATGCCTATCCCTGTAAGTTTGTCCCACTTTGGGTTTACGACTAGCCATGTCAGCCCGGGCTCCTTATCATATGGATGCTAGCGACACTATCATATAAGTGTGCCAAAAGGCGCAAACGGTCCCGGGCAAAGGTAAGGCGACACCCGTGGGGATACCGTGCGTGAGGCCGCAAAGTGATATGAGGTGTTACATGCTAGATCGATGTGGCATTGAGTCGGGGTCCTGACAGCGTTGGTATCAGATCTTGACTGCCTGTAGGATTAGCAAGCCAAACTGGTCGAAGTTGAGTCTAGAAATTCTTTAGTTATATAAGGGAATTGATTGTGGGATGGAATGTAAGGCTCTTTTTACTCCTTTACCTCATGCCCTTCTGATCTGAGTCATCTTATCTTTCCTACGGGGTTAAGAACTAGGCTTTCTCTTCTTTCTATCAGGATCACGTGTTACTAATCCATAGACTTATAAGATTGTTGGATCTAAGCTTGAGTTCAGCTCCTACGACTTCTGTATGTTAACTGTTGATCTCGAAACCTTGGTATTGTGCTTCTGAGTGGTTATGCCACCATTTTTGTGAATGTCTCAAATCTTTTCTGAGCATTTACAGCCGTTATGCTGTCCGAGTCATCCCAGGTTTCCAAAGAGTCTGATGCATTTGCAAAATCCTTTTCCTCTGGCTTCAATGTCTTTCTAGGCCAGGTTAATCACACAAATTGTTGAGTTGAGGTACTCTACTGCCTCGACCTTTATGTTGGAGTTATTACTATGACCCTAGGTGTCTCAGGGGATCATCTAGTAATTTAGCCATGATCTGTATTTCCAGTGTGATGATTCTGGCCGTCATTATCTAAAGCATCCCGTGATGCCATTTAGTTAGTAGGTATTCTATTCCTGGGTTCTTGAACCCGAGATTCACCCTACTTACCTCATGTTGATAGTGTTTGCTCGTTCCTTTAGGTTATTAGTAACCTTTGCGATAGTCCTTGAAGTCCGTGGTATCTCCTTCTTCCAATTACCATGAACCATCCTTGGCAGGAGTTCCTTTGAACCAAAAGATGACAACAAGAGTGCTCTCGATGAGTTCTCCATGCTATATTGTGACTCTGCCAGCTCAACCGTTCTGCATGGGTTATCCGGAAGAATTATGTTGAACTTGGTTCGACATACTAATCTATGCATCCACAACTCAGAAAGTTATATGTTCCTTTGAGTTGTCCCTCTTTAGTTGTCTACTGACCTTCGTCTATCAGTTGATTGTCAACAGTATGCGTGCGTTCGTTTATCGATGCCTATTATTCTTGTGGTCCGTCAAGCCATTCTATTCCAGAATGACTAGGAGAAACAAACTCCAGTACCTTATCCATTTCCAGGATTGGGTCAAAGTAGTTGTATTCCGCAGATCAAATGCCAATCCAGCTTTTGGTTCTGTTCTACCTTGGAGTATTACCCCCTTTATGTCAGAATTGTCTTGAGAACTGCACCAACTCTCATGAATTTTGACGTAGTGATACTTCTCACCATCATTAGTCATTCCTCGGTCTTCATGTTGTCGCAACCGAAATGCCGACAAGTGAATCGTGATGTGTGAATTCAATACTCCTAGCAACCTTGTTGCTTGGTAGTTAATGGACAATAACCTCATTCTTAGCGTGTTGGTTTTTGAATCATCATTCTAAGGTTGATCATGCTACCTAGTCCTTATTTCCTGGTGCACTCTTTGATTGATGAGTTAGGATTTTGTCAAGTCCTCGCTCATTTGATCATATCATCTTGCCCTGAAAAGCAAGATTGTTCTCGAGCTTAGTAACATACCGGTGGTTCATGATATTCCGAATTTCTTCTCGGAAGTATCACCAGGTTGTCGCCTGACCGCTATGTTGATCTCGTGATCAAGTTGGTTTATTCCTGTAAACCACTATTTCTCCAAGAATCCGTGTTGGATACCCCTGAGCTAGTTGGTTAAGCTAGACAACAACTTGGAGAGTTGGAAGATAAAAGCTTGCCTAACTTAGTTCGTTCCAAAGGGATATTCTTGTGTAGTGTGTGCTGAAGAAAGATGATATCTTCATCGATTGGTCCCTGTGATCAGTTGCTGGACCTATTGTCTTATCAATCCTTTGATTTGAGTGTGGGCTATCGTCAATCAAATCAGTACCAACGATGCTCGTAATGTTGTCTTACTCGTGGTTGATCCCTCGAGCATATACCATTACATCTTTCGGTCTGACCAATACTATCACCATGTTCACATGATGGTGGAAGTCCAGTGATATGGAAATTCCGATGAGTTGTTGTTGAGCCCATCAGCAGCATTTTGTCTCCCCCATGATTCATGTTGAACATCAACCTAGTGTTGGAAACTTTTATAGGCATTTTCTTCATGCCCCGTTCATGAAGTATATGCTGGATGAAAGAAGTGACTTTCTTTGATTCACGTGCAATTGATGTTAGTTGCCGCCGTGGGTTCGAGAAAGTTAGTTTTGCTTCCTTTGGAATCGCCCCAAGTCAGTCATGCATGTGCAAAGTATATTGTGGTTTGGTAGATTAATTACCTCCACTCCATATGTATTCCGTAGCACACAAGGCCACTGATTGATTTGTTCAAGGAAAAGGAGTTGATGTGCTAATCCTAGGTCATGCACAAGACTTCGACATCCTCGATGATGGTTCCCCACCGGAACTCGATAGTGTTTTATTGTAAGACTACCATGTGATCATGTTTGTCTGGGACAGCATGCTCACATGTGTGTAGCAGAACCAGCTCATGTTTTGGAGCTTGCTATCGTAGTTCATTTCCCGAGAATCTCGCAACGTCATCTCGTCGATTTGTGTTGCAAACTTTCATTTTTCTTCCTAGACTCGATGAGTCTGGAATAACCTGACACCAACTAGATCTGAATCTCAGGCAGATATGATGGTTGGAACATTTCCCAAGAACTATAATATTGGTCCCTCGATAACCGGTAAAGTGGATGTCGTGGCCAACACACCCAGCCGGAAGACCTATTGTTGTAGTATCTTGTTTGAGGAAGTTGGCCACCTCCCCATAAGGATTTCGTAGGATTTACCTCCGTAACTGTTCCTTATGGATTCTATTGCTCCCGAAGTCCGACCTTACTTGATGTTCTAGTTATCAAACCATATCTATGAATGAGATACACTAGCACGTCAAGGAGAACATTAGAAGCGGAGTGCTAAATGTCTCTCGGTCGATCATCCAGATTTTCTTTCCTTGGCATTGCTAGGGTGAAATCTGAGAAAGTGTTATCTTCCTTTGCATCTGCATCATCCATCATCATTCATCATGGTAGCAAGTTGTGTTGCCAGGATCCTTGACACGGATGTTGGTAAAACCTTGATGATTATGGAAATGCTCAAGTTCTTGAGAACACGCACAAGCGCTACGTGTTATCATCGGCTCTAACTGGGATTCCTCTCAGTTTTCTCGGCAATGCTATGACCTTTCAAACAGTGAATTCACTCTCTATTGTTGGGTTCTTTCCCAGTTACCAGAATCATTCCCAGTATTTGCATTCTGTTCCCAGCTTGCACCGCCAATGTGCCATTCTACCATGGGTCACTTCCATTTCCGGTGGTAAGCAAATTCATCCATTACGTTGTCTTCAACAAGGTAATGCACATCATCCAAGTCCGAGTATGCCATTCTACCGACCCCCTCCAAACGATCGCTCGAGAATTGCCTTAGGCTGGTATAAAGAGTTTCAATGGTCTCGGAATCAAAAGTAATTCTTTTTGCCACTTAAGGGGATATTTCTACGAGTCACCATCCCTAAGGTGCCTCATTGTGGTATCATGGCAACTCAACTCCTCGCTACGTTGACAACCGATCACCACATTCTTAAGTCTGGAATTGTTGTCTACCTAGCGAGCCCTCGTCATCTGTCTCACTCCATTTCTTCAGATGTATGCTTCGTGTCTCAGCTCAAGAGATGTTGCTATGACTCACTTGGTGAGCTGATCCTAAGTTGATTGATCTTCGAGAAGATCGATTCTTCCGGAGTTGTCCTTTTCCTCTTGCTGTCATGCTAGCTGGAGTTCTCAGAGCAAGACGACGGGACAAAGATGGTGATCGAATCAACACTCTTATGGAGTGCACCCTGGATCGTGAAGATTACATTAGTTGGCGTTCCCCCTTCATCTTACCCTACGCTTGAATCTCGAGACGAGATTCTTGTTTAGTGGGGGTGAGTTGTCACATCCCTAGTTCTGGCCTGACCTATGCTTGCTTCCATCTGTGCATCATGTTTAAATTTTTGAAACTTGAACTGAGGAATTTAGAAGCCTCAAAACCCTAAATAAAAGAAGGGCAAAAACCCTAAAATCTCATTCATTGTTCCAAAATGCTCTTCTTAGATGTTTAATATTTTGGGCAAGGGTTTTGATCCAAACCAAAAATATTGAACATTTTTAAGGATTTATTTTTGGGACTTCGAATTTAAATCATTAGCTATTTGAATTCGAATTATATTCATATAACTAGAATATAATTTCAAATACCCCTGAAATATTTTATGAGCTTTTGGAAAAGTCCATCTAGCAAAATAAAAATATTCAGAGGAGCTTTTGGCATTGTTTGAATTATTTTAAATTCAAAACAGTGGCAAAAGATTAAATAAAGGAAAAACAGAACAGAAATAAAAAAAAGAGCAGAAGCCTACCTGGGCCACCTACCTGCAGCCCACCCAGCGCCCCACCTGGCCCAGCAATGCGGCTGAGGCCCAGCCCAGCTCCCCACCGTCTTCAACCTCTGCCAGTAGGCAGAGGCGTGTCGATGCGCCCGCACGCGAGCGCCACGCCACCAGGCTGCCTGCCTGCGTCCGAGGATAGCGCGACGCCGCGAATCCCCTCCTCGGTGTCGTCCCAGTCCGTCCGACTCGCTCACTCGATCCCCTGTTCTCTCCCTCGCCCTCCAGTCCCTTCCTCGAGCGCGACCGAACATAGCCGTCGCCGTCGACGACGAGCACCGTAGCCATCATGCACCCTAGGCCTCGCCCCGTGTCCAGCTGCTGAGAGAAGGTCGTCCTCATCTACGCGCTCAAGATCAGAAGCCCGGGGCGCACTGCATCACTGTCAGCATCATCGTCTTCCTCGCCGGCAACCATGGATCCCCGCCGTCGATTCGCGCCAAAGAGGGCCTCCCCGAGCCGTCCGAGCTGCTCAACGAATCCACTGTGAGGACTCCTTCGTTTTCCCCCTCCTTTTCTGCTCGTTCCCGTGCCGTAGCCGCCATCCCCGCAAGCACCGAGCTCCGGCCATCGCCATTGCCGGCGAACCTCGCGTCCCCGAGCTCTTCCGCTCGCTCCAGTAGCTCCCGCGTGCTCTCCAGGTCCCCAGGGTCCCGACGCTCTCCTCTGCTCTCTGGCTAACGCGCTGCAGCCACCGCACCGTGCTGGCCCGAGCTCCGGCCGCCGCCAAAGCCTCCGTGGTCATCGTTCCTAGCCACCGCACGCTCAACCACCCGCACCGCTGGACGCGGAGCACTCCAAGCTATCCATAGAGCCTAGTCGCGCACCAAACCGTCGCCGAATGACGATTTCCGAAGCTCGCCGCCATTTACTGTGGTCACCGGCGACTCATCGCCGGCGTATCTGACATGGCGACGTCATTAGCTGCTAATGGTCATGCTAATCACCCCCTTGAGCCACTGACATGTGGGTCCCCGAGCCTAATTAGGTTAATCTAATTATCCTGCTTAAATTAGTGCTAATCTTGCGGGCCCCATGTGTCAGCATTGACTTTAGACAAGTCAGCGTTGACCGGCCCCACCTGTCAAACACCCAAACCAGCCGTGTGTCACTGACGTGTGGCCCCCACACGTCAGGTTTGACATGGACCCGCCTAGTTGACCTGCTGACATCAGCATGACCTAGTGCTGACGCAATAAATCATTTTCTGGATTTATTTTAATTCAGGAAATTCCAGAAAATGATTTAAACTTCTAAAATTCATAGAAATTCAACCGTAACTCCAAATGAAATAAATTATATATGAAAAATTATCAGAAAAATTCAAGGAATCCATCTGTACCATTTCCATGCATGTTAGAACAACTTATCACTACTGTTTAGGACAAATGAAGTGAATGGCATTTAAATAATCACATATGGGGTTTGAATTTGAATCTTGTATTCAAACCAACCCCATTTAACTTGTTGCTAGATGCATTAGCCCAAAACACATTCATTTTGCCATGTCATGATCATGCATCATATTGTGCATTGCATTGATTTGTTTCTTCTGTGTTTGCCGGTGTTGTTCCCCCTCGGTAGACGTTGTACCGACGATGTGATCGTTGACACTGATGAAGACTCAATGCTATCTTCAGAAGTGCCATGCAAGCAAACCCCCCCTTGTTCATTCCGATAAAATCCCACTCTCTCGCTCCTGCTCTCTTTTACTGCATTAGGACAACAACGATTCATCTGTTACTTGCTGCGGTAGTTGAACCCCTTTATCCTCTGCATGACCTGTCATTGCCACAGTAAATAGATGAAACCCACTAGCATGAGTAGGAGTTGTTTGAGCCTTGTTGTGCCTACTCATTCATGTTTGTTTGTCATGCCTGCTACTGCTTAGAGTTGAGTCGGGTCTGGTTCATCGGGGATGAACCAGAGGTGTGTGAACATGTCCTACCGTTGAGAGCTAAGTGTGTGAACACGATTTGGTAAAGGTAGCGGTGAGAGGCCATGTAGGAGTACATGGTGGGTTGTCTCATTGCAGCCATCCTCAGGAACTGAGTTCTGTGTTTGTGATCCATGACCAGTTACTACCACACATTGGGTTCCGGTAACTCGACCCCTCTCGACTTATTAATCAACATGATCTCTGTCCAGGAGTTGCAACTAGTTTCTGGTGTTTGTAGGTAGTGTTAGTAGTCTACCAAGTGGCACCCGGTACAGGTGGGCTTGGGACAGACTAGGCACAGTGGCACGGTGTACCAAGCGTACATCCACCCGTCGAGGTGGGCTTGGGAACCCTGCACACATCGTTTGGGGCCGTAAGTGACACCCCGGCCAGATCTCCTTGCGGATGGAACCTGAATAGGCGATAAACCTGGACTAGAGACTTGTTCGGTTAGTCAGGTCGTGGCCGACTCCCTCGCCCGGCTTCCGCTTGAAGGTTGCCGAGGTACATGACGTGTATAGGGCGGTAAGTGGCGGGAGCGTGTGTGAAGAAGTACACCCCTGCAGGGTTATCATTATCCATTCGAATAGCCGGATTCCTCGGATATGGAAACTTGGACCCCTTGCATAGTTCATAGACAAGTGAAAGTGGATACTCTAAAATACGCAAGATAAGCGTGAGTGCTATGGATGGCGTTCTCGTAGGGAGACGGGAGCGGATCCATAGTGGTGTATTGATATGGTGAATATGTGGACTCGTGTGCGCCACCTCAAAGAGTTACTTGCAGTCGTAGTTCAGGTTAGCCACCGAGTCAAAGCTGGCTTGCTGCAGTTAAACTCCACCACCCCCTTTGTTGATAATGATGCATATGTAGATAGATCTGATGTAAGTCTTGCTGGGTACATTTGTACTCACGTTGCTTAATCTATGTTTTTGCAGAGAGACTTCAGTCTCACTAGTAGTTCCATGTGGACTTCGACGTTTAGCTTGTTACCTCAGCTACGATCTTGTGCCCTCGGCAGGATATGGTAGATAGTCAGGCTTCTTAGCCTTTTTCATTTATACATGTCTGTACTCAGACATGATAGCTTCCGCTTGTGCTTTGACTTGTATGCTCTGAGTGTTGGGTCATGAGACCCATGATTGTACTATCTCTCTCCTCGGAGCCTATTGAATAAAACTACTGAGTCGTAGAGTCATGTTGTGATGCCATGTTGTGTTTGCACATATCGAGCATATTGTGTGTATGTTATTGAAATGCTTGGTATGTGTGGGATCTGACTATCTAGTTGTTTATCCTTAGTAGCCTCTCTTACCGGGAAATGTCTCCTAGTGTATCCAATGGTAGCTTGCTACTGCTCCGGAACACTTAGGCTGACCGGCATGTGTCCTTCTTCGTTCCTGTGTCTGTCCCCTCGGGGAAATGTCACACGATGAATACCGGAGTCCTGTTAGCCCGCTACAGCCCGGTTCACCCGGAGTCCTGCTAGCCCAGTGCTACAGCCTGGATTCACTCGCTGATGACCGACACGTTCGATGCTGGGTCATGGATGCCTGTCCCTGTAAGTTTGTGCCACTTTGGGTTTACGACTAGCCATGTCAGCCCGGGCTCCTTATCATATGGATGCTAGCGACACTATCATATACATGTGCCAAAAGGCGCAAACGGTCCCGGGCAAAGGTAAGGCGACACCCGTGGTGATACCGTGCGTGAGGCCGCAAAGTGATATGAGGTGTTACATGCTAGATCGATGTGGCATTGAGTCGGGGTCCTGACATGGGTTTAGCATCATGTTGATTTAGCTTCTGCAGGGGCATGACTTATCTCGTGAATTTGGAGTCATTGTTCGGCGAGGTGCCTGGCCCGCGTGCCGGCAGCTGGGGTGTCGCTGGGCCGGGTCCTTGTGAGCTTCTCCCCTCTTCCTCACACTCTCCTTCATGCTCTACGTCCTCAGGTCCCAGCCCTCGAGTGAGCTCAGACGCCGCTGGTATGACAGGTCGCGATGCCGTGGGTCAAGGCCAGGGGGTGAGGGCTGGAGAGCCAGTAAAAGCCCATGAGTAGCAATGCTCAAGTGCTCCCCTTTTAACGCACGAGCGGATCGTATGGGAGAGAGAGAGAGGGAGCTCATGACGCCCCCATGCTATTTCTTAGGCGGATCCTATACACCAACACGAGGAAAATAAGGTCTGCCATTACGGTTGCCAGCCAGCCATTGGTTGCTCCGAGGGAGTGATTGAGGCATTGAGGGCCTAGTGAGGTAGCGCTATGCGGGGCTGCCGCGGCCAGATCTCGACCACTCAGATTTGTCGGTGTTGCAGGGACGGACCCATGCGCAAGCGCCGTGCCAGAGCGAGCCCCTCCAAAGGTCGGTGTCAGTTGAGCAGGCGACTATCTCAAGCAGGTTAACATGAAGAAGCAAATCAACTTAGATAGATGCAGAGAAAGGCAAACACCGCTGGGTCAGGCCCAAGCATCTTGGGGATGATGCAGCCCGAGGGGCGCCCCCAACAAGGTAAGCTGAAGACAAAAGCCAAACGGATACATGCCGCGGGGATAGACCCACGCGACCTGGGAATGATGCAGACCTGAGGGCGCTCCCAGCTGAAATGAAACTTGAAAGAAGTCACCTAATACCATTGCAGAGCGACTGTAGGAGCAGCTGACAGTGCAGGGTGAAGACGCCAATCCTCACGAGCCCGAGGAGCTCCGAGCCTCGGGAGGCTCAGGAGGTCCGGTCGGCTCGGCGAGGTCCATCTCCAGGAGCGCGCGATGCTTGGCCACCTGAGCTTTCAGAATGCTTCTCATCAGGCGCTGGTGAGCAGCAGCCACGTTTGGCGGGCCGAAGGGCATGCGAACGTAGTTGTGCGGTGGGCCCTCGCAACGTCCCACGCGCAAAGTCCAGAAGCACTCCTGAGACGCGACTCGATTGAGCCCTGGGTAGTCCATGTAGACGCGCAACCCGCCATGCTCGCCTGGATGGGGAGCTATGCTGTGTAGGCGGCGGCTGCCGCGCATGACTCTCGATTCTTGCAACTCCTGAGCGACCTTGGTGATGAACTCATGAGGGTTGGGATCTCCTTGCCTTACGCCTTCCTGAGGGAAACGTGCCATGAAGCATGCCTCCAAGTGGTGCCGGAGCGCCTCTCTCGTGATCTTGGCAAAGTCAGTGGCTCCCCAGGAGAGAGCCCCCGAGCCTTACCCGAGGAGGGCGCTGGGCGCGCCTCCCTATGCGATGGAGGGTGGCGCCCCTTGGATGGGCGCGTGTCTAGATGTGGCGCCTTCGGAGGTGCGTGCCTCCTGCGGCCTTGAGCCAGGTGACGTCTTCTTCTTCTTGGGGGTTGCTTCAGGAAGGTTTCCACTCTTTCTATCCGGGTCCTCGATTGACGCTGCTTGGAAGGCGCGCTCGAGGGAGCACGCCGCATCCTTCTCTTCATAGGGGACCGTGATGACCCCGCCCCTTCCTGGCATCTTGAGGACGTTGTAGCCATGGTTAGTTACTGCCATGAACTTGGCCAAGGCAGGATATCCGAGAATGGCATTGTATGGCAGGCGAATGTGGGAGACGTCGAAGTCAATGAGCTCGGTACGGTAGTTCTTGCGCTGTCCAAAGGTGATAGGGAGGCGGACCTTCCCTATCGGGACAGTGGAACCATCAGTGACTCCTGAGAAAGGCTTGGTTGGTTGAAGCTGATCATACGGCACTTGAAGATTGTTGAACGTCTTGATGGATAGGACGTTGAGCCCTTCTCCACCATCAATGAGGGTCCCGGTAACTTGCACATTGCTGATGACTGTGGAGCAGAGCATCAGGAGGACATCGGCCGTTGCCGCGCACATGAGCTGATCCGCTGAGCTGAACGTGATGGCGCACGCAGACCACCTGAGAGGGCGCATGGCCTCAAGCTTGGGAAGGACTGCATTCACCTCGCGAGCAAACTGCTTGAAGATGCACTGAGAGGCTCGAGCCTGCGCACCGCCCAAGATGTAAGCGATTGCACGCGGCTCCTGGAAGCCCCCAGCCCCCGCATCCTGGTGATGGTCTTCATTCCTTCTTGGTGGTGGTGGCAGAGGAGGAGGTCCTGCGTTTCCTTGCGGGCGATCCTCACGAGGCTGATCCCTCTAAGCTCTCTCGCAATGCAGGTCCTGCCAGCGGTCCTCGCGAGGCCGATCACTCCACCCTTGGCGAGGGCCACGGTCGTCCCAGCGTCCTCCACCTCTTGCTCCGCCTCGGCCGTAGCCCCGATCGTTGCGCTTGGGGCATCGACCGACACGGCCTTCTCGCACGGCCCTGAGCTCTTGGCATTCGTTGGTGTTGTGGGTATGGAGATCGTGCTACACATAGTACCGGTTGCCCTTGGACGACTCTGGCTTGTCCCTGCCGCGCTTCATGTCCGGCTCCGATGCGAGCACAGCTGCGCCCTTGCACTTCACATATTTGGCCATGGCTTTCTTCTCTTCTGGGTCTGCTGCTGGGAGCTCGAGAAGGGAGAGGCGTCCCTCCTCAGCCCTCACGCACTTGGTCGCCAGGTTGAACATCTCCAGAGACATACACAGATCTTCGTGGATCGCCAGCTCCTCCTTCATCTTGACGTCACGGACGCCATCAGAGAACAACCAGATGATGGCCTCCTCGGTTACCCTGGGAATCTTGAGGCGAGCGTTGTTGAAGTGCCGGATGTACTTCTGCAAGGTTTCTTCGGGTTGCTGCTTGATGCGGCGCAGGTCACCCACGGCCGGCGGACGGTCGTGAGTGCCCTGGAAGTTGGCGATGAAGCGAGTGTGCATCTCGTCCCAGGAAGAGATCGTGCCAGGAGGCAGGTTCAGGAGCCAGGTGCGGGCGCCATCCTTGAGTGCCATGGGAAACCAGTTCGCCATGACCTTTTTGTCCCCGTTGGTGGCTTCAATGCCCAGCTCATTGAGCTGTAGGAACTCCGCGGGGTCGGCAGTGCTGTCGTAGCGAGGAGGCAGGTCAGGTTTGAACTTGCCTGGCCAGGCAACAATGCGTAGCTCGGTGGTGAAGGCGCGGCAGCCTGTGGTGGCCACCGGAGCTCTCTGCTGATGCGGGGCTTGCTCTTGGGGGTTCCTGCGCGCCGCTGCCTAGAGCAACACGGGGTCTTGACGTGCTAGCGCAGGGATGCGGTCGTGGTGCAGCGGTGCCGGGAGCACGCAAGCACCTTCTTGGGGGCGAGGGATTTCTTGGCAGCTCCTTTCTTGTCGCGCAGGTGCCAGACGCGGTGGATCTCGTCCTGGGGCCGTGCGCCTTGGAGCCAGGGCGCCTTCTTGGGGAGGAGGAGGTGGCGGCACCTCCTGATCTGCGCCTCCTGCGCAGGACGGAGGGCGAGGCAGAAATAGGGACGGTGCAAGGGAGCCCCCTGCAACGCAAACGAGCTCGGTGATGCGAGCAAGCCACTCCTCGTAGAGGTCGTCGACGGGATGGTAGTGCAGGAGCTCACGCGCCAAGAGCAACGCGGCGTGCGCGTCCGTGGGGGCGCGACGGGCATGTGACGCCGAACCGGCTGGAGTCAGCGACGGGGTGGCGGTGCGGCCTTCCCGCCAGGCCGGTGGCAGAGTTGGCGGCAGGCGATAGGGAACGATGGGGACACCTGCCGACGGGAGCCGTCTGGGTGACGCGGGCGGCGAGAGCTGCCCGACGCTCAGCTCGAGCCGGGCGAGCGTCTACCATGGACACGACGGAAGATCGACGCGAAACGGCGGAAGAAAGATTCCGGCGCACCCCTACCTGGCGCGCCAAATGTCGGATGTTGGGTTCCAGCAAACCCTTAAGGTTCGAACTCTGGGGTGCGCGTGAAGATCTTCCCCCTACCGATTCACGTCCGATCACCTCGCTAGAATCTAAGCTAAAACGATGAACAACACGAGGTCACAAGATTTATACTGGTTCGGGCCACCGTTGTGGTGCAATACCCTACTCCAGTGTGTGGTGTGGTGGATTTCCTCAGGGATTGAGGATGAACAGTACAAAGGATGAACAGCCTCGCGAGAGGTGTTCTTGAGCTGGTGCGATGAACTACTTGGGTGAGTTCGATCGCCTCTCGGTCTAAATGAGCACTAGTTCAGATGCCCCTACCCTGTGGTGGCTAGTCCTATTTATAGAGGCCCCGGTCCTCTTCCCAAATATTGAGTGGCAAGGGAACCAACAACGGCCATTTTGAAGGGGAACATCTAGTACATGTTATCCTGACTAAAGTTGGTCTTGGGCTGCCAAAGGCTCTGGCGATGACACCGTCTTGGGCTCCATGGTGACCTCCATCCTGCCGCTCTGCTGGTCTTGGTGTCGTTGCACTGAAATGGCAACCTTTGCCTGATGCCTCGGTAATCCATGAGGGAGTCCTGGATTAGGGGGTATCCGGACAGCCGGACTATATACATCATCCGGACTATTGGAGCGTGAAGATACAAGACTCAAGACTCCGTCCCGTGTCTGGATGGGACTCTCCTTTGCGTGGAAGACAAGCTTCGCGAGCCGGATATTGTGTTTCCTTCCTTGTAACCGACTCCGTGTAAAACCTAGCCCTCTCCAGTGTCTATATAAACCGGAGAGGTTGGTCCTTAGAAGGCCGATCACAATTACAATCATAATCATCATAGGCTAGCTTCTAGGGTTTAGCCTCTACGATCTCGTGGTAGATCTACTCTTGTACTACTCATATCGTCAATATTAATCAAGCAGGAAGTAGGGTTTTGCCTCAATCAAGAGGGCCCGAACCTGGGTAAACATTGTGTCCCTTGCTTCCTGTTACCATCAACCTAAGACGCACAGATCGGGACCCCCTACCCTAGATCCGCCGGTTTTGACACCGACATTGGTGCTTTCATTGAGAGTTCCTCTATGTCGTCGCTGCAAGGCTTGGTGGCGCCTTCAATCATCAACAACACGGTCCAGGGTGAGACCTTTCTCCCTGGACGGATCTTCATGTTCGGCGGCTTCACACTGTGGGCCAATTCGCTTGGCCATATGGAGTAGATCGACAGCTATGCCCCTGGCCACAAGGTCAGGTTCGGAAACTTGAACTACATGACCAACATTCGTGGAGACTTGATCTTCGACGGAATCGGGCCTGTGCCAGGAGCACCGGACAGTCACGATGAGCACGGCTTAGACCTGTTGTCGGACAATGCTTGGGATATCATCCCTACAGTAGCCCCGGACATAAATCCGGGGCAGGCTGCGTTGCCTAAGGACAGAGGGATGGACCCCGCCCCGCAGGCCGCACACTCATCAGCGGTAGAACCGAAGACATGCCTCACTTTTGAGGAAGCCTATGACTCCGGACCCCCGGACTCTTCTCCGGTTGTAGGTTCCAGTCCGCGCACTCCCGAGCCCGCCGAGCCTGGTTGGGCTCCGGTAATGGAGTTTACCACTACGGATATCTTCTAGCACTTGCCCTTTGGCGACATGCTAAACTCATTAAAGTCTCTTTCTTTGTCAGGAGGCTCTTGAACGAACTATGTCCGGCTTGAGTGGGAAGTAGGTGACGAAGGAATTCGGTGCCCACCCACCACCCACTTCATTTCCACAATCGATGATTTAACCGACGTGCTTGACTTCGACTCCGAAGACATCGACGGCATGGACGACGATGCAGGAGAAGAATAGGAACCACCGCTCACGAGGCGGTGGACAGCCACCTCCTCATACGATTTATACAGGGTGGACACTCCAAAGGAAACCAATGGCGATGAGGCAACGGAGGATAACCCCTCAAGGAGAAAAACAAATCATGGGCATCGCCGACGCCACTCCAAGCCCCGCCACAGTAATACCGGGCCAGTAGACGAAAAGAATCCGGATGGCGCCAAAGATGAAACAACCCCGATCAGCCTGCCTTCAAGCACGCCGGACTGGCTACGGTGGGATACTTGGAGAGGGACAACATACGCCCCCTCAGAGGACGAGGTTAGCCTCGGCAATGACGAATTCGGCGTGCCTGGAGATTCAGTGGAACAAGTTCGCTTCAAGCGACAGCTCATGGCCACGGCAAGGAGCCTACAAAGGAAGCAACAGCAGCTTAAAGCTGACCAAGATTTGCTCGTAGACAGGTGGACCAAGGTCCTGGCCACCGAAAAATACGGACTCGACCGCCCCGACAAAGGGCACACAAGGCACAACTGGCTACCTCAACCTAAGAAGGAGAACCCAAGGCACATACCCCGACGTTAACACATCACTATGATCCAAGACAATATGAAGGATACACGAAGAGGCATCCTCAAGCCTCGACGCAATGGTCATAAACGTCAAGTTAGGGAAGCTGGTGCCAAGTCCAGCAATGCCCAGTCCGGTCAGCGGACAAAGAATAGCTCAAGCCTATCCGGCCCGAGCCACATACTCGATCAACCATGTGAAATTCATGGTACTCCTAGAAGGACGGCAAAGCACACCAATAGAGAATGCCGGATCCTCAAATCAAAGCGGCCGGCCGTGCGCCGAAAACAATGAGGGGAGGAGTCCAACAACAACCAAGTCAAAAGGTCCTCCAGATCATAAAAGTACGGCCGATCCCCCCGATCACGTCAATCACAGCAAATCAATTGTAGTACCTATAGACCTAGTAGTCCGGGGGCCCCATCTCACATAAAGCCCCCGCAGGTATGAAACCACAAATAACATCTTCTAAAAGATGCCAGGTGCAAAGGCAAAGTTTTATTGGCCCACCACTCTAAAGGTCATCTTCGGATCACCAAAGAAAAAATGCCACGCCATAGAATAATTCTTTGGCACCTTCCCCTCATACGACAATTTACCATATGCTAACGGGACGAACCACGTTGACTAGATTCCACGTGGTAAACCATTAGGCCAACACCGTGTGATATAATCACACCTATGGGTAAGGCCGAACCCCACCCTTAGAGCGGAAATAATAGAGCTGCTAGAGTAGTGAGTCGTGCATGCCTATCAAAATTTTGATATGACAACCAACTATAAGAACACCCACTGAGGAATCCGCGCTACTTCACGGTATAACGGCTAGGGTAACCAGGGTCCGATCAGGAACCCTCGGACCAACCACAAGAGGACAGCCAGCTGTCTCCAAGTATCTACCTTTACAAACGAACTTTGACGCAGAACAGGATTGGTGACGTGGAATCGGCCCGGACACACAAGGGCAGGAACATGCACGTGAACCCCACCAAAAGAAGGCAGTCCGGATTCACTTCAGACCCACTCACAAGCCCCCTCCAGTCTGGCCATCACAGGTTCCACCAAAAACACCTCTTTTCATAATCATAAAATCATACTCATATGCATAGACATATCATCTGACTACAATGCGTAGACTTAAATAACACTTACCGCCCGTCGTTTCTCATCGACGCCGCCTTGCCAAAAACAGCATCCACGCCTCGTGTTACACCCGATTATGCCAGGGGCTTCACAGTGTGGCAATAAAGTCTGACCACCTTTTCGGTCGCTTGGCACCCCAAACTTATAGCACTATATGCATCAGCTACGAATCATGTCTTGGGTCATTGGTTGGGTTTGCCTGGCTCCCATGTTTTGGCACCTCATGTTCCGCTCCATCGGCTAAGATAGCACTGGGAGAACTACTGCGATAGTGCCCCGGTTCTGTCGGACAAGCACCTCAGTAGAGAAAGCCGAAAACTGACTGTCATGATACAACGAGAGCTGGTCAGTTGTTCGAGAGGTTGTAAAATCCTTAAAGATTTATTCCGCATAACGCCATTACAAATGCAGAGTGCGACGGATCGGTCTTCCGATCGGGTGCCAATAGAGCCCCTAGTTCGGCCTTCCGAACACTAGGGGCTGCGCCGACCATACTCAAATTCCTATTGCTAAGTGAGAGTGATAAAGCCCTATAGTCCGATTGCCTGGTTCATGGTGAGGAACACCTCCTTCAAAGGACCCAGACATGGGATAAAGAGTGTTCAGGTATGTCCCGAACACCCCCGTATTACATTCGTGGGGGCAGAAGCCGACGACTGGCCAACTCACAGGATTTACATACACTAAACAGCCGCACAGGAAGAACAAATGTTCAAACAAAATAGGCAATAAATAATAAAAGTGTCATCATCCCATATTACAAAGAACGACACGAATGCCCTCAGGGAAATATAATATCTTTTATACACTTATCCACCACAAGGCAGGCTCCCTTCAGTACACCTTCATAGTACAGCTCGGGCTTGCAGTGCTCCTTACCCTCTGGTGGCCCCTCGGTCATCAGCTTCTCTGCGTCAAGCTTCCCCCAGTGCACTTTTGCATGGGCAAACGCCATACGTGCACCCTCTATACAGACTGACCGCTTAACAATATCAAGCCGAGGAGATGCACCCACAATCCACTTCACGAGTCCAAAGTAACTGCCTGGAATACGCTCTGCGGGCCACAGCCGGACAACCAAGTCCTTCATGGATAGTTCGGCTGCCTGGTGTAGTTTGACTAGCTGCTTCAGCTAGTCGATAAAGGGCACCAGATAGTTCGGCGCCAAATACTGCGACCAGAAATTCTTCTCCGCAGACTTCTTCTCTTCGGTCCGATAGAATTGGGCGGCATCTGATATGCTGCGAGGCAAATCTGCAAACACACCTGGAAAAACAAGAATTCAGCTTGTCGCTTAGATTTTCCCACTATTATGTAAAAATGGCTGTGAATACAAAAGGCCTTACGAGCTGCAACTTTCCGGGCCTCATGAATGTCCCGCACAGCACCTCGGGCTTCTTCCCGAGCATCTTCCATGGCTTGGAGAGCTTGGGCGAGTTCGGATTCTTTCCCTGCTAGACTTTGCTCTCTGTCCTCGCTTTTCTTCACAGCCTCCTGGAGCTCTCGCTCAGCTGTGATGACCCTGGCCTCGTGTTTCTCACGAAGCGCCTGTTCGGCGGCAGCCTTCTTGTTGGCATCAGCCACAGCCTTCTTTAGTGCCTCATATTCGGCACTCGCTCCTAGAGCATACAATACAATTACTTTTCACTAGGCACAATTACTCATTCGTGCCAAATTCAAGACAATGTTTCAACATACCTTGCTTGTCCTCCAATTGCTTCTTCAGACGGCCAAGTTCCCCCTCCGCCCATCCCAAGCTCTGCTTCAGTCCGGAAACTTCCACATTATGAGTTGCCGTCTTCTCTGCAGACGCCTATTTTCACACAAAGTGTTATACGTCATTAACAAAGGCTCCTGCAAAAGCAGAGGATTTGATCCCTTGCCTAGCTCTCTCTTTCGCCGGACAGTGTATCAGGGGCTACTACTCATATTACGATGATTCCTCAAAGGTTTCTTCGAAAACATACCTCAAAGGCCTTTATAAGGCCAAGGCAGGACTCATTCAGCCCACTCTCGGCGGAGTGAATCTTTTCAATCACCGCACCCATGAGGGTCCGATGTTCATCGATGATAGAAGCGCTCTTTAACGCTGTCGATAGACCACCCGGCAGCTCTGCTAGGACAGAGGTTAGGCAAGCCTCCCACCATCGAAGGTGGTTGCTCGCTCGATCCTAGAGCCTTAGTGGTCTCTAGGACCGTGTCCCGCTGTGGTCCGAACCCGAGATCGCCCCACCGTCGACACGCCTAGGGGCCATCACTCCCGTGTATCCGGCCCCAGAGACATGCCCCCCTGGTCCGGGTCCCATTGAGATGACACCTTAGGGTAGTGCCTGGACTTTGGGGAAGGGGCCTCTGCAGGCATCTCGCTCGCCAAACCATCTGAGCTCAGTGAATCCTCCGATGAGGACTGTCCGGCGCGAGACCCCGCTAGGCTATATAAAATATGGCGATAGTTAAAACTACTATACCCAAACAATCGCGGACGCGCATATGTGTTCATATTTCGTATGCTTACAACTTTTCCAGGGGCTGGGCCCTGGGAGCCCACTCCGGGCTGCTATCGGCAGCCGTGGTGGATGCCCCTGGGAGGGAACCTTTCCCCCTCTTGGGCGATCCGGCCTCCAGAGATGAGGAGGCCTTCCTTTTCTACCCATCTCCTGTGAGAGGCTCGTCCTCCTCCGCTTCCTCCTCTTCATCTTCGAAAGAAGGATGGTCGCCGGAGTCTTCGGATTTTGCGTCCGAAGTATCGCGACGACGGAGGCCACTCCGGGTCTTTTTGACCTTCTTAGAGGTCTCTTTCTTTGGCGCCTCATAAGGCGCTGGAACCAGCATCTTCATCAGAAGAGGTCCGTCCGGTTCCTCCGGCAGTGGGGCCGGACAATGTATCCGCTCCACCTTTTTTATCCATCCCAGGGGTTGTGATAAAGCATGATTAAAACGTTTCCCTCAAGACAAGCCAACTAAAGCAGGGATGGATGGAGCATAGCAATAACTTAACGGGCTTGCAGAATGGGATAATTGATACCCACGATCCTCAGAGGAGCCCAGCCATGATTTGCCGGACTTGAAGAGCACCTTCCAGATATCCTTATGGGAGGAATCATAGAGCCCCCAAAGGGTCTGGTGCTCGGTTGGGTCGTACTCCCACAAATTGCAGGCTCGACGCTGGCAAGGGAGAACCAGGTGAACTAACATCACCTGGACAACGTCGATGAGTTTGACGTCCTTGCCGACCACACTCTGGACGTGTGTCTGGAGCAATGTTAGCTCATCGGGCGAGGACCAGTTCGGGCCCTTCTTGGGCCAAGAAGTGAGCCGCAGTGGAGCTCCGGATCTGAACTCGGGCGCTGCAGCCCACTTTTTGCCGCGTGGTTCGATGATATAGAACCACTACTGTTGCCACTCCTTGACGGAGTCGTTGAAGGCACGTGACGGGCAGACAACCTTGGGCATCTTGCTCACCATGGCACCGCCGCACTCGGCGTGATCGCCACTCACCACCTTGGGATTCACATTCAAAATCTTTAGCCACATGCCGAAGTGAGGTGAAATCCGGAGAAAAGCCTCACACACGATGATGAACGTCGAGATATTGAGGAAAGAATTGGGGGAAAGATCATGAAAATAAATCCCATAGTAATACATGACTCCACGAACAAATGGGTGAAGGGGAAACCCGAGCCCGCACACAAAATGGGGAAGGAACACGACGCTCTCGTGAGGCTCTGGAGTAGGGACGACATGTCCCGCCGGTGGGAGGCGGTGGCCGATCTTCTTGGCCAGATACCCGGCCTCCTGGAGCCTCTCGATATCCTTCTCCTGGACGGTAGAGGCCATCCATCTGCCTCCTGCTCCGGATCCTGACATCTTCGGAAAACCTCTCTTCAATGGAAGGAAGAATGCCTGGGCGTTATGGCTCGAACAGAGGGGAATGGGCTAGCGGAAGGAGAAGGCGTGGGTAAAGAGGAAGAGACCTTATCTCTTTATAGAGACGGTAAAAGCTTTTTGCGCCTCCCCACTTGCCTGGCGGAACCCTCTTGCTCCCCATTCGCCGCGATTAGCGGTGCGGTTGGATTGTCCATACCCATATTGATGAGAATCCCACAACAAGGAGACATGATCTATGCTATGGCAAAACATGCAGAGGAAACCGCCTCGCGATATGCGCTATGGCTGGTTGTGGGAAAACGGTTCGAATAATGACCCGACCGTAATGACATATCACGTCCTCTAAAAAGTTGTCAGCTGAAATATCGTTCTCTCTACGGTGGTATGTAAAGATCATTTTGCAGATCCGGACATGGTCTACGTGTCCAATAGTAACCTTGGAGTATTAGGAGAAGGAACCCGCCTTGCAATGCCGAAGACAAGATTGCGTGCAGGACTCATCGTCATTGAAGCCTGGTTCAGGGGCTACTGAGGGAGTCCTGGATTAGGGGTATCCGGACACCCGGACTATATATATCGTCCGGACTATTGGAGCATGAAAATACAGAACTCAAGACTCCATCTCGTGTCCGGATGGGACTCTCCTTTGCGCGGAAGACAAGCTTGGCGATCCGGATATTGTGTTTCCTTCCTTGTAACCGACTCCATGTAAAACCTAGCCCTCTCCGGTGTCTATATAAACCGGAGAGGTTGGTCCTTAGAAGGCCGATCACAATTACAATCATAATCATCATATGCTAGCTTCTAGGGTTTAGCCTCTACGATCTCGTGGTAGATCTACTCTTGTACTACTCATATCGCCAATATTAATCAAGCAGGAAGTAGTGTTTTACCTCCATCGAGAGGGCCTGAACCTGGGTAAACATTGTGTCCCTTGCTTCCAGTTACCAACAACCTAAGACGCACAGATCGGGACCCCCTACCCGAGATCCGCCGGTTTTGACACCGACACTCCACGCCTGTTCTTGCCCCCCTTTGCACCAAAGAGGAAACAAGGATACTGCGCAGGCCGGTGCCCTCCTGGCGCCTGCCTTGTCTCGATCGTCATGGCTTGCGTCACAAGCACCTCACGAGGTACCCTGCGTTGATCTCTCCGCCTCCCCGCGAGCCTGCCTGGCGAGGCCGTCCCTGAGGGAATCCTATGTAGTCCGCCCCGCGAGGCTTGGCTCCTCGCGAGGGTCTTAAGTCTTGCGCTGATGAAGATGGGCCATACTGGGCCACCACTTGAGCCACGCCGCAGGCCGCAGGCAGGCAAGTCTGGGGACCCCCATTCCAGAACACCGACAGACTCCTGCCTGCATCTACTACTATTACTCCACACATCACTACAAAAAAATACACATCTGTGACATTTTCACCCGAACGAAAAAAATCTGTTATGCTTATGACACTTCTATGACGATAGTTGTGACAAAACCACGTATCGTCATAGATGTGGTGGGATCCAACTTCTATGACAAAAAATCATGACAAAAATTGGCTTTTTGTCCTGGGCGGACCCGGGACGCACCTACATGACATTGTTTGGACCGTCCATGGCGGAAAAAAATCATGGTAGAAGCTGCGGTGAAGAAAAGTTCGAGGAGTTCCCGGTTACGGTAGGTGGTCGAGGCTGGCCGATGCACGGAGGGATTGAGCGTTTCTTTCGTACACGTGGGCGCGTGTGTGCGAGGCGTTGGGATCTAACTGAACCCGAGCGAGGCGTTCACTTAGTGAACCCGAGAAATTCGAGTAGCTACATTAATGAACCAGACCAGTCGATCCCTTTGGCTGTCAACTGAACCCGAGCAATTCCTTCACTACTACTGTTAACTGAAGCCGATTGAACCTGCTACCTCTTGATGAACAGTGACCGTTGTTGGGGGTTGTATGAACAGTTCCCGGTAGGGGTTGGATGAACAGGACCCCATGGTAATAGTAGGTTGTTGTCGCTGGATGAATAGGACCCCGATCGAGGAGGCATGGTGGATGAACAGGACCCCGTGGAGGGCTGGTTGAATAGTAGATGGTGGAGGCTATATGAACAGGACCCCGTGGATGAACAGTAGCTTGTGGAGGCAGGAGGAAGTCGACAATGGATGAACAGTGGCAGGTGGAGGTTGGAGGAAGTCGACGGTGGAAGAACAGTAGCTCATGGAGGCTGGAGCGAGGCAGTAGACAATGGATGAACTGTAGCCCGTGGAGTCCCTTTTTTGGTATGCCACATCCCTCCAGATGAACAGGACCCCATTTCGACTGTAGTCTCTCTAACACAAGTCTGTTTCCTCTATTTTGCAGTACGTCACACCCCTCCTAATCAACAACATCCCGTTTTGACCGCAGCCACTCAAACAGAAGGTTGTTTCCTTTGTTCTGCGGTACGCTAAACTCTTCCTGATGATCAGAACCCTGTTTCGATAGTACATGGTTAAAGAGAAGGTCATTTAATCCCTTATGTGGTACACCAAACCTCATTTCGGTTGTTCCTTCCAAGTCGGTTGGCTCCCGCTGAACAAGACGTATTATGACCCAGTAGGTTGCCTTCCGATGAATACGACACTGTTTCCTCCATTCTGACCCAGCTAGTTGGCTACCGATGAACAGGATGCCGTCATTGTACGCATTCGAGACCATGCCTGTATGTACGTACGTGGCCGTCTTTTTTGCAGCGTAGCTGTCGTATGTGTATAGGATTTAGACGGGACTTCCTGAACTGCTATCACTCCTTACTTGTCCACGGTCATCGTGGCAGATAGACCGATCGACCGGTATGTACACAGACAACACTACATACGCTTTGATCGGGTGGGTGCCAGCTGTCAGGGAGGACAAAGAGGCACTTCCTTGCATGCGAATATATAGCTGGCAGGTCCCAGCGGTCAGGGCCATAATCATATGTTTTTTTCGATAATAAGGAGGCACTTCCTTCCATGCAAACATGTTGTTGGTGGGTCCCAGCTGTTAGGGGCAGGAATAAGGAGGCGGTTGCATGCGTGCGTCCATGGATCTAGTGCGTTCCCACTATCAGCCTCTCCACATATAGTCCTCTTCCAATGACTCTCGTTTTTTGACCACATTGACGATGCCATCCTGAGCACACCAAGGCGGTGGACGACGGCGAGGCCCTGGTCGGCAATGAGACGGTGATGGGAAGACGTAGCAGTGAAGTCGCAGATGGACAGGTGTATGAGGGTTAACTGGTTCCTATGCAGCGTGGTTCTGCAGTCAGCGGATAATAACAGGAGGTGTGGATGGGTGGAGGGATGGCTTGGCCGGCAGTGGGGTAGCACTTCCCAGCGAAGCGTGCTAAGCAGAGTTGCTAGCAGCCAGAGGCGGGAGCGCGTGGTTCCGGTGGTGCCTGACGATGTATATGAGAGATTGAAGATGAATGTCGGCCGTTGTATTTACATCCAATGGCTATCAAAGTTAGAATCATTTGTTCACTAAGTTGACAACACCTGTTGGCCCACATTTCAGCCTCCAAAAATGGTGCACATATTCAACCTATTTTTTTAGAATTTACAGTCCATTTGCTAGGCTGGGTGAACAAAAATGTAGCGTCCATGCGGCCCATTTATTTTTTTCTAAAAAACTACAACCCATTTGCACTTTCTCGAAAAACACAAATTTTCTGGGCTGGGTGAATAAATAATGTAACATCCATGTGGCCCATTTATTTGTTTTCCTAAAACATTACAGTCCTTTTGCACTTTCTCTGAATACAAGATTTTGCTGGGCTGGTTCTAATTACAATGTTGGTTTGGGCGCAGCAATGTTATGAAAAATAAAGAGGGGCTGCACATTTTTTTATGAATATATTTAACTAATAAGTGCTTTATTTACATTGGTCCTTAAGTCATACCAAACTTTTGTACACAATCACTTGGATTTTAGTTAACCTTAATGTAAAAAACCCAGTATTTTATTGTTAAACATTTATTTTTATAAGTTCGTAATACGTGGGATATTTTTTTTCTTATATATGTAAGTATCTGCTAAATATATGACGATAATCACAATAATATATAATAACATATAAAATAATATAAATATAAATATAGTTAGAGGGAAACATAAGCTGGACCTGGCGTTCCTATTCTTTTATAGAAAAATAGAACAGACCTCTGCGTTTTCTTCAAAAAATACATAAGTTGGGTTGCGGATGTTTAAAAAAAATAAAACCTAGGATGGGAGGGCCATAGGCCGGCCGATACATGACAACCCTCAATAAATACAAACCGGGTGCACATGTTAAAAAGGAAACCCTAGACTGGGCAATCCATAACCCAGCCGATACTTTTTGGCCCACTGATAATAAATGATACTTGCTAGCTCCCTGATGACTAGCTTCGTTGTAAATTTATCTCCTTTCATAACTACGTTCACAAACCCGTGGCCCCAAAAATCAGTGTAGCATTAGGAAGAAGTATATTTTTTCAATGAGGAACTTGCTTGCGTATGGCCATGGACCTGGTGGGTCCCAACTGTCCGCCTCTCCACGTACACTCCTCTCCATATTCCTCATGATTGTTGAGCATGTCCGCAACAGCAGACAGTGGCGCCGCGGCAAGCGCACAAAGGCGGAGGATGACATCCAGGCCCTGGACAAGAACGCATCGGAGCCGGGGAATACGTACTATAGTAGTGGTAGATGTTGTGCCTAAGTACTGGAGTAGCCCAGTGGCCTAGTTCCACTCCCCAACCGCTGCTCTGCCCGGGTTCGATTCCACCTGATGCAGTGAAAATATCCACAAATTTTTCCCTCTGCCTCTAACATGTGGGTGCCCATTGTCACCTATGCACACCACCTTCAACACTTGCCAAAATTCCGTCCCTCGGTTTCTATCTTTCGCACACTCAACATTATCTGGGAATTTTGAAAATAGCATATCTTTTTGAATGTGCATCATATGAAGATGTGCTATGCATGAATGTTGATCGGATGATGTTAACTAGCTGGTAGTTCCATTTTCGACCATGAATAAAAATTCCAACATGATGTTATCCCTGTTTGGAAAGCGCACATTAATACAAATGCTCTGCCTCTGAAACTTGCAGTTTCTTATCTGAAACTGAAACTTGCAGTTTCTTCTCTCAGAATCACATTGTCTACACTTTTATATGAAAGTACATGTTTTAAAGCGCTAAAACTATATCTCTAGAATTCATAAAATACTTCATATGCTCAATACTACAATTTTGAGATTCAAAATACATTCATATCTGAAAGTACTCTCAAATCTGAAACACAAAACACAATTCACAATTCCCAACCAGCAAAAACTGACAACCCTGAGCTCCTCCTTAGACTATTTGTGGGGGGGGGAGTCCCCTCCTATTCATCGGCGGCAGACAGTCACCCTGTGGGATGAAGTGAACTGCGAGGGAGAGGATGGCGGGGAAGCGTCGTCACGCCAACTGGTTTTCTTCTCTTGCAATTGGGTTCGGTCGACGAAGACTCCACCGGCTCGCTCTACCACGGCACCCTCACAAACGGCACCGTGTAGATGCTCGATCCTTCAATCTTGGGTGGATACTCCATCTTGGATCCATACTCCCACCACCATAGCCTCACGATCAGATCAGGTGATAGCACACAAGTATAGGGGATCGAAATAGTTTTCGAGGGTAGAGTATTCAACCCTAATTTATTGATTCGACACAAGGGGATCCAAACAATATTCTCGAGTATTAGCAGCTGAGTTGTCAATTGAACCACACCTGAAAGCCTTAATATCTGCAGCAAAGTATTTAGTAGCGAACTAGAATGGAAGTAACGGTAACATTGCCAAAAGTAACAGTAGCAGTTTTGTAGCAAGCGTAATAGTGGCTACGGCAAAGTAACATAGCAAAGATCAATATGTGAAAAGCTCATAGGCAATGGATAATTATGTCCCTAGGGTGACACGGAACTATCTCCAATTCATCAATATAATGTAGGCATGTATTCTGAATATAGTCATACGTGCTTATGGAAAAGAACTTGCATGCCATATTTTGTCCTACCCTCACGTGCTAGCGGGGTCCTATTGGGAACTAAGGGATATTATGGCCCCTTTTAATAGAGAAGCGAACCAAAGCATTAGCACTTAGTGAATACATGAACTCCTCAAACTACGGTCATCACCGGGAAGTGTCCCGACTATTGTCACTCCGGGGTTGTCGGATCATAACACGTAGTAGGTGACTATAACTTGCAAGATTGGATCGAGAACTCACATATATTCATGGAAACATAATAGGTTCATATCTGAAATCATGGCACTCGGGACCTAGTGACAAGCATTAGGCATAGCAATGTCATAGCAACATCAATCTTAGAACATAGTGGATACTAGGGATCAAACCCTAACAAAACTAACTCAATTACATGGTAAATCTCATCCAACCCATCACCATCCAGCAAGCCTACGATGGAATTACTCATGCACGGCAGTGATCATCATGAAATTGGTGATGGAGGATGGTTGATGATGACGACGGCGACAATTTGCCCTCTCTGAAGCCCAAAATGGACTCCAGATCTGCCCTCCTGAGGAAGAACAGGAGGTGGCGGCAACTTTGTATCGTAAAACGTGATGAATCATTCTCTCCAATTTTTTTCTCCCCGAACGTGAATATATGGAGTTGGAGTTGATGTGGGTGGAGCTTCGTAGGACCCACAAGCCAGGGGGCATGCCCCAGGGGTGTAGGGCGCACTCCCACCCTTGTGGGCAGGTGGAGGGCCCCCTTTGGTTGATTGTTTCACCAATATTTTGTATTAATTCCAAAAATATTCCCCGTGAAGTTTCAGGTCATTCCGAGAACTTCTATTTCTGCACAAAAATAACACCATGGCAATTATGCTGAAAACAGCGTCACTCCGGGTTAGTTCCATTCAAATCATGCAAATTAAAGTCCAAAACAAGGGCAAAAGTGTTTGGAAAAGTAGATACGATGGAGATGTATCATCTCCCCCAAGCTTAAACCATTGCTTGTCCTCAAGCAATTCAGTTGACAAACTGAAGGTGATAAAAAAAAAAAATTACAAACTCTTTTTTATTTTGTTGTTGCAAATATGTAAATCTAGCATTCTAGTTTTCAGCAAAGATCATGAACTAACCATATTCACAATAACATTTAGGTCCCGCGTTTACTCATATCAATGGCATAATCAACTAGCGAGCAATAATAATAAATCTCGGATGACAACACTTTTTCAAAAAAAAACTTGATATGATATAACAAGATGGTATCTCGCTAGCCCTTTCTGAGACCACAAAACATAAATGCAGAGCACCCCTAAAGAGATCCAGTCATACTCAATATCAATTAATAACAATGCATACAAATTACAGTGGTGCTCTGTAACTGGTGCTTCTATAAGAGGGTGATGACTCAGCAATAAAAGTTAATAGATAGGCTCTTCGCAGAGAGTAGCAGGGATTTGCAGAGGTGCCAGAGTTCATGTTTTTGAAGCAGAGATGAATAATATTTTGAGCGGTATGCTTTCATTTTCAACATAACAACCAAGAGATCTCGATATCTTTGATACTAGATACATTATAGGCGGTTCCCAAACAGAATGGTAAAGTTTATACTCCCCCACCACCAACAAGCACATTCCACAGCTGGTTTGAAACAACAGGTACCATCCAACAACCAACAATCCTGGGGGAGTTTTGTTTGCAATTATTTTGATTTGAGCATGGGACTCAATTACCAGCCATTTTCTCGTGAATGATGAGCGGAGTACACACATCATGAGAATAACCCACCTAGAATGGAAGATGCTGACAGCCCCCAGTCGCTACATGAGCGATTTGGGCATACAAAATAGATTATCATTTGATGGTTTAGAGTTTGGCACATGCAAATTTACTTGGAATGGCAGGTAAATAACGCATTTAGGTAGGTATGGTGGACTCATATGGAACAACTTTACGGTTTATGGAAGTGGATGCACAAGCAGTATTCTAGCTTAGTACAAGTGAAAGCTAGAAAAAGACTGGGAAGCGACCAACTAGAGAGCGACAATAGTCATAAACATGCATTGAGATTAACCAACAATGAGTGCAAGCATGAGTAGGATATAAATCACCATGAACATAATATCATGGAGGCTATGTTGATTTTGTTTCAACTACATGCGTGAACATGTGCCAAGTCAAGTCACTCGAATCATTCAAGGAGGATACCATCCTATCATACTGCATCACAACCATTTTAAAAGCATGTTGGCACGCAAAGTAAACCATTATAAACTCCTAGCTAATTAAGCATGGCATGAGTAAATATAATCTCTAGTTGTCAGTGGAAACTTGTTTCATAATAAGCTGAATAAGGAATGATGAACTAATCATATTTACAAAAACAAGATAGGTCGAGTTCATACCAACTTTTCCTCATATCAATCATTTCATCAAACATCGTCATTATTTCCTTTCACTGGCACGACCGAACGGTGTGAATAATAATAATAGTGCGCGTGCATTGGACTAAGCTGGAATCTATAAACATTTATTCAAAGGAGAAGACAAGGTAATATGGGCTCTCTGTTAGATCAACAATAATGCATATGAGAGCCACTCAACATTTTCATTATGGTCTTCTCCTCTAGACCCCCAAAGAAAAGAAAAGAATTTCAAAGAAACACACTAAAATCTTTTTGGAGTTTTTGTTCTTCCGAAGAAAGTAAAACAAGAACAAGAAAAACTATTTACATGGGAAAGCTCCCAACAAGCAAAAGAAGAACGAGAAATCTTTTTGGGTTTTCTTTAATAGTACTGCTACATAAACATGGAAAGTAAATTAAACTATAACTGCTTTTTTGTTTTTCTCAAAGTTTTTTAAACACACAATAAGAAAGCGGGAAAAAGAAAATAAACTAGCATGGATAATACAGTGAAAAAGTATGAACACCGACAACTGGAATGAATGTGTAAACATGAATGTAATGTTGGTGAGAAATACGTACTCCCCCAAGATTAGGCTTTTGGCCTAAGTTGGTCTATGCCCATGGATCAAAGTAGCCCTCTTCGGTGTACTGAGGAGGATCCTAGGTGTTCCACTCGCTAGCGAGCTCCTGTGGCTCCCACTGATAAATGGGCTCCTGATACGGATCAGGTGATGGTTCTCGCTCATGAACTAGGGATCGCGTCCGCTTCCCAGTATGCATAAATGTCCTCGGGCATGATGAGGTACGTGCCAGAATGAATATTAAACAAAGAAGGTGCAGGCAAGGTAATAATCTGACAAGTCTTCACGCTAAATACCAGGTTATAGATGAGCCTCTTGTCATCATCTTTCCTAATAAAATCATGTGCTACCATACTATTATAATCTAAATATCTAGTGGGTAGAAACTTCTCCTCTCTCTCGGCATGCCTAATGGGTATCTTGAAGCCTTTAGCAAGGCGAGAAGCATAGACACCTCCAAAGATAGTACCCCTCGAACGGTTTAAACTCAACCGTCGAGCAACCATAGCACCCAAATTAAAAGTTCTATCGTGAAGTAGATCATGGGGCAATAGCAAGGTCAGGAGCACTAAGGCCTCCGCTCCCCCTGCGAAAAATTAAACATCTCCCAACAAATAATGAGTAGTAGCGTAAAACAAGAAAATGTAAACTAGCCACTCTTGCTTCTGACACCCTTCTCCTTTCCCCTATGGTATCTTTTTCAATAAAATCTTCCACATTTCTTGGATATGGTTCCTTGATGCTGCCCTCAAAAGGAAATTTGCAAACCTCACAAAAATCATAAACCGTCATCTCCTTATACTCATCATATAAGTAAAATTCCACCCTGGGTGGTGATCTCCTAGCATGAAAGTGAAAATTTTGCACGAAAGTATTAGTGAGTAGGAGGTACTGATCACACTTATCGTTGAGGAAGCCGGTGATGACTGTATTCTCTGCCAAATAATAAAAATCATCATAAATTCCAGCCGCCTCCAAGAATGCATCACATGGCCATTCACATGGCCGAACCTCCATGGTGCGAGGAATATTGTACTTGGGTTTCTTCTTCTCCTCATTTTCTTTTTCCTGTGAACCCCTGCTTGGGGAGCCTCTCAACAATCTCCTCATCATATTCTTTCTCTGAAAAATTCTGAATCTTTTAGTGACTCAAAATAAAAGTGAACTAAACTCAACAAGATTGATAGTAACTACTCCTACAAGTGCCTATAGGCTATATCATGCATCAAAACTACTTTGGACCATATAAATTTGACATGCAAGCTGAAGAACTGGGTCACCACAACAGCAAAAGTTTGCAATAAATAAAGCACTAGAACAAAAACTAATTGGACCGTCGGAGGAGTCACATACTGAAGAACAATCCCCCAAAGAAATTTTGCAAATGGAGCTTTGCACAAGTAGATCAAAAATGGCAGCAAAATGAGCAAGACCACAGGTTTGAGCTACTGGATGATTTTTTCTCGAGGAAGATGAAGTGGATGGGTGCTGGAATAAGTGAAGGGGACCCACAAGGCAGGGGGCACGCACCCAGGGGGTAGGGCGCGCCCTCCACCCTTGTGGCTCACTAGTGCATCCCCCTAGTGCATGTTCAGTGCCAGAAATTCTAAAATATTCTATAAAAAATCATACTAAATTTTCAGGTCATTTGGGGAAATTTTATTTTTGGGATATTTTTTATTGCACGGATAATTCAAAAAACCGACAGATAATACTATTTTTTCTTTACTTATTCTAAATAACAGAGAGTAAAAAGTAGGTACAGAAGGTTGTGCTTTCTAAATTCATCCATCTAAACTCATCAGAAGGAATCCGTTAACAAGGTTAATCAAGTCTTATTAACAACTTCTTTCGAATAACATGAAACCGGAGAATTTTTGAATAATACTAGGTTACCCAGTGGGAATATGCATGTCCCGAACAATAAGAATATCATATTTCTTTTTTATATTAGGAAGAGGGAATCCAAAACCTCCAAAAGTAATAGTTGCAATTTTTCTAATAGAATCATTACTATGAACTTGAGGTTGTTTCTTCGGAAAGTGTACTGTATGCTCATTACCATTAACATGAAAAGTGACATTTCCCTTGTTACAATCAATAACAGCCCCTGCAGTATTCAAAAAGGGTCTACCAAGGATGATCGACATAATGTCGTCCTTGGGTATATCAAGAATAACAAAGTCCGTTAAGATAGTAACGTTTGCAACCACAACAGGCACATCCTCACAAATACCGATGGGTATAGTAGTTGATTTATCAGACATTTGCAAAGGGATTTCAGTAGGTGTCAATGTATTTAAATCAAGTCTATGATATAAAGAGAAAGGCATAAGACTAACACCGGTTCCCAAATCACATAAAGCAGTTGTAACATAGTTTATTTTAATGGAGCATGGTATAGTTGGTATTCCTGGATCTCCATGTTTCTTTGGTATTCCACCCTTAAAACTATAATTAGCAAGCACGGTGGAAATTTCAGCTTCCGGTATCTTTCTTTTATTCGTAACAATATCTTTCATATACTTAGCATAAGGAGGCATTTTAGGCATATCAGTCAGACGCATACGCAAAAAGATAGGTCTAATCATTTCACAAAAGTGCTCAAAATCCTCAGCATCTTTTTTCTTGGATAGCTTAGGAGGAAAGGGCATGTGTTTCTGAATCCATGGTTCTCTTTCTTTTACCATGCTTCCTAGCAACAAAGTCTCTCTTATCATAACATTGATTCTTTGATTGTGGGTTATCAAGATCAACAGTAGTTTCAATCTCTACACTATTATCATTACTAGGTTGAGCATCAACATGAACATCATCATTAACATTATCATTAGGTTCATGTTCATCACCAGATTGTGTCTCAGCATCAGAAATAGAAATATCATTTGGATTCTCAGGTGTGTCTATAAGAGGTTCACTAGAAGTAAGAAAAGTCCTATCAATTTTCTTTTTCTTTGTATTACTAGGACAAGGTGCATCATTATTATTCTCTAAGAATCTTGCTCAAATCTCTAAGGATGGCCCTTAGGATACAGAGGTTCCTGGGTTATTTTTCCACCTCTAGTAATAACCCTAACATCATTATCATTATTCTTACTATTCAACTCACTAAGCAAATCATCTTGTTCCTTAAGTACTTGTTCTACTTGAGTTTTAACCATGGAACCATGCTTACTAATAAGCTTAAGATCATTAACGGTTCTACTTATGAAATTATCCAAGTAATCAAGCATGTGGGCATTACGTTTCAATTGTCTACTAATATAAGCATTGAAGTTTTCTTGTTTAACAATAAAATTATCAAACTCATCCAAGTTGACTAGTAGACTTATTATGAGGCATATCACCTTCATCAAATCTATTGAGAGGAGTTACCTCTACTACATGTGTCAGGTTATCAAGACCATGTATTTCTTCAATAGGCGGTAAATTCTTAACATCTTCAGCTTTAATACCTTTTTCTTTCATAGATTTCTTTGCCACTTGCATATCTTCAGGACTGAGAAATAGAATATCTCTTTTCTTCGGAGTTGGTTCAGGAAGTGTCCAATCATTCTCATTACTCAATATATTATCCAATAGCAATTCAGCATGCTCAACAATTCTTTCCCTGAAAACACAACCAGCACAACTATCTAGGTGGTCCCTAGAAGCATCGGTTAGTCCATTATAAAAGATATCATGTATTTCATTTTTTTTGAGAGGGTGATCAGGAAAAGCATTAAGTAATTGGAGAACCCTCCCCCAAGCCACAACAGTTTCAGATTCATAACCATGGAAAGGATCAGATTCAACCAAAGTAATTAACTTAGGATCTACAGAGAATTCATAATCCTTATCAGTAACACAGATAGGTGAAGTAGCAAACTTAGGATCATATTGCATTCTAGCATTCAAAGATTTTTCTTTCAGCTTAGACAGTTTCTTAAGATCATCTCTATCATTGCAAATAAGAAAGTCTCTAGTAGTTTCTTCATCCATAATATAACCCTCAAGTAGAATAGGCAATTCATATCTAGGGAAGAATCATAATCTTCAGTTTCAATAATATCATCAGTTTCAGTAATTTCATTCTCTCTAACCCTAGCAAGTTGTTCATCAAGAAATTCACCTAGTGGCACAGTATTATCAAGCAGAGAAGTAGCATCATAAGCATCATGCACAGCAGAAGTGGCATCATCAATAACATGCAACATATCAGAATCAACAGCAGGTGTAGGTGTCACAACTTTACTCAAAACAGAAGGTGAATCAAGTGTAGAGCTAGATGGAAGTTCCTTACCTCCCCTCGTAGTAGAGGGATAGATCTTGGTTTTGTTGTCTTTCAGATTCCTCATAGTGATCGACAACTATAAATCCCAAGGAACTCAGAGAATAAAGCTTGCTCCTCGGCAATGGCGCCACAAAAACGTCTTGATAACCCACAAGTATAGGGGATCGCAACAGTTTTCGAGGGTAGAATATTCAACCCAAATTTATTGATTCGACACAAGGGGAGCCAAAGGATAGTCTCGAGTATTAGTAGATGAGTTGTCAATTCAACCGCACCTGAAAGACTTAATATATGTAGCAAAGTATTTAGTAGCAAAGTAGTATGGAAGTAACGGTAATAGTGGCAAAAGTAATAGTAGCAGTTTCATAGCAAGCGTAACAGTGGCAATGGCAAAGTAACGTAGCAAAGACAACATGTGAAAAGCTTATAGGCAATGGATTAGTGATGGATAATTATGTGAGATGGCATTCATCATGCAACAGTTATAACCTAGGGTGACACAGAACTAGCTCCAATTCATCAACATAATGTAGCCATGTATTCCGAATATAGTCATATGTCCTTATGGAAAAGAACTTGCATGGCATCTTTTGTCCTACCCTCACATGGTATTAAGGGATATTAAGGCCTCCTTTTAATAGAGAACTGGACCAAAGTAGTAGCACTTAGTGAATACATGAAATCCCCAAACTACGGTCATCACCGGGAAGTGTCCCGACTATTGTCACTCCGGGGTTGCCGGATCATAACACATAGTAGGTGACTGTAACTTGCAAGATTGGATCAAGAACTCACATATATTCATGAAAACATAATTGATTTAGATCTGAAAAATCATGGCACTCGGGCCCTAGTGACAAGCATTAAATAGCAAAGCCATAGCAACACCAATCTTAGAACATAGTCGATACTACGGATCAAACATTAACAAAACTAACTCGATTACATGGTAAATCTCATCCATCCCATCACCATCCAGCAATCCTATGATTGAATTACTCACGCACGGCGTTGAGCATCATGAAGTTGGTCATGGGGGATGGTTGATGATGACGACGGCGACGATTTGCCCTCTCTGAAGCCCAAAACGGGCTCCAGATCTGCCCTCCCGAGGAAGAACAGGAGGTGGCGGCGACTTCGTATCATAAAACGCGATGAATCATTCTCTCTGATTTTTTTCTCCCCGGACATGAATATATGGAGTTGGAGTTGATGTGGGTGGAACTTCGTAGGACCCACAAGCCAGGGGGCGCGCCTAGGGGGTAGGGCGCGCCCCCCACCCTTGTGGGCAGGTAGTGGGTCCCCTCTAGTTGATTCTTTCACCAATATTTTTTATTAACTCCAAAAATATTCTCCGTGAAGTTTCAGGTCATTCTGAGAACTTTTATTTCTGCACAAAAATAACACGATGGCAATTATGCTGACAATAGCGTAAGTCCAGGTTAGTTCCATTCAAATCATGCAAATTAGAGTCCAAAACAAGGGCGAAAGAGTTTGAAAAAGTAGATAAGATGGAGACGTATCAATGGCCCAGAGGGGCAGCTCTATATACTCCCGCACGACTCCCTCCTGGTGTATCGCCTCCTGTTCTCTCTTTTCCAGATATTTGGCCATTGTTGTCGCCTCGCCGCTAATTGCATCGGGTTGTCAAACCAAGACTGAATATCCAACATCCTAGCTAGCTTCACAGGGTCGCCGCCTGCGAGCCACATATATCAGTTGTACTCCTCCATTGATCTACTTCTCCACAACACCTTCACTCACCGACGATGGTTTCAATGGAAGAGGAGAGGAGCGGTGCTGGTTTTGGATTAGAACGGGAGAGGAGCGGTGATGGTTTTGAAATGGAAGAGGAGAGGAGAGGAGGGGCGTTGGTTTTGGATTGGAACAGGAGAGGAGCGGCGGTGGTTTTGAAATGGAAGAGGAGAGGAGCAATGCTGGTTTACGACTGGAACAGGAGAGGACCGACGGTGGTTTAAGAGGAGAGGAGCGGCGCTGGTCTTGGAAGTATTGTTTGCATATTTGAGTCAAAGTTTGACCATGTACTGTATTTGACAAGCAAAATGTGAATGCATGTCACTGAAAATTGTATCGTTTGGTTCGTATCTGAATGTACTTTCAAATTATAATATTTTTGCAACGTATAACATATATTTTATTTGTTAAAAAGATGGTCAAATATGACCCAGAATAAAAGGGGGTTGCTTTCTTAATTGAAGGGTAAATTGATTTTGATTTTGATCCAGTCATAGCGCGCCTACCCTCTTGTCCAATCCTATAAATCGCTGTCGCACGCTCCTCTACCTCTTATCAATTGCAAAACCACCCCCTCTCCTCTCCATATTCTCGATTCCAAAACCACTGTCTCGCCTCTGCCTCTTCTCCATTGCAAAACCACCCCTCTCCTCTCCATCTTCTCCACTCCAAACCACCATCTCACCTCTCCCTCTTCTCAACTGAAAGACCACTGTCTCTCCTAACATCTTCCAAAGCTAGCACCGGACCTCTCAGAAGTACATCTATGGAGAGGATGCAACAGCAAATTAGGAATGTCGCCGACTGCAACCAGGCAAAGTTAGCCAGGTTGAAGGAGAACCTTACTTGGTTTGACAATGAGTGGGAGATTTCGAGGACGGTGAGGGCCAAGTGGCAATGCATGCGAAAGAGTGAGAGGAGGTGATGAGGGCGGCGATGTACTCCCTAGCGGCAGTCACATCGCAGCCCTTTGAACTCATCGAGTATCTCCTCTGGGCGATGGAGCAGACAGATTCACCTGAGGCGAAAGTTAGGCGGAGGTGGTGGGCGTATAGATCAAAGGTCGAGCATCCAGAGGATAACAAATCGATTCAGTATGGTGTGTCATTCGTGAGGGTGTAGTGCCAGCCGGAGCCACATGAGTATTTGCTCCCGAATTGCAAGAGGAGGCCCGATGGCATGATGTCGCTTCCCCGCCGTTATCCATGGTTACCTCGCCACTCGCCTCATTTTAACGGTGGTGGTAGGGCTTAATGTAAGCTTCGCTCTAGCCTAATCTTCCATCTGCTCATGCCTACAATCAGTGTGACCACTAATAAAAATCATACAGGTAAGTACTAGGTAGTACTCTGAGTCTTCGAGTACTAAGCCAATCACCCTAAAATAGCTCTGGACCAAAAACAAAGTTGTGACAATGTGTACAAATAAGGAAAATCGACTGGTGCTTCTTTCAGAAAAGAGTACTCCCTAGAAAAGTGCCAATATAAGCTACTAGTATTTGATTAGAGGATTTGTTGCCGAGAAAGATACATCCACAGAGCGCCACCCATCCCACTAGTGGTGGATGCCAATGCTTAGATGGAGCATGGTTGGTGTCGGTAATTTTTACTAGGCACCTCGCACTATGCATATATGACAGTTCCATCCGTACATTTGTGCAGTTCCACCAAAATGCACCTGAATAACCCTGTTTGCATAGATAATGAAAAAGCGTGATTACATTATAGTGGCACTAGTGGATGAAACATACACTGATAAATAGAAGAAACTTCATTTTCTTAAAGGGAAAATATTGTATAGTATCACAGTATGCCATGCTGCGAGGGCGAGATGGGCCCTATGATGCCTCATACGGTATGCCGCATATTGGAAATCAACCCAATTCTCCCCGATACACCTTCTACCAGTGATGAACATCAGTGTACAACATTAGTCCAAGGAGGGGCCTTGAGACATTCCAATCTCTATTTTTCTGCAGATCAACTAAAATTAAGCACCTAGTTTGCAGAAACACTTAAACATTAACAATGGGACTACTTGATGAAACGTATAATTACAAAGAGAGGCACTTCCTTTATCTACATTGGAAATGAAATGATAGAGGGGACACTAGCTCTATTGTAACTGTATTATTCCTTCATTTCATCAGTGGCACTAGGGTCGATGAGGTGGCAAGCAAGGTGTCCCGTGCGTCGCAAGGATCGAGGCCATGGGTGCTTAGAATGGGATGCTGAAGTAGGCTCTTTCAGTCCCTATCTTCCCCCCTGATGTTTCTGTGGTAGCTTTGGGGCTGTAATCCAAACTTGCTTGAGCTGGGGCTACATCCCCCTACCTTCCTAGCTTATGTGGCAAACTTGTCTATTGCTAGTACTCAGTCTGTTCTAGTAGTAGTTGCGTAATTGACGGTTTACACTGAGATGTTGTCGGATAATGGTTCTCTATGGTTGGGTTTGTTTAATGAAATTGGAGGAAACCTCCTCTTTTGATATATAAAAAAATCAATGGCACTAGCGGTGCAAAAACATTGACTCAAATTAATAGTGCCACTAGATTAAGGTGCAAAATAATACATTACTGCTTTATCATGGCAGTGCCAAAACAGTAGCACAGGAGCAGATTCAACATGTAGGATCTTTGGCAAATGGTTGGACCGAAAAGGAACATACCTTATGATGGGAACCATATCTGCAGTCAACGCCATCATAGAAGGGATGACACCAGTCACCATAATGGATGATTCAATTCATGGGACATTTTTGTGTAGTTCACCTAAAATGAAGCAATGTCTGCATCATGTAGTTAGCAACTACTTGGTCCCATGAGCTAGCAGCTTCTTCTTCTTAGTTGCAACAAAATTGAGCAACATCAAGGTTGGTCGTGAAGCATGTCGAATGTTCAACTATAATTTGGATATCATTTTGTGCAGTTCAACTAAGATCAAGCATGAAATGTATATCTCTGTTTGCAAGAAAAGGTGGAAAGGAGGGTGACTAACAAGTGATGAAACATACATCAAATGAAAAGAAGAATGTTCCTTATCTGAATGGCGATCCTACAAGGATGGTAGCAATTTCTAAAGCAGCAGCCTTGCAAGATAGTAGTGTGGGCATTAGGATTAACTATGACAACCGTTAAATATGACAAATGGAGCCATTGCTTCATGTTACCAGCAACATTACATTAAAAACTGCTAAAGAGTTGGTATTTGGGCACGAGAGAGTAGGCGGACCAGGACAGTTGCATTTCTAACAAAAAGAAGTAACTTATCATAATGGGAAATTTAGCAGGACATGAAAAACAGTGCCATTGATTCATATTACTAGAGGCATTACATTGAAAACAACATTGGCTTAACGTGTCCTTACTTTAACACCGGGACTGCTACATTTTACCAGTGGCATTACATAAGAGGGGCTCGGGGAAACAAACATCCTAACAGGGTATCTGGGTCAGTCCCATTTATGTTCGGTATAGCCACCCGAGGCTAGCAAATCTAATGCTGGACATACTCTGTTGACATGTGCCCAGTCCCCACTTTCTTTCGTTTCTCAACCAATGGATCGGTTGATATCGTGTTTGTACCATGTTTCCCTTTATTTTTCCTATTAGACCAAGAGACCAGTTGGATAGCCAATCTATGCTACTTTTCGCCCCCATTATTTCCTCTTTTGACCAACTCCTAGATTCAGGTAACAAATCTTCACCCAACCCCTTTCTTCCTTGTTTGAACCAAGTAGTACTAGATTCGACTTCATGAAGTAGTACTACTAGATTCGACTGCGTGAAATAATTTTCCGTCTTAACAGTAAAAGAATTACGTGTGTTTCGAATAGCCGATCGATCTTATCTATGAGAGGGCCTGAGAAATAGCAAAAGATATAAATGCAACAACATGAGGGGCTGGGGCAGTAGCGCAAGGCCGGTTTCGAAGGAAGTTATACCCGAGGGTCGCCGGGGTGTCGCTAGGTGGGCGGCGAGAGGCCGGGTCTGCCCACACTACAGCAGTGGGGAAGAAGGGGTCGGAGGCCCTCCCTAGCCGGCGCTGTGTGGTAGAGAATGGTAAGGCACACTGATCGGGACGCGCCGGCAGTGGGTAAGAGCCATCGCCGAGGATGACCGCATGAACATTGAACCTTCTCACCTTCCCCGGCAGAGTGGATCCGGCCGGATCTATGACCAGCGATGAGCAGAGAGAGAGTGTGGCCACCACTATTGTGTTTAGATCTAGAGAGGACGAGGGAGTGTGTGAAGAGAGCAACACTAGCAAGCAAGCACGGAGGCTCCTGTCAATATAGTGTAGTAGTTTGTTTTATTGCTACCGGAGTTGGCTTGACCTCATAAATGATTGTCGAGAAGTCTTCATGCACGTGCGCTAGAGGCATAGTTATCGTCATTTTCATATTAAGCACTGGATTAACAAATAACAGGAAAAAATGCCACATGATAAGAAATCATAACCTCACTGCCCCAAGGAGAAAACATAAAACCCGACGGACAAACTAGACGAGGATCAAAGCTCAAATTAAAAGACAAACTCATACAAAAGGGGTCAACTGATAGATGTCCTAATTAACATAGCTGGCTTGACCAAGATGGCAGCCGAGTGCGTGTGCCCCCAATGACGAGCACCTTGGAGGAATGCATTTGTCCCTGTTTAACCCTCGCAGTGATACGAAGCACATGACAACTATTATTGTGATATGACAAGAACCTTTTTTAGATTTATCATCAGAACTACAGCCCTATACAACACAGCCTGCATGAACTAATCTCCCATGTCGTGCAGGGATTGTCCAGGCATCGATGTGTGTACAACACTGCTCCAGTTCTATCGCTCGTCTTTCTCTTCTATTAACTCAGTCGACTTGCGGGGATGGGGTGTGTGCCTATGGTCGGTTCTCAATTGTGGTCCACATGTGTGTGCAAATGCAATATGATGCACGTTCCATTTGGTGAATGGCGTGCCAGACCGAACGCGACGTGAACGCGACGTGAACGTGGAGAACATGTTGTATACATGTGTACTGCCGTTTTCTTCAGGCTTTGCTCCATGGAGCAATCCATGGATACAAAATTATATTTAAAAGTCGAGGGCGGGGTTTTTCCTGCGTGGTAGGTGGGGCAGTTCCGCCTAGTCAGTGTCGGGGAAACTGATCCACGAACACCTATGGGGCCAGCGGGCCGGGCCCCTTTCGGTTCGGCGGGGGGCGGAGATCACACGAAGAGCGGATCGAGGCGAAGCACACGAGCAGTTTACCCAGCTTCGGAGCTCTCCGGAGAGATAATACTCCTACTGCTGCTTGTCTGATCGTATTGTGTTCTTGCTCGAGAGAGCTAAGTGTTTTTCTGGCTTCCGAATGAGTTGAACCTCCTCTACGTTGCGCATGGGCCTCCTTTTATATGCTCAAGGGGTCACCGACAGGTGGCAACACAGAGAAGGGTAAAAGCGTAAAAAGTGTTGCGGTTGGTTCACCTACTTGCATAGTGTATCCTACCTAACCCTGACGGCAGGGGAGAAAGGCATTAAATGCCCGTCTGCGTCGCCCAAACAGTGCAGAAAGGGACCGTCTGGGACGCCACTGTTCGCCATGATGGCGATCTTGTCAGCGCCGCATGCCACCGCATACCGCTGGCTGCACAGCCTCCTGCCATGCACGCCTGGAAAAGCCCCAGGGCGACACGTTGGTGGATGCGCTGGAGCGTGGGTACAGGGTGGTTACTTGCCGCGGCAAGTGCCTTGCTGCGGTCGTCGTCTTGTCGCGCCCGGAAGCTTGTCGCCCACCAGGCCTTGAGGTGTCTTGGTTGATCTTCCCGGTAGGCTCCTCTTGCTGGGGCCTTGTTGCCTTGCCGGGACGCGTGGCACGTCGCGGCAAGTTCCTTGGGGTGCCTCGGTTGGCCTTCCCGGCAAGTTCCTCTTGCCGGGGCCTTGTCTCCTTGGCTTGAATACTTTGTTCTTGAATGGCTCCAAGGGAACCACGGAGGACCTTGGCGGTCGCCCGGCAAGCCTTGCCGTGGGGTGTTGCAACTGCCCGTGCACAAGTTCGGGATACTAGGGTACCCCTACTCTAGTACACTAACAGGAGCCCCCGGGCCTGGGCCACACACGGTGCCAAGCGCTGTTGGGCCAGGCCCAAAACAGGGCACGGGCACACGCGGCCTGGGTCACGCCGTATCCTGCTCCGTATCCACCGCGCCCTCCCCGAACGGCACGCGTTGAATGCGGCATCGTGGGAGAGATCGTGGGAGATTTCTTTATTCAGAAGGGTGAAACGTCCACTCCCTCCCTCTTTATAAGCAGGGGAAACAGGGGCAGTTTCCCCACTTCGCCGGTTGCTACTTCATTCTCGAAAATCTCCGCCGCTCCCCTCCTTCTTCTCAAAGCCAAAAGAGAGCAGCGCTCCGCCCCCCACTGCCACCAGCTCCACCGACGCCGCCGATCTCCTCAGCCACCTCCGCCATGGCTCCGAAAGCCAACAAGGGGAAGGGCGTGAAGTCAGTCGAGGCGCAGCGACTAACGGCGCTGCGAAAGGAGCGGGCCATCTTCCCCCCTCAGCTTGACGCAAAGGAGCTGAGGGAGTACTACTACCTTTTCTGGTCGACGGAGATGCAAGCGCATCCGCGCATGAGGGTACTCCCGGCCACCGCCTCGAGGCTGGCTCCGAACGGGTATCCCTTTTTCGCGCTGTTCTTCTACTGCGGGCTCTGCCCGCCTTTCTATGAATTCTTTTGCGATATCATGAACACCTACGGTTTCCGCCTCCTTGATTTCACCCCCAACGCCGTTCTGACCATGGCAGTTTTCGCACATCTGTGCGAAAACTTTGTCGGAGTCCACCCAAACGTAGCCCTTTTCCGCCACATCTTCATGCCTCGAGTCGAGAGAGGAGAGCCTCTTGCCGGCGGGATCGCTTGGATCTCGAGAGTTGGCAAGAAGGAAGCATATCTGGAGGGTGAGCTCCGCAGCAAGTGGGAGGAGTGGAGAGCAGAGTGGTACTGGATCGTCGAGGAGAACCCGCAGCCATTCACTACCGTGCGCCAAGCCCCAATAGTACGCGGCAATGATTGGAGCAACGTGGCCCCGGAAGATGACAGGCTGAAGATTGCCGTCACCCGCATCCTTCGCCTCAGGCTTGCCAGGCTCACTATAGGCGATGTAGGCGCAGATTTCCTTCGCCGCTGTATCGCCCCCCTGCAGGAGAGGGGGAGACCCGCCTGGGAGTTCAAGAACTCGGCGGATATCATGAGGCTGCGCCCGGGCCTCAATTTCAACTTCACGGTCTTGGAATTGGACGCGATGCTTCTGGAGCTGTTCAAGCGCGACCCTCAGCACCCATTTATGTTGCCGCGGAATGTCGTTCCGCTGTGCAACAATTCTTCACTTGACCGCATTCGCGCGATGATGCCGTTGTGTGATTCTCACGGAATCGCCCCAACTTGGCAAGAACCTGCGGATGATGTCGTGCGGGCGTTCTTTGATGACTTGGTAGAAGTGCCGGTCCGCGCTGATGAGCAGAAGAGCCTCACCCGCGACACCACCGATGCGGAGATGCAGCGCATCACCACCAGGCTGGAAGAGGCGGCAGCAGCTGCTGCCGCGGGCGTGTTGGGTTCACCGTGGAGGAGGCAGAGGCAGCAGAGTCGGCAAGCCTTGCCGAGCGCGAGGAGTTTGCCAGCGAGGAAGATCTTGCCGGCCCTGAAGCTGAGCCGAGCGAGCTCGGCGAGGAGGAGCCCGAACCTTCAGACAGCCTGCCGCAGGCGGAGCCCCCGGCTCCGGCAAGGAGGCGTCTTCTCAAGGCCGCGGACGTAGCGGGGCGGCAGACGGGTCAGGAGACGCCGAGCCATGCGACACGCTCTACCGCGGCAAGCACTGTTGCCGCGGGAGCGCCTCACGCCGCTGCGGCAACTGGAGCGGGGTCTTCTCGGCCCACCGCCACTGCTCCTGCCAAGCGGGCGAGGGATCCTACTCCTCCGCCTCGCCGCACCAGAGGCGAGCCGGACTTCGATCTCTCCGCGCTCAGCTCCGATGACGAAGAAGAAGAGTAAGATCCCTTGCCATTCTTGTTGTTCTTCGATCTTTGCTATCTTGTTGCTTTCGTCTTGTATCTGACTTGCTTCGATCTGGATCCATTCCTTTTCAGGACACTGGCCCAGAGAGCGGCGAAGAGAGCCAAGGCCCCGGTGATTGTCATTGAAGATGATCTCACCGTGTCAGTAGGGGGTGTGTCTAAGAACACCTTGACGGACCCGGCAACTACTCCCCAAAGCAGCCCCCAGCGCAGCCCCCAGTGTAAGTTTATAGTTTACTTCCTGCTGTCAGGTGCGCATGGGTGCTCTTCTCTCTACTGATATCTTATTTGTTGGATTTGTGTAGGAGCAGAACAGCCTCATCAGGAATGCCCGGAAGCTGCTCCCGAAGTGCCATCTGCTTCGACTACGCCGCCAAGGGAGGAGTCCCCGGCAAGGGAGCGCTCTCTGACAAGGGAGAACTCTCCGGCAAGGGGCAGTTCTCCGGCAAGGGACAGCGCCAACGATCCTCCGGTGGTTGAGACCACGACTGCGGATCAAAGCACAGGTAACCCTTTTGCCTGAAAAACTCCCCTTGGGTTCTTCTTCTTCTGATTCTCTTCTTGAACATTTACTTGACCTTTCTCCCCTCTTCGGTCGTCAGATCCACCCGCCACGGAGCCGATGGAGACAGAGCCCGCCGGCGAGGAGGACGCGCGCGGCAACAATGACGACGCCGCCGCCACCGAAGAAGAGGCCGGTGCTGATGATCCCGCCGGCGAATAGGCCGCCAAGGCTGCCGCCGCAGAAGCGGGCGAGGGATCCGGCGATCGCACTGACGGCCCCGAGGCCGTAGGAGCGCCAGGCGCTGCGCCGACCGCCGATCCCTCCGCCGACGCTGCAGCGCCAGGCTCCGAAGAGCCCCAGCCCGGCGCCTACTTGAAGGCCGGCGACGGTATCTTCATCAAGCTCCCCTGGGCGTCAAGCTCCAAGGCGCCGGTCGAGGGAGAAATCCTGAGAAGGAGCGGCTGCTGCGGAAGCTGACGTCGCTTTACCGCGCCCGCCAAGCCAAACTGGCGTCCCGAGAGGCGCTTGTCGCGAAGGCGGGGGTGGATATTGAGAAGCGCACAGAGGAGCTCCGGGATCTCAGGCAGGAGGCTCTCCGGTCCCTGGCGGAGGAGCGGGAGCAGCTTCTCGAAGAGCAGAAAGCCTTCCTCCTCGAGAAGGCTGAAGCTGAAGAGAAGCAACGGCTTGTCGCCGAAAACTTATTCGCGCAGGAAGGAGAGTTGGGGCAGCGCAAGGTGAACCTTGACAGCCACGAAGAGGAACTTGCCGCGCGGGAGCAAGCAATTGGCGGGGCTGTCAAGGAAGCGAGGGATGCTGCCGAAGCTGCCGAGGCCGCCAAGAAGGAGCTGGAGACAAAGGTAGCGCAGCTGGAGGCTGATCTCAGGGCGAGTGGCGAGGAGCTTACCGCTCTCAAGCGTGAGCGCGATAAGGATGCTGCCGCTCATGGTGAACTGCAGGGCCTTCTCGCAGAGAGGAGCAAGGAGCTCAGCACCGCCAAGGACTCCAACACGGACCTCGAGTTGAAGCTGGCCACTTTGACTCAGACGCTGGACGGCGCCATGGAGTGGGAAGTGGCCTTGTCGGAGAAGATCAAGGCCGACGAGGCGCTGCTGGCGAATGCTACTGCCGCCCACGACGCCTTCAGGGAGACCGTGGAGAACTGGACTGAGGGTCTGGTGAATATTGCCGCCGCCATCAACGGGGAGCTGGCGCAACTGGGGATGGAGGAGCTCGGGTACTCCTCCGACGAGCACCTCCAACCCAGCGCCAAGCTCAGCCTGTTCTTCAAGGGCGTGGCGACGGCCCTCCAGCGACTCCGGGAGAAGATCCCAAAGCAGCTGGCCGACGAGTCGCGCAGAATCTGCGCGGGGGTTCTTCAAAAGGTGCTGGTGAAGGTGGCCTTCCGCAATCCAGGCCTCAACCTCACCAACGTCCTCAAATCCTTGCCGCCGGATGCTGATCTGGATGCACTCAAGGCCCTTGTCGCACCCATTGTGGACAAGGTGAGCGAGATCAAGAGGGTTGAGGGCGATCGCGTAGATTAGGCCGCCCGTTTCTTTTTTTCTCTTTGTCGCTGCTGGTTATGCCACGAGAACAATCTATTTGTAATATAACTTTGTTTTGGGTAGATATTTCTATGTTATTTCCTTTTCTTGCTCCCTTCCTTTGTATGTTTTTACCCTACGCTTTTAGGGAACTTGACGGCGCAGGCACCTTTGCCGCAAGCGCTGAGTGCGGGACATCAACAGCCTACTGGCGGGGAAACTGATCCACGAACACCTACGGGGCCGGCGGGCCGGGCCCCTTTCGGTTCGGCGGGGGGCGGAGATCACACGAAGAGCGGATCGAGGGGAAGCACACGAGCATTTTACCCAACTTCGGAGCTCTCCGGAGAGATAATACTCCTACCGCTGCTTGTCTGATCGTATTGTGTTCTTGCTCGAGAGAGCTAAGTGTTTTTCTAGCTTCCGAATGAGTCGAGCCTCCTCTACGTTGCGCATGGGCCTCCTTTTATATGCTCAAGGGGTCACCGATAGGTGGCAACGCATAGAAGGGTAAAAGCGTAAAAAGTGTTGCGGTTGGTTCACCTACTTGCATAGTGTATCCTACCTAACCCTGACGGCAGGGGACAAAGGCATTAAATGCCCATCTGCATCGCCCAAACAGTGCAGAAAGGGACCGTCTGGGACGCCACCGTTCGCCATGATGGCGATCTTGTCAGTGCCGCATGCCACTGCGTACCGCTGGCTGCACAGCCTCCTGCCTCGCGCACCTGGAAAATCCCCAGGGCGACACGTTGGTGGATGCGCTGGAGCGTGGGTACAGGGTGGTTACTTGCCGCGGCAAGTGCCTTGCCGCGGTCGTCGTCTTGTCCCGCCCGGAAGCATGTCGCCCACCAGGCCTTGAGGTGTCTTGGTTGATCTTCCTGGCAAGATCCTCTTACCGGGCCTTGTTGCCTTCCCGGGACGCGTGGCGCGTCGCGGAAAGTTCCTTTGGGTGCCTCGGTTGGCCTTCCCGGCAAGTTCCTCTTGCCGGGGCCTTGTTTCCTTGGCTTGAATACTTTGTTCTTGAATGGCTCCAAGGGAACCACGGAGGACCTTGGCGGTCGCCCGGCAAGCCTTGCCGTGGGGTGTTGCAACTGCCCGTGCACAAGTTCGGGATACTAGGGTACCCCTACTCTAGTACACCGACAGTCAGTTCAATAGAGAGGCGAGAAAATGAGGGAGTAGACTGCTGCAAACGCAGGGCTGTGTGATTTGATGGCTTGTTACTGCTGGACATGTGGGGCCGTGTGATTTGACTTGCCATTTTCATTATTACTGCGGTGCTACGATTGGGGTGAGTCTCCACTAATCCCCTCCATGGTATACAGGTGCCATGCCTGGACGGAGGAAGTAGTTTCATGCATACGAAGTACTGTAGGCAAAAATGCTCATTTATAGCCGTCTAAAATCTCCATGGGCGTGACCGCGCGAGCGAGGCGACGGTCATGGTAGGCGCGACGATGATACGGGCTGCTAACATGCCTTGGATCTAAGATTGAACGGTCTCATGCTAAGTTGCTGAAAAATTGCAGAATAACCCTCCATGCAACCGTTCGTTCTCAACTCGAAGGGCTCTCGGAATCCCGTATCATGAGAGCATGGAAAGCTTCGTATAACCTGTAATTTTGCCGACCCTTGACATGCGAACATGCAGATGCATGAAGCCATTTAATTGGGCGTCTAGTAGACATGACATCCAATCGGGCCCCCATAGTACTGTGCATGAAGCCATTTATCCACAGGGCAAGCCACTACCCTATCGTTCACACACCCACTCAGCATTTTTACAATTGTAAAACCGCTAGCAGTTTGCTCCTACTCGTCTCCAGCCGTCCTTTCACTTTACAATAGTTCCACTAATCCTAACCCTCCTCCAAAATCCAGGGCATCCCAAATCAAAATGATCGGCGGTGAGTACAAGGTTAGAACCATCACCGGTGATGATTTTAACGTCATCTACACCCGTTCTTCCATGATGGTGAAAGGATGCCTTGCTCACTTTAGACGCATGTTCGACAAGTCAAATGGTGATGAGTGGGTCACTGGGCTAGATCTTGAGTACACCACAGTCTTGGGAAAAGAAAAGAATCTAAAGGAGGAAGAGAGGAAGAAGCCCACCATGATCAAGGTTTGCATGCATAACTTGTGCTTGGTCTACCACGTATGCCATGCCAACGTTGAGTGCGAGGATTTTAAGAACTTCCTCATGGGCGGCAATGTCAAATTCGTTACTGTAGACTTTACGAATGACAAAAGAGTCCTGGATCGGATAGGCATCGTTGTAGGCCAGCCCTTCAACCTCCAGAAGAATGGTATGGTGTCCTCCCGTCAACCTTCAATGCTGACCCTGGCAGGAGCCATGGTTGATCCTTCGTACGGTAAACTGAGGAAGCCTCTGCCTATGTTTCATCTTGCATGGCAGTTGAATGTACTAGATAGAGACCACATCCAGCATGCTGCAATGGATGCCTACTTATGTTTCAATATCGACAAGGGTTGGATGAAGAGTGAGAGTCAAGTGTGCAGTTCAAACAAAGAAGTGTAAGGTTGCAGTGTCGTTGCTCATGGTGGTTCTAATGCAGTGTCTACCTGATTAGTTGCTTAGTTTAATTTCAGGGTGGTTAGTTCTATTTGAGGGGTGTGTTGTGATGAGCCCCCAGCAGAATTATGTTATGCTCCTTCTCATTACTTTATCTCTTCAGTATGTACATACTAGTATTTCTTATAGTTCATCTTGTAGTTGGTAGTACTACCACTCGTTCCTTCACAATATATAGGTACTATATATGATATGGCCAACATCATATTGGCTATACTAGAACCACACTCTAAGCATGGCACATACGCAAAACACTTAGATGACATAAGTAATTTAAAAAAAACTTAAATGAGAGAAGTTTAACCAAAGCATGAAGTAGTTTAGTTATTAAAGAATTAAATATGTATGCTAATTTCATTAATAGACTTTAGCACCCCATCTAAGCGCGTACTAGCTTTTTTAATAGAATATGCATAATTTGACGACGAGCGCTCTCTATATGTACCACCTTTTTTTCTTTAGTTTCATCTTGTTAGTTTGCTCCATGGCGCAAACCATTGATACTAGTACTTCTGTACATAAGTACATTTAAAAGGCTAGAGGATAGGGCAATCTTGCTTGGTCGGTTTCACGAGATGCGAGGGCCTTTGTGATTTGATAGCTCATTACCGCTAGAAGGTGGGGCCTTGTGATTTGATTGCCCGTATAAATGTGGCTGACGACCTAAGGAGGATCAAAGAACCGTGCGGTATATACTCAAGATTTCCACTGGAGTACTAGTACGATGGAGGAGCGCGAAACATGGCAGCCCAGTGCGATATGGAGACAAAAATGATCTAATTTGCTAGTCATCGATCCCACAGTGCCGCTCATCGTTAGCATTGCTCAATTAGGGCCTCGCAGAGAATGTGACACATGCAGCGAAACACCCAAAGCAAAAGAAGAAACACATGAGCAAAAGAAGAAGGAAGATTATCCCCCCCCTAGAGGAAGGAAGATGCAGACACAAGTCTGGGGTGCTACTCTCTTCTTCATGAAGGGTTACTGGACATGGAGTCGTAACTCCTTCTTCATCACCCCCATGACCTCCATCTCCACACGCATCTCCTCCACCATCTTCTTCATTTTTTCCATGACGCGGGATTTCTCGAGGCGAGCGTTCATCGTATGTTCCATGGCCGCATTACGTACCTTGATAGTAGCTGGGTGCTCGATGCGGAGCTTCACCAACTCCTCCTTCTATTCCATGATGAAAGCGTACAACATCTTCACCGAGGAACTACTCTTCTCATGAAGCTTCTTCCAGCCAGAGTTCTCCTCCTTCAGCAGGTCAAGCTCGTGGCAAAGCTTCGCCTTGTCCTCCTGAAGTTGCAGGATTTCATCGGTCACCTTCTTACATGAGGCAATGCTCTCCTTCAGCAGCATCACCAAGCCGACGGTTAACTCCTCCTGCTTATTTAGCTAAGCGGGCATGTCGTCGAGGCTCTCCTTCAGTAGCTCCACCAAGCCGTTGTTGAAATTCTTCTGCTTATTGAGCTGATCGGGCATGTCATTGAGGGATAACGACTCCAGCACCGCCAGCTCAGCATGTTCGCCTACGCGGCTAGGGCGCTCCTGGGAGCCCTCGCCTGCCCGTGATAAATCTTTCAAGGTCTCTGCGAGGCGGCGAGCCCTCTCTTTTTTTCCACGTCCTTGGTCGTTGCTCCCTTGTTACGAGTACTTCTCGACCTAGAGCTCCGCACACCGGCCATGGCAAGGACGGACGAACAAGAAAGACTAATGAGGAGTAAGGTAGAGTGATTTTCGGCTAGGTAGTTCCCCTTATTAAAAATTAGTACTAGCACTAGTACTAAAACCTGCATAGTCGGAACACGTTCAGGTTTGATACGTACTAGGTGCGAGAAGGTTTGCACTTAATTATAGCATGGTAGTGCTACTTTGTTCTGTGATTCCAGAGCAATGGATCCCCTCTGAAACACATGTGGGTTTCGCTCAAAGATGGCAGTGCAGCGGTCCGTAGCAGGAGGGCAGCGTACGTGATTCTAGGATCTAAGGGATTATCCATGGCGGGATCCGGTGGGCGAGGCGGGGAGGTGAGCATAGGCGCTGGGAGAGCCCTATGAGGATAAGATAAAGATAGTACTACTCCACTCCGTCCATATTTAAATACAAAGGCCACCAACAGCAACCCAGCAAAAATTGATCATGCTGCCTATGTCCTAGTTTATTGGCCCCCTTCTTATTTTGTGCCAATTTTTGACCAAAAATTTAACTAAGAAAATGTCAATGCATGTCACCAAAAATTATATCATTGGAATCACATTTGAACATAGTTTTTTATGACATTAAATGACAAGCATAAATATTGTGTTACTTACAAATTATGGTCAAAAGTTGGCACAAAATACGAAGGAGACCAATGGAAGTAGCAACCCATGATTTAACTACTCGCATGCACGCAGTGGAGTACTAATGTCATTCTCAACTACTTCCTCCCTCACGTCCACTCAATTTGCATGTGCTGTATTAATTAACCAGCAATAAAGTGAACGACTTTACACTGTCAATTATCACATGTGGTGGATCTTCGTACGAAAATGCGTCCCACCGTGTACCCGCGTGTGCGTGCCAGGGAATGAGTGCATGCATGCACATCTTCTCTTCGTGCACGTACTGCTAGTGTGCGTGAGAGAGGATGAGTACATTCTTCTGGAACCAGCAGCACGTCACTGTGATCAATCCACACAAGGAGGTCGCGACAACGCCTCCACATGTGCCACGTGGCTTCATGGATGCCTCCACATCATTATAATCATAATATATTAACTGAAAAAGGAGAGACACTGTGTAGCGTGCCACTGGAATTCTAATTTACGTGTTTTGCACATACTGGAAGTACTAGTAAGGTACACGTGCATTGCATGCATGAGAATTGGCTACCAAATTAGGAATAAATACCACACTTTAGCATGTAAGCTTTGAGTCATCTATGCATGATGTAGACGTTCGTTTAATTCTTATAGTTCATCTCATTCGAAATCGATTAGTTTTTACAAAAAAGTTAATCTATTTTATGATTCATGGAATTGTGCATTGTAAAGCATAAAGTAAAAACAAACAATGACAATTCAACTAGAAAACAGTTTGGGCAATTATGATATGGAAGATTCTAGGGCAAAGGAGAAGTACCTGTGTTTTGAGATTTGTGCTTTAGGCTTAAGTTCAACCATGGAGTCTTCTAGATTGTACATATGGCAGAATCTAGTGGATTGTAGATGATATCCAACGGCCAGTTGTGCTCGGATTTTCCATCTCTGCACCATCGGATTGGCTTCATCCAACAACCATCTTTCTAATTTGTTTGCACACTATATAGGGGTATAGATATAGATAGATATAGACTAGTGGCACATCATCTAAAGCCTTTCTACACACTCATTTTTTGTACAAATGTGCTCCACTGTGCACCCACGTGTTTGTATGTGGGAATGATTGTGTGTGCACCTCTTCTCTTTCGCACAGGTAGTCCCTGTGTATGAGATACTAGGATATGGTGAGGGAATATGTGTCAATGCAATTTGTGTGAAGGATAGGCCTATATTCATACATGTATGTGCATGGGGCCGGGGTGATATATGAGAAGGGAGGGGAGGGGTCGACCGAGCGAGATATAGATAGAGACAGATAGAGGGAAGAGTTCTATGAGCATACAAGCACTGGGATATGGGGGCTGGAAGATGGTGCGAGGGGCCAACTGGAGGGAGACTATGAAGGAGTGCACAAGTGTGAGAACGATATTTAAAGAGAGGGGGCAAGAACGTGCGCGGTTCCGCACAGTGGCGGAACCATGAAAAGTAAATGAGATAGGGGGCCAAGCATTGCTAATACTTTATGGGGAGGACCAATTAATCAACTTAAACCATTTAAGCAACAATTGACCTACTGATCACATTCATATTAGCCTCAATATTAGTGATGTTAGGGGGGCAGGGCCATTGTTGCCCGCCTGGCCCCTGTCTTGGCCACTATGCGCGCGTCTGAGAGATGAAGCGGAAGGCATGGATGACGAGAGGGAGACGATGGATAGATAATGTGGGTGTATTAGCTATGCATTCCTATATAGAGAGGTATAGATTGATCGATGTGTACATGGGAAAGAGGGTGAGACCTGACTAGATATATAGATCGATCGGTTTGTGTGGAAAACTGGGAAAGATCTAGCCATATATATACACACATAGAGGAACATCGAGAATTGCGCATGCATGTGAGAGATAAAGAATGCCCGGAGTAATGAAGAGGGGGAGGTGTGTGTGTGTGTGTGTGTGTGCGTGTGCATGCAAGGGAGACCGACCTGAAGAAAAAGATTGCATGTGTGCGATCGGTAATGTCGAGTGGTAGTGTGTGTGCATGCAAGCACGAGAGAAAGTTAGTGGTACAATTATAAAGAGAAGATGACTGTGTGGGTGTAAAATACTAGGTGAGGTCATAATCAATGTAAAGTTGAATCCAAATATTTCAATAAGAGATCATGATGTTTGAAACCCATGCATGCATGAATATAACTGAGATATGTGTCGTGTGGTTTGGAAACGAGCATGCTATACTGTATACACATTGAACAAGGTTAGACTAATTTGAATTTGAGATACCGATGGCAGGCATCGTTTGGCCTCATTGCATCCACGCATGGACACACTATTAAAATTGGAGATGATGGGTGGATTTCACAACACATATCTATACCCCTATATAGTGTGCGAATAACTTTGAAAGATGGTCGTTGGATGAAGCCAATCCGATGGTGTAGAGATGGAAAATCCGAGCACTACTGGCTGTTGAATATCATCTATATTCCACCAGATTTTGCCACATGTACAATCTAGAAGACTTCATGGTTACCAAGCATAATTCACAAACCTCAAAACACAAGCACTTCTCCTTTGTTCTAGAATCTTCCATATCATAATTGCCCAATTTTTTTATAGATGAATTGCCATTATTTGTTTTTACTTTGTGCTTTACAATTCACAATTCCATGAATCTTAAAAAAGACTAGCTTTTTATAAAAATATGACAGCCTGGTTTTTGCCCTCTTTTCTTTGCCTAGTTTTCAGTTGAGTTGGTTTTGAATTTGGAGTTTTGAATCACTTCATTTGGACTTAACCACTTGGGTACTCCTTGACATTCACCCAAGTGCTCCCTCTCCTCAAAACCATCATTTCACCTCTGGATCAACTCAAAATATTGCTTGGAATATTTTTCTTAAATGAAAAATATTCATTTTGCCCTCCAAAACCCTAGTTAGCCCTTTGTGCTCCTAAGCAAGCCTAATTTTTCTTGCCCCAAAAATCCTGAGAAAAATCCCAATTATTCTTTGGACCCTAGGGCACCTTTCTGAGAAAAAAATATCTCACCACTCTTTGGAATATTTTGGCTACAGAAAATAAATGCATTTCTGGACAGAAATGGTAGTTTCTACAACAACTACCTTTTTACTGGCTCCATTGTAGCTGGTTTTCTTGTTCCTATTTACCTTAGTAAGTGTAAGCAAACCTCCAAAGCCCAACCCTTAACTCCCAGTGGTTTGACCATAGTAAACCTCCAAAGTTACTGTCCAGAAACTTGCTAGCAGTATAAATCCATTTCTACTGCACATGGATCCAAGCCAAACCATGGTAACACATCAAACTACCAACGACTACATGCCAGACATCAAGGTTAGCGCTTAGGGTGGCCTGATGTCAAGGTTCACGCGGTGACCACGTTCGTCCGGGTGTGCTAGCATGCAAAACACGCGCTCTGCATGCCTCCTAGCGCTCTATTGAGCGCGTGCTCATTACCCAACCTGCCCAAGCATGCCAAGCCTCGCCACCATCCTCGTCTCCACTCCCTTAACTCCCCTTGACACTCGCCGATGCCGGAGCTCGCCACAGCGAGCACGGGCACGGTCCGGCCAACGACACAGTGTGTGGTGCACTGTGCTTGTCGCCTTCCCCTCACTCCTATGTTCGTCCAGGCCCGCCAATAGTTCCCATGTGACCTCCGTCGTCTTCCCCATCTCTCTCTGGCGCCGTTCGTCGCTGGGTGCCATGGACAGGTGTCCTCCGGCGGAGCCCGAACCCTCCTCGCCGCCCGCCTATAAATGCCGCCACCCCCAGCCTCTTTGAGCACCCGCAAATACTCCCACACCCTCCACAAACTTGTAGAAGCCGCAGCCTGGCCGGGCAGGCCGCGGGCTGCCGTACCGAAGATCAAGCTCCCAGGTGATCCCCTTCGGATTGTTCCCGCAGCTCCAGCCCCTCCCAGTCCAGGGCCTCCGCCGCTCTCTGGTGAGGGCGTTCCGCCCTGTTGGAGCCCCTGGAGCCGCCCCGAGCCGCCATCGTCTTTGTCTCTGGTGATCCCTGCCCTCTGCCTCCGCTGGAGAGGCCGATTCCATCGCCATCCGGTCACCTCTAGCCACGCTACGGGTACGGGAAGGTGCGCAATCTTCTTCTCCTTCAATCCCCCCTCTCATTTGACTCCAAGAACCCTCGTCGTCGGCGTGTGCTCCGGCGAAGCGCCACCTGCCTTTGTTTCCTTCTCCCCTCCTACTGGCCTGACTAGCGAGGCCCGCTAGTCAACCACTCAGCACACACGCGAAGGAGTACGAGTGGTGGCACCCTGGGCGTTTATGCCTTCGACGTCACCCCCAGTTTCTTTTCTTTTTAAATCAAATTCATTTAAATCCAGGAAACTTCAAACAGCCATAACTTTTTATCTATAAGTCCAAATGCATTGATTCTTTTTGCATTGTGTTCTTTGTCCAAAAATCTAACAACACACAAAAGATGGGATTTTTCCTTGTTGTATAGATTTTCCAGTAATTTTCAAAAGGTTTCTTGATGTTTTCTTTTGTGGCCTTATTTATTTTCAGAAGAGCAAGCTTGTCATGAGGATCACCAAGAGATTTGTGAACCTCATCAGCACTAAGGCAAGCCACATCAACATTTTCATGGTGCCACTTCAATATTTGTGATTTTCCTACTTGAACTTATGGTTATTCTTGCATTTAAATAATTATTATGATAATTATATTCTGTTAAATGCTTGCCATGTTAGATATGCTTGATTTACAGAAAGTTTGAAATGAATCTTGCTGATAATCTAAGAAGAACTTGGATGTGAGTAATGATAAAATGATATAGTCATGGAGGTTAATAATTAGTTTAATTATTTGTGACGCCCCGAGACTGACGCTCCAGATGCCTTCCTTGTATTCCGAGATTCGTTGTGTGATTTGTTTTGTTCATTGCATTCATCCTTGCATCATGTGCATTGCATCATGCCATCATGTCATTTAATTTTAAAACTCATCTAAATAAAATCGTATGGATCTTAGGTCCATTTAATCGAGGGAATTCTCATGATGATTTCTCTTTATAACATATTCTCCCAATATTTTAGGGAGCTATATTAAATATTTCTTTAATTTGGAAATCACCGTAACACACTTGCAAATTATCCCAATGCCTTTGTTATCTCAATTCTTGGTCTCCAACCTTGCCATATATTCTTTCATCATATTCGGGAGCACCCCACCATCCTTGCATGACACGCTCACGCCCACTTTCTTTTGCACCGACATCTCGACGAGTTGTCGGATCATCGAAATGTTGCCGTGGCACCATTTCCGTTGTCGTTGCCGTGGCACCCCTTTCATTCCGCCATGGTGACCAAATGCTTCATAACATGCTCATGTCAACGTTTTCATAAAAAAATGCATAAACGTGTATATGTCATCCGCATCATGATAACAACAATTAAAATGCTTAAAATTGTTGTTTGCATTAAATTGCTAAATGACATATGGGGATTTTCCGGAATTGTTGTTTGTTGTTTCCGGCCTCATTTAAACTTGCCTAAATAGTTAGTTCAAATATGTTTCACCTCTTGCCATGTTTGACAACATTTAATATTGTTGGTTAGCCTAAACGAGGGAGAACTAAATATTTGAATGTGGTGTTTCGTCAATATGCAACTCGTTGCATATTGAGCTCCACTTAACTTGTAGTATTGTTTGTTGCACTTTGCCATGCCATGCCTCATTAAACCGGACATGCATCATACTTTATTATGCATCATGCCATGATTATGCTTGTGTGTTTACCATGTTGTTTGGTTCTTTCCGGGTTGCTTCTCTCGTTAGCTTCGGTTTCGTTCCGGAGTTCTGAGGATTCGTTCGACTACGTCCGTTTGTCTTCTTCTTGGACTCGTTCTTCTTCCATGCGGGATCTCAGGCAAGATGACCATTACCCTCGATATCACTTCTATCTTTGCTTGCTAGTTGCTTCGTTCTATCGCTATGCTGCGCTACCTATCACTTGTTTACCATGCCTCCCACATTGCCATGTTAGACTCTAACCTTTTCACCCTTCCTAGCAAACCGTTGTTTGGCTGTGTTACCCGCTTTTGCGCAGCCCCTCTTATAGCATTGTTAGTTGCAGGTGAAGTTGAAGATTGCTCCATGGTGGACAGGATTATGTTGGGATATCACAATACCTCTTATTTAATTAATGCATCTATATACTTGGTAAAGGGTGGAAGACTCGGCCTTGTGCCTGGTGTTTTGTTCCACTCTTGCCGCCCTAGTTTCTATCATACTGGTGTTATGTTCCTTGATTTTGCATTCCTTACACGGTTGGGTGATTTATGGGACCCCCTTGACAGTTCGCTTTGAATAAAACTCCTCCAGCAAGGCCCAACCTTGGTTTTAACATTTGCCACCTAAGCCTTTTTCCCTTGGGTTCTGCAGACTCAAGGGTCATCTTTATTTTAACCCCCCCTGGGTCAGTGCTCCTTCGAGTGTTGGTCTGAACTAGAGCCACTTGCAGCGCCACCTCGGGGAAACTTGAGGGCTGGTTTTAGTTGTACGTAGTGTTCATCCGGTGTGCCCTGAGAATGAGATATGTGTAGCTCCTATAGGGATTTGTCGGCACATCAGGCGGCTTTGCTGGTCTTGTTTTACCATTGTCGAAATGTCTTGTAAACCGGGATTCCGAGTCTGATCGGGTCTTCCTGGGAGAAGGAATATCCTTCGTTGACCGTGAGAGCTTGTGACGGGCTAAGTTGGGACACCCCTGCAGGGTATAACTTTTGAAAGCCGTGCCCGCGGTTATGCGGCAGATGGGAATTTGTTAATATCTGGTTGTAGAGAAGTTGACACCAGATTCAAATTAAAACGCATCAACCGCGTGTGTAGCCGCGATGGTCTCTTTTCGGCAGAGTCCGGGAAGTGAACACGGTTTTGGGTTATGTTTGACGTAAGTAGGAGTTCAGGTTCACTTCTTGATCATTGCTAGCTTCACAACCGTTCTGTTTGCTTCTCTTCTCGCTCTTATTTGTGTATGTTAGCCACTATATTTGCTTAGTGCTTGCTGCAACTCCACCTCATTACCACTTCCTACCCATATGCTTAAATAGTCTTGATCTCGTGGGTTTTGAAATTGCTGAGTCCTCGTGACTCACCAGATACTATCACAATAGTTGCAGGTTTCGATGATACCAGTGCAGGTGATGCAACCAAGCTCAGATGGGAGCTCAGCGAAGATCTTGGTCGTTGCTATGTTTCGTTTCATGTTGATCAGTAGTGGAGCCCAGTTGGGACGATCGGGGATCTAGCAGTTGGGTTATCTTCTTTTCTTTTGGCTTCGTCCGTAGTTGGACTATGTGTGTACTCTGAATGATGTATGATTTATTTGTTCATTGTGTGAAGTGGAGATTGTAAGCCAACTCTTTATCCCATTCTTGTTCATTACATGGGATTGTGTGAAGATGACCCTTCTTGTGACAAAACCACCATGCGGTTATGCCTCTAAGTCATGCTTCGACACGTGGGAGATATAGCCGCATCGTGGGTGTTGCAAGTTGGTATCAGAGCCATCCCCGACTTAGGAGCCCCCTGCTTGATTGTTTGCTGGCGTTGTTGAGTCTAGGAAAAAAATGTTTTGAGTCTTAGGATTATATATATCGGAGAGTAGGATTCTTTTACTCCTCAGTCCCTTCGTCGCTCTGGTGAGGTCTCCTGACGTAGATGTTTTGTCTTTCCTCGCCTCAAATTTCACTAAAAAAAATTTTAGGATCACGCGGGTATCTTGGAATCGTTCCGATAGTTTTGTGATGAGAACATTGTTCTTGGTGCCTCCTGTCTTTTATGTGGCAGTGACCCGGGGAGTTGACCTCCGAGGTGTTGTCGTCACAATTTTATCGTTGCAGTTCTGGAATACCTGAGTTTTGCCGACATCGAAAATCTCTTTTATGCAGTTGTTGGTGAGATAACCTCGACGCCACCCAGTACTGGGGCGGGAGTTCGGGAGTATTGCCATAACTCGTATAATGGATGCTTTTCGAAGGTTGAGGTACATGATTTCCGAAGGTTTCTTGGTTATGTGTTGACGGATGGATACAGCTGGATGTAGGGATTGTTAGTTTGGGTGAGATATATTGCTTCCCCTGAATCCCCAACACGAGATTGCATAACCAGAAAGTTTCGGGAGTTTATAGGTGGGAATTCCAGTAGCTCCTAGAATATCTTTCCGACAGATGCATGATATGGGATTGGGTAAATCTCTATCATATGTTTGTTCCGGCTTATTCTGCAAGCCAAATCCTTTGTTTTGTGTTATACGTGGTATTCGAGTTGCTTCGAAGTCAAATGTTGAATCCATACCTTCCCTAAACGTTGTTCTCATATGGCTATGTGAATACTAATCCTTCTTGATCATCGAGATCGTCATGTTAATTCTTTTCCCAACCGGTGTGCTTCTCTTCAAGTGGATCCGATCATTTCAACATTCGCAAGATCAATTCTAAGTTTTGTCAATGGTGTTTGTTTCATCCGTCCCAAGTTGTCTTTGTTTTCCCTCCCTCCCACCCTTTTCTTCAAGGACTCATATATTTTAATCAAGTATCCATGTTATTCATGTGAAGCCTCTCCATTCTTTTCTGTCAATGTTCTTATCCGGTGATTCTTAAGAAGATACTAACGGAGCTTCAAGTTCATCATTCTTCATTCTCGTATTCTTTTCCGGTGGATTTAACTCAAGCTTTCAGTGTTGATCATATCTCTTCCTTTTGGGTTCACATATCTTCCCATGTGAATTTATTATCCAAGGCTCTCTTATTCATTCACCTTGCCCAGTTCATATCCGGAGTGCTCAAGTTATCTCAGAAGATTTGTGTCTTTATTATCAATCCGTTCAAGCTATTTTGAGATTATTATCTCATTCAAGTCATTTTATTGAACCGGTGCAATCTCTCTTCAAAATTGTTCAATGGTGTATCTTTTAGTGGGCCCTAACCCACAGGTTTTTTCCCGGGATCTTACCTGACTCTTCTAATTATCAGGAGCCATTCGCAAATTCATTGCAAAGTTTGATGTAAGAATGAATTATCATCAGTCAAATGTCTTTCTCCAAGATCTTTCAAATTCTTTCGTCGTTGGTTCAACCTTTCTAATTTTCATCCTTCCGGAGTGTCTCAACAATTCATGGTGGTGTTTTCGTCGTCATTCTAGAATTTGGAAGACCGAAGAAGAGTTCCTCTTAAATCCTTACCCGTTCTTCCAAAGATGCGTAGTTCAAGCTTGATACCATCCTCTCATAATTGTTTTTGATTGTGGGAATTCTTTTCACCCATTCGGAACATTTCATGAGTTGTTTCCATTTCTTTCCTCCGAAGGCCATCATGTCATAATTCTTCATTCTCAGCGTGTAGCCATCATTCTCCAAATCATACCGGTGCATCGTTCAAATATCGTCTAATCAGTTCATGATCTCTTCATTCTCATGTATCTAAATCCCCTCAAGTATCTTCATTTGTTTCCCGATTCTTCTCGGTGATATGTGCCTTTGCTACTTTCGTTTTCAATTCTTACGGTGGTTCGTTCAAGTTTTCACTTCCTTCATTATCATATCAATTCATTCGTTGTTTTCAAATTCTACCGGTGGTTCCATCAATACCTTCTCAAGTTTACGCTATATCTCTCTTAATCCTTCTACGAGAATAAGTAGTATGCAAAATCCGTTGCTTGTCATCAATTTAAATTGGTGAAGGATACGCATAACATAATTCTTATTCTTGTTTCATCCAAGTGATTAATCCTTTCCTTCGGAGTTTGTTTTTGATGAATAAATTCTAGTTCCAAGTGTTTTCTTATTTTCTTTTCCGGAGTTCCAAGTTTTCTCGGTTATATCGTTGCAAAGCTCCATCTAAATCATTGCAAGGCTTCACCTTATTCTTTCAATTTCTCTTCCTTTCTATCATTCTTTTATTATTGGAGTTCTTCATGGAGGTTCTACATGGTGCTTCATCAAGGATTAAATTCATTCTCGAATTGTTCTTCAAGATTTCTCTCGAAGTTATGACCCACCAAGCTATACTCAATAATTAAACATGGTGCTCAACACATGTTTTGTTTTGAGGAGGTCAAGTATTCTTCTTCTTGCATATTGAGGTGCAATTTTGTCTACCTTATCTTTTCAGGTGGTGGTATGTCATTCTTGATAATTTTCCTTCAAGTTTTATGATTCACAAGTTGTCAAGAATGAGATATTTTAAAAACCATCATTTTTCTCTTCGATCATGAGATCTTTTCAACCCAGCAATTTCTTTGTTGGAGTATCTTGGGTTATATTTCACCTTAAGCCTTCCCTAAGGAATGTTACTGTTATGGTGTTTATCAATGATCCAAGTTATCTCTCTATCATCTTGGTGGAAGAAGTTTTTCATCTCTTCGGTGCTCTCAATCAAAGCAATTGTTTCCGTTAGTGGCCGGTTGTCACCTAATGGTCTTGAGATGTATTCCATAAGCCCACTACAAGCTTATTCGTTTCATTGTTGGTTTCCAACAACTCCGTTATAACCTTCTTGGAAGGGTGCTTTCCAAGCTCATTTGTGGCAGAAGTTGGCATTTTCTTCTCCATTTTATTATTCCAATGATCTATCTTCTATTATTTCTTCCGGAGGCATTGTGATGTTGCTCTTTTCACTCATCATCTCGAATTGTGAGGATCGTGTCCTTTTCGTGCTTATCCATTTAACCGGAGTGTTGTGTCATCTCTTCAAGTTCTTTTCATCTTATCAAGTTTTGCCTCTCTTTTCAACCTGAGTGCTGTCTGAAATCCTTCTTACCCATTGTGCCATTCTTTCAATAGTTCCGGAGGCAGTGTGTTGTTGATTCCATCAAGTATCATCCCATCTTCTCAAGTTCATACTCTATCCCTTCCATGCTCAACCGGAGTGCTGCCCGAATTCTTCCTCTCTCATCTTGTTTTAACCGGAGTGGTTTTGAACTCTATCTTGTCCATTAAACTGTTGATTCATGCCTTTGCAACCTTCAAGTTCTAATGTTCTTTGTTCCTCTTTTCTAACAGATTGTTCACAATCTCGTTCATCTATGTTGTACTCTTTCTTTTCAATTGTTCAACTTCTCAAGGTTCTTTGGTTTCACTCATTGGTCGAAGAAGCAACTTAGTTTTACCTCTTCTCTTACTCTTCTGTTTTTCTCCGGTGCCATTCCAGATCTCGGGACGAGATCCTCTTGTAGTGGTGGAGTGTTGTGACGCCCCGAGACCGACACTCCAGATGCCTTCCTTGTATTCCGAGATTCGTCGTGTGATTTGTTTTGTTCGTTGCATTCATCCTTGCATCATGTGCATTGCATCATGCCATCATGTCATTTAATTTTAAAACTCATCTAAATAAAATCGTATGGATCTTCGGTCCATTTAAATCGAGGGAATTCACATGATGATTTCTCTTTACAACATATTCTCCCAATATTTTAGGGAGCTATATTAAATATTTCTTTAATTTGGAAATCACCATAACACACTTGCAAATTATCCCAATGCCTTTGTTATCTTAATTCTTGGTCTCCAACCTTGCCATATATTCTTTCATCATATTCGGGAGCACCCCACCATCCTTGCATGACATGCTCACGCCCACTTTCTTTTGTACCGACATCTTGACGAGTTGTCGGATCATTGAAATGTTGCCGTGGCACCATTTCCGTTGTCGTTGCCGTGGCACCCCTTTCGTTCCGCCATGGTGACCAAATGCTTCATAACATGCTCATGTCAACGTTTTCATAAAAAATTGCATAAACTTGTATATGTCATCCGCATCATGATAACAACAATTAAAATGCTTAAAATTGTTGTTTGCATTAAATTGCTAAATGACATATGGGGATTTTCCGGAATTGTTGTTTGTTGTTTCCGGCCTCATTTAAACTTGCCTAAATAGTTAGTTCAATTATGTTTCACCTCTTGCCATGTTTGACAACATTTAATATTGTTGGTTAGCCTAAACGAGAGAGAACTAAATATGTGAATGTGGTGTTTCGTCAATATGCAACTCGTTGCATATTGAGCTCCACTTAACTTGTAGTATTGTTTGTTGCACTTTGCCATGCCATGCCTCATTAAACCGGACATGCATCATACTTGATTATGCATCATGCCATGATTATGCTTGTGTGTTTACCATGTTGTTTGCTTCTTTCCGTTTTGCTTCTCTCATTAGCTTCGGTTTCGTTCCGGAGTTGTGAGGAGTCGTTCGACTACGTCCGTTTGTCTTCTTCTTGGACTCGTTCTTCTTCCTTGCGGGATCTCAGGCAAGATGACCATTACCCTCGATATCACTTGTATCTTTGCTTGCTAGTTGCTTCGTTCTATCACTATGCTGCGCTACCTATCACTTGTTTACCATGCCTCCCACATTGCCATGTTAGACTCTAACCTTTTCACCCTTCCTAGCAAACCGTTGTTTGGCTATGTTACCCGCTTTTGCTCAGCCCCTCTTATAGCGTTGTTAGTTGTAGGTGAAGTTGAAGATTGCTCCATGGTGCACAGGATTATGTTGGGATATCACAATATATCTTATTTAATTAATGCATCTATATACTTTTTTTTGACCTGAAACTGTAGGGCATTGGCCCCATAGCAATTTTATTACTCCAAACAAAAATACATATGTGCAGTAATTTACAAGGTCAGGGAGACCCTAAAAGAGAAAAGGCAAGTTGAAAAAGCTAACCTCAAGGAGGCAAAAAAGAGATCCATCTAATCAGATCATCTTTGAATTTAGGTTTAATCCTATGAACTAAAAGAGAAACGTCCAAAATAAAAGAAGCTCTCCACCTACGAAAAGATGGTTTGATATTCCTGAAGACCCTGTCATTCCTAACATTCCAAATATTCCAGCAAGCTAGAAAAACAACTTCAGAGAAGAAAGGTCTTGCAAAATCCCTTCTAGCATGGAAAGCAATGGCAGTCATATCATCTCCAGCAGACCAGCTGATTTGAAGGTAGTTCCAGACCCTGCAACTAAAGTTACACTGGAAGAATAAATGATCCCTGTCCTCCTTGGTGTGCGTGGGACACAACACACACAAATTTGAGTCAGAGACATTCCAGTGCCTTCTCTCCAGCATATCTTGTGTGTTCAACCGATCCATGATCAACAACCAAGCAAAAAACTTAATCCTCAATGTGCAACAACTAGCCCAAATCCAGGACAATATTGGGTTTGACACAATGTGCTTGTGCAAGAAGGTATAATATTTCTTGGCAGAGTAATCCTTTCCATCCTCTTTCCAAACCCAAACATCATTCAGTTGGTGATTTACATTTGAATTTCCAAGCAAGGATTGCAATGAATGCAACTCACCAAAAGCTCTCTCAGAGAGTGGTAAGTGAAATAGAGGAGTTAGCTCAGACATGTCAAAAACCTCAGCAGCAGAAATAAGAGGGTCAATGACAAAGGAGAAAAGTCTTGCAAATCTTTGATCAAGTGGTATACTAGAATCTCCAAAGACCAAGAATCAGACCAAAATAGAACTGTGTCACCCCTATGAACATGCACAGAACAGACCATCCTGAATTTATCCATTAACTTGCAAATATCCCTCCACCAGAAGGAACCACAAAAGGTTGTAGCATGGGGGACTCTACCATGATAGTACGAGTTCCAAATCAAATGCACACAGGGAACATCAACTTTATTGTAGAACTTACTAACATCTTTGAGAAGAAGGGCTTCATTCTGCAACCCCAAATTCAAAATACCCAGCCCACCTTTATTCTTTGGTCTGCAGACCAAGCTCCAAGCAGCCAAAGACTGACCAGACTCCTGTCCATACTTTCTCCAAAGTCACTGCCTCTGAATTCTCTCCAGTTGCTTTAAAATACCAGGAGGCAGGTCCAAACTGCAGAGGAAAAAAATAGGAACCAAAGAGAGAGCAGATATCAAGTATTGTAGCCTTCCTCCATGAGCAAGGAAGGAGGAGCTTACAGAAAGTTTCCTCTCCATACTATCCACCAAAGGCATTAAATCCAGAATCTTGCGTTTGTTGATTCCCGCAGGTAGCCCAAGATAGGTAAAAGGCAGAGTGCCAACCACACAACCAAAGACTGAAGCCAGCCTAGCTATCTCCACTGAATCAACATTAATAGGAAGCATAGAAGACTTATGATAGTTGACATGCAGCCCAGTGGACTTGGAGAATAGGAGTAACATCCCCTTCAGAGCAAGCAATTGCGGTTCCTTAGCAGGCAAAATAATTAATGTGTCATCAGCATACTGAATAATGGGGTAGTCCCTGTCATGACAGGGAATTGGAAGCTCCAAAAGTCCCTTGTGAAACATATCATTAACCACTGATTGCAACAAATCAGCAGCAATTGCAAACAGGAGTGGAGAGAGAGGGTCACCCTGCCTAACACCTTTCTTGCAGGTAAATTGCTTACCAGGTACCCCATTAAGCAAAACAGAAGAAGTACCAGAAGCAAGGAACTGCTTAACCCAGGAAATCCATTGTCATTGAAACCTTTGCGTCTCAGAATCTGAAATATAGCCTCATGCTCAATTGAATCAAAAGCTTTCTCAAAGTCTAGCTTTAGTATGACAATAGGCCTTTTGGACTGGTGACATTGATGCAAGTATTCAAGTGTCCAAGCCACACAGTCCTGGATTGTTCTTGACTTGATAAAACCATATTGGTTTTTATGCAAACATCTCATGATATCCAACTGAAGCCTATTTGCAGCCATTTTTGAAAGGAACTTAACCCCCATACCAGTAAGAGAGATAGGTCTAAAGTCATTGACAGATTCAGGAGACCTCTTCTTTGGTACCAGAGTGATGTATGAATAGTTGATATTCTCAAGATTAGCAGTCCCCTCATGAAAAGCAGCAGCTAAAGCATAGAAATCCTTGCTGATTATATGCCAACACTTTTTGAAAAACAAGCCATTAAATCCATCAGGGCCAGGTGACTTATCAATAGGCATGTTCTTAACAGTGTTATCCATCTCCTCCTTGGAGAACACTTTAGTCAAGGAATCCAAACCCTCCACTCTATCCAAAATAGAAGAGAGATCAAAACACATTTCAATCCCATGACTAGTGCCCATTCTGTTCTTGAAATTAAGCCATAGAGCAGCAGCCATTTGTTCATGGTCAGTCACCACAGAGCCATCCTCCAACCTTAAAGAAGAAATGGAGTTATGCCTATATCTTTCAGAAGCCATGGCATGGAAAAATTTAGTGTTTTCCTCCCCCACTTTAATGGATCGAATAGTACACCTTTTCCTCCAATATAGATACTGCAGGTGTAGGAGATGCTCCAGATGCAACTTAACTAGATTTCTGAAGTTGAATTCATGCCTGAATAGGGACCTCAACTCCTCCAAACTATCCAAAATGAGAACCACTCTGTTGCATTTAGCAATTAAAACCTTCATTTTGGAGACATTCATACGCCAACTCTTGAGATCTCTCCTCAAGGATTTGAACTTAGCAGCAATAACAACAGTAATGTGTGCTTTGTTTATAGTAGAAGACCAAGAGGCAGCTACACAATCAATAAAACCCTGCAACTCCACCCAATAGTTCTCAAAACGAAAGATATTGCATTTGGGAATGGAGGTGTTGATTGCCACCACACAAGGCACATGATCTGAAGCAGTCCTTGCTAGTGGTAACACCTGAGTGGAAGGGTAACAGGAGATCCAATTCGCAGAAGTAAAAAACCAGTCTAGCTGCTCAAGGAGAGGATTATCTTGCATATTTGACCAAGTGAAAGATCTACCCTTAATAGGTAATTCGAGCAGACCAAGATGCCCTATAATCTCATTAAAGATAAAAATATCATTAGCATCACCCCCAGGTAGATTTCTATTCTCAGTTGATCTAATAAAATTAAAATCCCCCAGTACCAGCCAATTAGCAGAGTCAGGTATGGAAAGATGGTAGAGCCAGTCCACAAAATCATCTCTAGCTTGGCCTCTGCATGGCCCATAGACATTGACCAACGTCCAAACTTCATTATTATGTTTGGAAGTGAATTGGACAATGATACCAAAATGCTTGGCCTCCATCAACCGACCAGAGAGAACAAAGGAGTTCCACAGCACAACAATGCCACCTGAGGCCCCAACCGAAGGACTGAAAACAAACGAGTCAAAACGACTTGGGTAAAAAATTCGTACAGTCATGGAATCAATACACTCCATTTTCGTTTCTTGTAGACATACCACAGACGCCATGCTTTCCTCCACCTTATTACGAACAGCATGTTGGCAATCATCAGAATTAAGACCTCTAACATTCCAACACATTACACGCCAACTTCTAGTAGATCGAGGATCCATAAAATATATTGTTTACAGATTTTAGGAGCATGCCTGCGTAGCAGGGAGCACAGACCACAATTCAAACCAACTACATAGCCAAACAAAGGACACATGCGTTGACAACGATCATCAACAACTCCCCAACAAAAGTGACTTAAAATAAACCTACGACAGATAGTCTGGTTATGGGTCGACCACACCCCGCAATCATAGCCCAGACTATACATCAGACGAATTGCCCTTAGCAGAGGATGGATCCTCCATAAGCGCATCCGCAGTAAGCTTGTCAGCCGCAATACCCAAGTCGGCTCCAATTTGCTGAATGTGGATAATCGGTGTTGGGGGAGGCACTGGAGTCGATCTTGGAACATGATCATCCTCCGCAAAGGGTTTTGGGCGAGGCTTCTTCTTCTTGGGCTCCGTCATTGGCAGGGCTTGCAGCACAGGCTTAAAACCATCCCTCTTTATAGAGCTACGAGTGCAACTGTGCAGGTCAGAGTCAACAACGGGAGCACGATCACGTTTGGTCACTCGCTTCGTCTTTGGGGCAGGAGCAGAGAAAGAGAACTGCTCTTCAGCAGCAGTAACAGGCTGTAGTCCAAAGCCTGGCTCCAACTCCTGAGAACTATCAGCTAACAAAGCACAAGCAGGCCCACTGAGGGGCGAAGCAACAGACAGTGGGACAACAAAGCCAGTAGAATCAGGAGGTATTAATTCAGAAACCCAGCTAACCTTCTCAAATGCCAACGACCAAGATCTCTTGGAAAGAAACAGACGCTGAAACGAAGCCTGAAAAACTTGCTTTGGAACATGCATAGTAGAGCAACGACCCAAAAGGGTATCAAAGGTCCTTTTCCATGCCATCTCCGGCGGTAAAGGAGGGCCGTACACCACATTCAGACGACCAGCAAAAAGATCTTGCCGGGACAATATAGGCTGCTGATATGGCACTATGGCCCAAGCATCAGGGTCAGCAGGCATAGCAGCATTCTGAATGTCATTACCCAATAAAGCTTTAGGGGGGCTGTAATTCATCACCAGGAGCAACCTCCAAACCCGGCATCAAATCCCCAGCATCCAACGGAGCAATCACCGGGTGCAACTGATCAGGCTCGGCAACCACAACGGGTGGAAGATCCTCAACTTCAACAGCATCCAAATGCACGATCTCAGGCGGAGCAGGCGGAATAGAACTGTCAGACTGATTAACAGAGCCTGAAAAATCTTGCTGGTTTATGATAATGGACTCTTGATCAGGGACTTCTGCATTTGCTGCATCATCTGCTGGAGCTTGCGCATCATCATCCCAACCCCATCCTCCGCCCTGATTCACATCCACAGGGGGCGGCGGCGGTGGCACATCATTCCACCCAAGCGCAGGGTAAGGTGGCAGAGCAAATACATTGTCATCATGGATCAAGTTCCCGGGCAAGGGGTGAGGGTTTCCATCAATGGGCATAGGGTCTTCATCTTGCGGCATTTGCTCAGCAAAATTAGCACCAAGAATAAAGCACGGTGCAGTCCAAGACACTTTTGCACCTCCCCAATCCGCATAGTCAGAGAACACCACATCCCTAGGAACTAGTATGTCCTCTGGAAAAGAAGCAAAAACTATCGATCTTACAAGATATGGATCATCACTAATCCAATGATGAAATTTTCCAAAAGTATTAACTGCAGCCCTTAGGTTCTCCTCATTACGCAGATCAAGAGGGACACCCAGAAACATTAGGCAGCCCTGACGAAAACCTTGAACCCCACGAAAACCCTCACCATGGTCGTGTCTCATAAAACGGACAAAACGATCCAGACCAAGATCTTGAGGAGGCATCTGAACCAAAGCAAAACTCTCACCAGCATCTCTGACCTCAAATAAACCCACACCAGAAATCCAAGGTTGGGCAGAGCGAACATGAAAACCCATGTGGTTGACGAGCTCAACCACCTGCTCACGTACCTGACCCATCTGATCCAGAGGCGGAGCCGGCATGACCTCCGCAATCAAAAAGCGTTCATGAGAACGAACCATGAGCGACGGCGGCGAGATGAAGGTCCGTGGAAGATGATTAACCCCTCCATCAATGTTGTGATGCCCCACCGGCACATAGCGCATCGGATCAATGGCAAAGTTTGCCATGGGTGGGCGGGAAGAAGGAAGCGTAGGCGTTGGCGGTGGAGAGCCAGCCGGCGTGCGTGGAGGGCAGGTTACCGGGGATAATGATGATGTGATGGGGCAGGACAGCAAGGGTGGCGGCAGCGCGTGCTTCCCAATGCAGGAGGGAGAGACCGACCTATCCGAGATATCGGGACGCTTCTGTTTCCAACATAAACCTTTTTCTATCGCGATAAAATCGCAGTCCTTCTTAGAATGACCAGGATCCCCACAGGCCAAACATCCAACGGAAACCGAGCAGCTGACAGACAGGTGGCCCCCCAAAGAGCAACGAGAACACGTGAGCACTTGGTCCACCATGTCATTAACCATGGCCTCAAAAGCATCATTGGCCTCTTGAGTGGAAGGAATTTCCAGCGTAACAGGGCTAGCAGGCCCAACAGGTGAAAGATCAGCAATAGTGGGCTCCGCAGCAACTGGGCTGACTGTCGGAGGAGGAAAACTAGGCCTGGGAAGGCATGTGGGTGATGGACCAGTGATTACTGAGTCCGAAGAGCCCAACATGGCATCGGAGCCCAACATGGCATCATTCAAAACATGATCTAACCCGCCCGGAGATCTCGCCGTAGATGGAGCTTGTGGTTCCGAAAGAGACGATCGTATGGGAATGACCGTGCCAAAAGTGATCGACGGCGAGGCCACCGTCCACTGAAGCTCCACCGGCGGCGGGGGGTGAATTACCACACGTTCCTTCGTGGGTAAATCATAACCGGAGATATCAGCTAAATCAATGCAATTCTGAGTAGCAGGATAACGATAGCCCTTACATGCATCATAATTCTGAAATGTAGCAAAGGAAAGCCTTTTGCGAGATGAATTACCAGATCTGATCGCAGACTTGACAGGAGGCTTATGCATTGCCATCATACCAAGAATGGCACGCCGCTTGGAGGGGCTAACAAGAATCCACTCCGCGTCACACTCCTTTTTCCAGATCAAAAACTCACGCCACCAATTTGGCCCACCATTACCCCAGAGATGAAAATAGCATTTGAATTGGTTGCACGCATAAGAACGCGAATCAACAAATATGAAATCCCACTTGCTTGCAAGACACCACAAAAGAGAAAACTTTATCCTTAATGCAAGTCACCATGAGATCAATAGTAGAACCACCAAGAGCTGCCTCGAGTGCCGCAGCCACCGAATCTTCATCCAGCCGGAAATCATGCCGACTAAAAGAAACCACCAGAACAAAAGGACGTGACCCCTCCAAAGGATGAATGGAGAGACCAGAAGATCTAAAAACCTCATCAGCAAAAGCCACTCCACGAGAGAAATCCAGATCCAGAGTTGCACCGCCATCAGAACCCATAGAAGATGGGGTCCCGAGAGAGAGGAGAGAGATCTAGAAACAATGGTCGGAGGAGTTCTAAAAGTTACCAGAGAGGAAGGGAGATCGCCGTGAGGAGTCGCCGGAGGATGGGAGGGTGGGTGGGAGTGCCGCCATCATATGCATCTATATACTTGGTAAAGGTTGGAAGACTCGGCCTTATGCCTGGTGTTTTGTTCCACTCTTGCCGCCCTAGTTTCCGTCATACCGGTGTTATGTTCCTTGATTTTGCGTTCCTTACACGGTTGGGTGATTTATGGGACCCCTTGACAGTTCGCTTTGAATGAAACTCCTCCAGCAAGGCCCAACCTTGGTTTTAACATTTGCCACCTAAGCCTTTTTCCCTTGGGTTCTGAAGACTCAAGGGTCATCTTTATTTTAACCCCCCCGGGCTAGTGCTCCTTCGAGTGTTGGTCCGAACTAGATCCACTTGCAGCGCCACCTCAGGGAAACTTGAGGGCTGGTTTTAGTTGTACGTAGTGTTCATCCGATGTGCCCTTAGAACGAGATATGTGCAGCTCCTATCGGGATTTGTCGGCACATCGGGCGGCTTTGCTGGTCTTGTTTTACCATTGTCGAAATGTCTTGTAAACCGGGATTCCGAGTCTGATCGGGTCTTCCTGGGAGAAGGAATATCCTTCGTTGACCGTGAGAGCTTGTGATGGGCTAAGTTGGGACACCCCTGCAGGGTATAAACTTTCGAAAGTCGTGCCCCGGTTATGCGGCAGATGGGAATTTGTTAATATCCGGTTGTAGAGAAGTTGACACCAGATTTGAATTAAAATGTATCAACCGCATGTGTAGCCGTGATGGTCTCTTTTCGGCGGAGTCCGGGAAGTGAACACGGTTTTGGGTTATGTTTGATGTAAGTAGGAGTTCAGGATCACTTCTTGATCATTGCTAGCTTCACGACTATTCCGTTTGCTTCTCTTCTCGCTCTTATTTGCATATGTTAGCCACTATATTTGCTTAGTGCTTGCTGCAACTCCACCTCATTACCAGTTCCTACCCATAAGCTTAAATAGTCTTGATCTCGCGGGTTTTGAGATTGCTGAGTCCTCGTGACTCACCAGATACTATCACAACAGTTGCAGGTTCCGATGATACCAGTGCAGGTGATGCAACCGAGCTCAGATGGGAGCTCAATGAAGATCTTGGTCGTTGCTATGTTTCGTTTCATGTTGATCAGTAGTGGAGCCTAGTTGGGACGATCGGGGATCTAGCAGTTGGGTTATCTTCTTTTCTTTTGGCTTCGTCCATAGTCGGACTATGTGTGTACTCTGAATGATGTATGATTTATTTGTTCATTGTGTGAAGTGGCGATTGTAAGCCAACTCTTTATCCCATTCTTGTTCATTACATGGGATTGTGTGAAGATGACCCTTCTTGCGACAAAACCACCATGCGGTTATGCCTCTAAGTTGTGCTTCAACACGTGGGAGATATAGCCGCATCGTGGGTGTTACATTATTATTCTTGCATGATGAAAAATGATGAGATTGCTAGAAATGGTTCTGGTTTAAGTGAGGTTTGATCTTAACCAAAGAAGTATCTTGAGATGGTGATGGCTCCATGGGAGCATAGTTGAATTAGTTATTTTCTTAGTTATTTGACGCATATGTTAGTGATGCATAGCATGGCATTATGACACCGGTTACTTTCACTTTAAGTTGAACTTGATAACTAACTCAACTTGAATATGTTGTTGACCGGGTTGTGGCGCCGCTGAAACGAGTTTTTCCCCCGTGCAACCACATTTGCCGGTATGGGACGACCTTAATATGTTTCATTGCCGTGCCTCTGGTCGGTGCCTCCATCTAGGGAAGGTTATGGGCGTGCTGTACCCTGGCCCAGTAAGCAGGCATAACCTTGTGTGCTAGTTGATGAGTTAAGTGTTTGGGTCCTAGAGTGGATCGTTGCCACGACGGTGGTTTGAGGTGTCTTGAGGTAGACACAGGGCCACCTAGGACTAGCCCGATGGGGATTGAGTCGGAGTGGCCGGGAGAGTGTCATGACAATGAAGTGGTTTCGTCAGAATGCTGTTGGTCCACCCAAATGGGAGTGCGAGGCCATGGGTTTCGTAGTGTGGGTACAGTGCGCTACCTCTGCCGAGTGTATTAATCTATTGATAGCCGAGTCCACGGTTACGTACACGCTCGAAAGTAGGGTACACCATGGGTCAACACTTAATAGATTTGCACACTAAAACTTGCACTAAGGTAATGGCAGTGAGGCCATCGTGTTGAGGTTGAGACCAAGTGTTGGTCATGGTTGTGATCTCCGTAAGGATCACGAGATTGTCGTGAGTTCCTCATGTTTGTGGTCTGGAAGTGATCACGTTTGGTAAGCCAGTCCATGGGACGAGTACCACTTGAGCATATTCACAGCATGTTGGATATATATTGTTGCATTGTATTTAATTGGTTAAGTATCATGATATTGTTTGTCATTATGTTTATGCTTGTTGTGAGCTTGCAAGTACATTCAATGTATTGACCTGGCGTGTCATGCCAAATTTCCGGAAAGTCTCACTCGAAAGGGGAGCTGTCCGAGTCTAGATCGTGTCCACATCGGTGTCCCTTTGCTATGGAGTCCTGCTACGCCGTTATTCCGCTGCCGCGTAGTTGTCATGATCGAGGCCCCTTTATGTTTACTAAATAATGTACATATTGTTCAGCCGCACCGTGTGTGCCGCTTGGCCTCGCTAACTATTGTAATTTGAACTATCCTCCGCTAGCATGAATAAAGCGGTTGTTTTTCTATACCAAGTTGTTGTGTGTTGCCAGAAGACATGGTCTCTGGGCTAGCAATGCAGGGTAAACCGGTCACTCTGAGCCGGGATGCCACAAGCCTTGGTATCAGAGCCACGCTGACTGTAGGCCACGCTAGATTACGCCGAGTTAATTGGACGTGAGATACGAGTTGTAGTTGAGTGCCGGTAGCCTATTGTAGCTGATTGTTGCATTGCATGCACTGATTTATATTTTTATGCTAACAAGCTAATGGTTGTGAGCGTAGATGGCTCCGGTGCTGTATCCGTGCCAGTTGTAGCTGATGTCGTACACGTCGCTGCATCTCCTTCGTAACGTGTGGCGTCGGCTGTACCCTCACGGTGACGATCCAGTCTATCGTGTGTACCGGGAGCGTCTAGCTGACAGTGTATGAGTATCACGCCGTGGTTACTCAGCGCACCAGTTCTGATTCCAGCACTTACACTCGTACCTCTCGAAGTGGCTACGCTTCTACCACTTCTCAGGCTGTCCAGTTTGCTGCATTTGAGGTACTCGTTGAGCTCCATTACAATGAGGTTCGGATGCAGAACCACCCAGGTTTCCACTACTATCCTTCTCTCCACGATAATGGTCGTGTCCCTTTCCCTGTCATTGATCCGGAGTCTGATAGTGTAGCTAGCACCTTTCTCGCTATATCACCGCTAGCTATCTTCTGATCTACGAGTTGGCTCGTGAGCTGAGTCGTGCCTGTACTGCTTTAGCCTCTACTTTAGTCTCTGCTAGCTCAGCCACTACTCCACCATATGTAGGATTTACTCCCTATATTCCTGCCAGTTCTAGATCCCCTGTTTCCCGGGTTACTCCTCCGAGTAGCTCGGGCACCGCGACTGTGACTCCACGTAGTGCTCTTGCTGAGTGGGTTTCACTCCTCGCCATTCCTGTAGCCCCGATGATTCACCCTCCACCTGCCCCTGAGGGAGAGCCCTCGAGGCAGCGTCATCGTGTTACTTTTAACCCAGAGGTCTCGGTTAACCCTGACAGTTCAGGATCCGAGTCCGCTTCAGGGGAGGACACTACAGCACCAGCCGAGCACTAGAGCTTCCAAGTATTCGCAGTCGTCAGGATGGAGTATGGATGTAGTCGTACGAGTCATGATGTTTCGTTTCATGTATGAGGGTAGTTGGACCTGGCATGTTGTTATCTTTCATGTATGAGTCTATGTATAATTAGGTTGGAACTTTATTTTATTCGCCGTATTTTCTTCGCCATTTCGGTTTTACTCGGATTTTTATTGCTGGCTTCTCCCCAACTTATTTTCAATGCTTCTCATCTTGATTGCATTGCTTTGGGAAAATAATCATACTAGGATGACGCGGGGAGGCTGCAGTAGCAACGTTCGCTAGGGTTCTCGTGTTCGTCATTCCGCACGACAGGCAGGACACTCACCCGAGCCGTACGTTCCACCACCGCCTCCACCGCAAAATCCGCCATCCACCGAGAAAATTCTGCGTATGTTTGAGGAAAGACGAATGATCTGATGGAAATACTCAGAAGTATTCAAGCTGTGGTTGGACAGAATGGAAATCATCCCGGTCATCACTTCAAGCTATCTGATTTTCAAAGGACTAAGCCTCCCAGTTTCTATCAGGCCCTTGATCCCTTGGATGCAGATGATTCGTTGAGAACTACGGAAAAGAAGCTTGAGGTTGCTCGAAATGATGAAGGGGATAAAGCTCCATTTGTAACATATAATCTCGAAGGCGCTGCTGCCATATGGTGGGAAAATGAAAGAGCCATGTGGACTACTGATGAAGAAATTACCTGGTCAAGATTCAAGGAACGATTCCGGAAATATCACATCCCTAGGGGAATTATGAAGACTAAGCAGCGTGAATTTCTTGCGCTCCTCCAAGGAAGTCAATCTGTGGGAGAGTATTTGTAGAAATTCAACCGTCTGTCACGTTACTCTCAATATGATGTGGCCATTGAGGAAAGGAAGATGGACAGGTTTCTTGGTGGGTTAAAACCGCAGCTCCATTTTACTCTCAGCATGTTTGATTTCCCAGACTTCGAAACCCTGGTGAACAAGGCTTTCATTGCTGAGAAGGAACACAAGCTTTCATCAGATACTAAGCCTGCCAACAATGATCACAAGCACAAGTTTGAGCCAGGAAAAGAAATGCAACCAGTGCAGAAGGTTTGAACCTGGCAGCCGACTTAGGTAGCGTACAAGCCCAATTGGCAGCAAAATGTTAACAAGACCACCACCCAAGTCAAGAATGACGTGCTCAACCCAGTTCTAGGGAATCGTCTACGCAACAATTCCTGTTTCAATTGTGGGCAAATCGGACATTATGCCAAGCAGTGTCCCATGAACAATCGGGCCAATGCTTCATTCAAGCCCCAAGTTCATTATATGGAGGCATGCCCAGATCAGCACGACCTCACGGGATACATTCATCACATCTCCGCCGACGAAGCCCAAGAGAACCCCGAAGTCGTCATTGGTATGTTCCCTGTTAATAACATACCCGCAGTAATTTTATTTGACTCTGGTGCTTCCCACTCTTTCATTTCTCGGAGTTTTGTTGCCCAAAACAAATTTCCTTGTTCGCTTTTGGGCAAGAATATGCTGGCGAAACCCCGGGATCTCTAATCAGAAGCAATATAGTCTGCCCTAATCTGGAAGTCAATATCAACGGAGTTTGTTTTCCAACTTCTTTGATACTTATTGAATCCGATAAGTTGGATGTTATCTTGGGAATGAATTGGTTGACGCAGTATCTAGTATGCATTAATTGTGCGACCCGAGAAGTCAATTTGACCGGCCAAGTGTGACAAACTACAAAATTTATTGCTTGCAGCAGCATACCCTCCAAGGAAATGGTCTTTACAGCAATAGCTGAAATGGAATTAATTCCGATGGTCACCGAGTTTCTTGATGTATTCCCAGAAGAACTGCCAGGCATGCCACCTGAACGAGACCTTGAGTTTGCAATAGATCTTGTGCCCGGAACCACAACAATACACAAGAAGTATTATCAAATGCCGTCATCAGAATTAGTGGAGCTAAAGAAACAGCTGGATGAAATGCTCCAGAAAGGGTATATCCGCCCCCCGTCAACTGAATGATGTCACAATCAAAAACAAATACCCTCTACCAACAATTGATGATTTGTTCGACCAGCTCAGTGGGGCCAAGGTGTTCTCCAAGATTGATTTACGGACGGGATATTATCAGCTCAAAAATAAAAAGGAGGATATTCCCAAGACCGTGTTCACCACCCGCTATGGTCTCTATGAATATATAGTTATGTCTTTTGGCCTCACCAACGCCCCCGCCTTATTCATGCATATGATGAATAAAGTGTTCATGGACTTCCTCGATAAGTTTGTGGTCGTCTTCATCGATGATATACTCATTTACTCAAGAAGTATAGAAGAGCATAAGGAACACCTCCAAGCAGTGTTACAACGACTCCGTGAGCATCAGCTATACGCCAAATTCAGTAAATGTGAGTTTTGGCTAAAGCAAGTTGAATTCCTCGGGCATGTGCTATCCGCTAAAGGTATAGCCGTGGACCCAAGGAAGGTAAAGGATGTGCTCGACTGGTTGCCACACGCAACTTTATCTCAGATCTGGAGTTTGCTTGGATTAGCCGGATATTACCGTCATTTCATTGAAGGGTTTTCCAAGATTGCTAAACCCATGACAGACTGCTCAAAAAGGATAAGCAGTTTGAATGGACTAAGGACTGTGAGAAAAGTTTCACTGAGTTAAAGAAACGATTGACAACTGCACCAGTACTAACACTCCCGGATATCTACCGCAGCTTTGAGGTGTACTGCGATGCTTCCAGGCAAGGACTGGGATGCGTACTTATGCAAGATGGCATGCTAGTAGCTTATGCCTCACGGCAGGTACGACCCCACGAGGGGAATTACCCCACTCATGATTTGGAAATGGCCGCGGTGGTTCATGCTTTAAAAATTTGAAGACACCACCTCATCGGAAAAAGGTGCCAAATTTTTACCGATCACCAAAGCCTCAAATATATATTTACTCAGCCGGATTTAAATCTCCGTCAACGAAGATGGCTTGAGTTGGTTAAGGATTATGACATTGGAATAAATTACCATCCGGGTAAGGCCAACGTGGTTGCCGATGCGCTCAGTCGAAAGCCCGTCAGTTTAAATGTCATATTGGAATCCTTGCCTCCCGAACTTAAAGAAGAGATTGCTCAGCTCAACCTGGTGATAGTTGAGGCTGGCCTTGCCAATATTCTGAAAGTTACCCCAACTCTTGAGGAAGAAATCCGCAAGGCCCAACCAGACGATGCCGGTCTGCAGAAATGTGTCAAGATTTATGATTTCTTGAAGGATCAGTACGGTACCCTCCGGTTCAGGGGAAGGATTTGTGTGCCTAATCAAGCAGATTTGAAGCAGAAGATCCTGTCAGAAGCCCATGAATCGTCGTATTCAATTCACCCTGGAGGCACAAAAAGTGTACAAAGACCTTCGACAAATATTTTGGTGGGATGGAATGAAGAAGGACATTGCTTATTTCATGGCCGGTTGTGACATATGCAACAAAGTAAAGGCAGAACATCAGAAGCCAGCCGGATTTCTCCAATCGCTACTAGTGTCGCAATGGAAATGGGATGATGTCTGTATGGATTTCATCACAGGACTACCTAAGACCCGACGAGGCAATGATGCGATCTGGGTCATAGTGGATACATGAACCAAGGTAGCCCACTTCCTCCCAATCAGAACCTCGTATCGAGCAGATGAGCTTGCACAACCATATGTATCCAGAATAGTTAGTCTGCATGGAGTTCCCCGAACTATCACTTCTGACCGAGGTTCACTGTTTACCTCCACTTTTTGGTCCCGTCTCCACCAAGCCCTAGGGACGGAATTGAAATACAGTACCGCTTATCATCCTCAGACGGATGGACAAACAGAACGGCTAAATCAAATACTTGAAGATATGTTGCGAGCCTGTGTTTTGGCCCAAGGAACAAAATGGGAAGACTACTTGCCGTACGCCGAGTTCTCGTATAACAATAGCTTCCAGACCAGTTTAAAGATGTCACCGTATGAAGCTTTGTATGGCCGTAAGTGCCGCACACCATTAAATTGGTCTCAAACCGGAGATAGCCATGTTTTCGGAACGGATCTCATGCTGGAAGCCGAAAAGAAAGTCAAGGAAATCCGAGACAGATTGCAATTGGCCAAATCACGACAAAAAAATTATTACGATGCAAAGCACCGACAGATCAGCTTTGAACCCGGAGAACATGTCTATCTTCGAGTCACGCCTATGAAAGGTAGCAAGAGGTTTCAAACTCGTGGAAAATTGGCACCCAGATTAATTGGTCCATTTCCCGTTATGATACGAGTGGGTGCTGTGGCATATCAGTTGGAGTTGCCCCCTGAGTTGTCAAACGTGCACAACGAGTTCCACGTTCCACAATTGCGACGGTGCATATCACCGCCCGAGAAAAAGACTGATTTGACAGAGATAGAGCTGGCAAAGGACTTAACATATGAAGAAAGGCCGGTGAAAATTTTGGATCAAATAGAAAGAGTCACTGACAGTAAAGCATGGAAGTTTTACAAAGTACAATGGAACCATCACACAGAGTCAGAATTAACATGGGAATCAGAAGAATTTCTAAGGGCATGTTATCCAGAATGATTTTCCCAAGCAACCAAATCTCGAGGACGAGATTCATTCTAAGTGGGGGAGGTTTGTGACACCCTGGTTTTTGCCCTCTTTTCTTTGCCTGCTTTTTAGTTGAGTTGGTTTTGAATTTGGAGTTTTGAATCACTTCATTTGGACTTAACCACTTGGGTACTCCTTGACTTTCACTCAAGTGCTCCCTCTCCTCCTCAAAACCATCATTTCACCTCTCGATCAACTCAAAATATTGCTTAGAATATTTTTCTTAAATGAAATATATTCATTTTGCCCTCCAAAACCCTAGTTTGCCCTTTATGCTCCAAAGCAACCCTAATTTTTCTTGCCCCAAAAATCCTGAGAAAAATCCCAATTATTCTTTGGACCCTAGGGCACCTTTCTGAGCAAAAATATTTCACCACTCTTTGGATTATTTTGGCTACAGAAAACAAATTCATTTCTGGACCGAAATAATAGTTTCTACAACAACTACCTTTTTACTAGCTCCATTGTAGCTGGTTTTTCTTGTGCCTATTTACCTTAGTAAGTGTAAGCAAGCCTCCAAAGCCCATCCCTTAACTCCCAGTGGTTTGACCATAGTAAACCTCCATAGTTACTGTCCAGAAACTTGCTAGCAGTAAAAATCCATTTCTACTACACCTGGATCCAAGCCAAACCGTGGTAACACTTCAAATTACCAAGAACTACAAGCCAGACATCAAGGTTAGAGCTTAGGGTCGCCTGATGTCACGGTTCACGCGGTGACCACGTTCGTCCGGGCGTGCTGGCATGCAAAAGACGCGCTCTGCGTGCCTCCTAGCGCTTTGTTGAGCGCGTGCTCGCTACCCAGCCTGCGCAAGCATGCCAAGCCTCACCACCATCCTCGTCTCCACTCCCTTAACTCCCCCCTGGCACTCGCCGACGCCGGAGCTCGCGGCTGTGAGCACGGGCACGGTCCAGCCAATGACACAGTGCATGGCACACAGTGCTTGTCGCCTTCCCCCTCGCCCTTGTGCTCGTCCACCCCCGCCAATAGTTCCAGCGTGACCTCCCTCGTCTTCCCCCTCTCTCTTTGGTGTCGTTCATCGTCGGGCACCGTGGACAGGTGTCCTCCGGCGGAGCCCGAACCCTCCTTGCCGCCCGCCTATAAATGACGCCACTCCCATCCTCTTTGAGCACCCGCAGCTACTCCCACACCCTCCATAAACTTGTACAAGTCGCAGCCCGGCCGGGCAGGCCGCGGGCTGCCGTACCAAAGCTCGAGCTTGCCGGTGATCCCCTTCGGATCATCCCCGCAGCTCCAGCCCCTCCCAGGCAGGGCGACCTTGACAGGGCCTCCGCCACTCTTCGGTGAGGGCGTTCCGCCCTGTTGGAGCCCCTAGAGCCGCCCCGAGCCGCCGTCGTCTTCGTATCCGGTGATCCCTGCCCTCTGCCTCCACTAGTGAGGCCAATTCCGTCGCCGTCCGGTCACCTCTAGCCACGCTATGGGTATGGGTAGGTGCGCAATCTTCTTCTCTTTCGATCCCCCCTTTCTTTGACTCCAAGAACCCTCGTTGCCGGCGTATGCTCCGGCGAAGCGTCGCCTCCCTCTGTTTCCTTCTCCCCTCCTTCTGGCCTGACTAGTGGGGCCCGCTAGTCGGCCACTCAGTACACGCGCGAAGTGGTACGAGTGGTGGCACCCCAGACATTTACGCCTTCGACATCACCCCCCAGTCTGTTTTCTTTTTAAATCAAATTCATTTAAATCCAGGAAACTTCAAACAACCATAAGTTTTTATCTATAAGTCCAAATGCATTGATTCTTTTTGCATTGTGTTCTTTGTCCAAAAATCTAACAACACCTAAAAGATGGGATTTTTCCTTGCTTTCTAGATTTTCTGGTAATTTTCATAAGGTTTCTTGATGTTTTATTTTGTGGTTTTATTTATTTTCAGAAGAGCAAGCTTGTCTTGAGGATCACCAGGAGATTTGTGAACCTCATCAGCACTAAGGCAAGACACAACAACATTTGCATGGTGCCACTTTAATATTTGTGATTTTCCTAATTTAACTTATGGTTATTCTTGCATTTAAATAATTATTATGATAATTATATTCTGTTAAATGCTTGCCATGTTAGATATGCTTGATTTACAGAAAGTTTGAAATGAATCTTACTGATAATCTAACAAGAACTTGGATATGAGTAATGATAAAATGATATAGTCATGGAGGTTAATAATTAGTTTAATTATTATTCTTGCATGATGTAAAATGATGAGATTGCTAGAAATGGTTCTGGTTTAGGTGAGGTTTGATCTTAACCAGAGAAGTATCTTCAGTTGGTGATGGCTCCGTGGGAGCATAGTTGAATTAGTTATTTTCTTAGTTATTTGACGCATATGTTAGTGATGCATAGCATGGCATTATGACACCGGTTACTTTCACTTTAAGTTGAATCTAATAAATAACTCAACTTGAGTATGTTGTTGATCGGGTCATGGTGCCGCTAAAATGAGTTTTTCCCCGGTGTAACCACATTTTCCGGTATGGGACGACCTTAATGTGTTTCATTATCGTGCCTCTAGTCGGTGCCTCAATCTAGCAAAGGTTATGGTCGTGATGTACCCTGGCCCGGTAAGCAGGCATAACCTTGTGTGCCAGTTGATGAGTTAAGTGTTTGGGTCCCAGAGTGGATCGTTGCCACGACGGTGGTTTGAGGTGTCTTGAGGTAGACACAGGGCCACCCAGGACTAGCTCGATGGGGATTGAGTCGGAGTGGCCGGGAGAGTGTCATGACAATGAAGTGGTTTCGTCGGAATGCCGTTGGTCCACCCAAATGGAGTGCGAAGCCATGGGTTCCATTTTGTGGGTACAGTGCGCTACCTCTGCAGAGTGTATTAATCTATCGATAGCCGAGTCCATGGTTACGAACACGCTCGAAAGTAGGGTACACCATGGGTCAACACTTAATAAATTTGCACAGTGAAACTTGCACTAAGGTAATGGCAGTGAGGCCATCGTGTTGAGGTTGAGACCCAGTGTTGGTCAGGGTTGTGATCTCTGTAAGGATCACGAGATTGTCGTTGAGTTCTTCATGTTTGTGGTCTGGAAATAATCACGTTCGGTAAGCCAGTCCATGGGACGAGTGCCACTTGAGCATATTCACAACATGTTGGATATATATTTTTGAATTGTATTTAATTGGTTAAGTATCATTATATTGTTTGTCATTATGTTTATGCTTGTGGTGATCTTGCAAGTACATTCAATGTACTGACCTGGCGTGTTGTTTTTCTGTACAGATTTCAGGAAAGTCTCGTTGGAAAGGAGAGTTGTTCGAGTGTAGATCGTGTCCACATTGGTGTCCCTGTGCTATGGAGTCCCACTACGATGTTATGATCGAGGACCCTTTATGTTTACTAAATAATGTACATATTGTTCAGCCGCACCGTGTGTGCCGCTTGGCCCCGCTAACTGCTGTAATTTGAACTATGCTCCGCTAGCATGAATAAAGCGGTTGTTTTTCTGTACCAAGTTGTTGTCTGTTGCCAGAAGACATGGTCTCTGGGCTGGTAATGCAGGGTAAACCGGTCACTCTAAGCCGGGGTGCCACAAAAAACTTATTGATTTTGAATGAGAGGAACTATAAGAATTAAACGAACATCTACATCATGCATATATGACACAAAGCTTACATGCTATAATGTGGTATTTATTTATAATTTGGTTGCCAGATCTCATGCGTGCAATGGACGTATACCTTACTAGTCTAAATGGTGTATGTGTGTGTGTTGTGCCTGTTAAACACATTGTACGTAGTATCATACATGGTTTAGATTCTGAACATCTAGCTAGAGCATCCATAATGTACTACGATTTGAATTCAACATAAAATGGATACATATATTTGAATTTGAGATCGTATGTACATGTTTTTCGTATTTCTATAGGAATTTACTACTCATATATTCATGTCATGTGCTATGAAAATAATATTTAGATGGTTATATAACTAACCCGAGTAAAATCCCATTCAAACAGGGAAAATGTACTCAAATTTAGTCCATATGCTAGACAACACGAATTATATTTTTATTGTTGAGGGAAGTGCAAATTGATTTGGTACTATACACGTTATGTTTATTGTCCCCATTTTTTAGTTTTATTGTTGTTGTATTTGAATGCATTTTCAGTAATATAGTAAAATGGGACATGGCTCTCTCTAGTGAGGTGACAATTGTCATTTTTTGGTACACATTAAGCTTATTCTCCCGAAATTTCAAGCCGCGCCTTGTTATACTGAAATTTCAAGCTAGCATCTCTGTCTATCGTGCTACGAAACTCCCACCTCTTCAACGCGCGCCTTGTTTCCCCAAAAATTTAAGATATCTCTTTTTCTTGTTGTGCTCCGAAAGCTCCCTCCATCTCAACCCACGCCTTGCTATCCCAAAATTACAACGCACGCGAAAACTCCTACCTCCTGGGAAATCCCGACACGTGAAATGCCCGTGATACCCCTGAACCGAAATTATCGCCTTGATCAAATTGGTTGGGGTACTTCCATAACTTACCCCACATTTTGGACAAGCGTGTCCCTAAGCCATGGTTCCCCCCTCCCATCCCATCCACCCACCCATTCGTACACCATGCCCACGAAAACCCGTGAAGCCCCACACCCTCCTCCGTCCGCCACCCAGCCGGAGCCTCTTCCCTAACAACATCGTCCACAGCAACTCCTCGATGTCCCTCATCCTCCGCACTAGATTAGGATCCGTCATCGATCTCATCGTCCCTCCGTTTCAGCTACCCCATCCTCCACCTCCAAGGAGCTGCCCCGACGTTCCCCTCGTCTTTCGCGCCACCTCCATTCCCACACTGTCGTCTTCACCTGCACCATCGGAAGAGCAGCATCATCAACGATTCGTAGGATGAAGTTGAGGCCTAATCGGTGCCACCAAAAAGGTTATACACTAATCGCTGCATTTCTTCTTAATTCGATCTCACGATTCTGCCGGCAGTCGGTCCTGAGCCGACATGGTGTGGCTCCATATATGGCGGCATCCCCCAGCCACTTCCTCCACGGCGTCGCTCCCTCGGCGGCTACGTCCACATTAGTAGGAACTGCTGCTACTTTGGCTCTCCGTCGAGCTGCTGCTTTGCTCTTGCTCTCAGTCCCCTACCTAGTCTGCTCTTGCTCGTGCTGTTGCTCTCGCTCTTGCTCTCGCTTGCGCAGCTGCTCTACTCTTGCTCGCGTTGTTGCTGAACAAGCAGCAGATCCTGCTCTCGCTCGAGCCCCTGCAGCTGCTACCCGAGATACTGCTACACGACCAGCTGCCCCGGCTCTTGCACACGCTGCTGCTCTGGGGCCTATTGCTGCTACTGCTTTTCTGCTACTAGTGCGTTCAGTTACGATTGTAAAATTCAGTTTCGATAGCAAAATTTAGTTTTGGCAGTAAAATTCAGTTTCGACATTTCAATTCAGTTATGATAGTTAAGTTCAGAGATGAGTGGCTGATGTATTTTACATCTAACACTTTGTGGTTATGTATTTTACGTCATCTATTGGAGATGCTATAAGAATTTCACTCAAGTTAACATTGTCTCTCTTGTCATGCTTCAGCCTCACCGTCGTACAACTCACTGAAGCTGCTCCAATGACAAATCCCTCAATCATAGCGGAGCAGTACCCCTGGCTCCATCTCTAAACAACCAAATCAGCCGAAGCATCCTCACCAACCAACCCAATTATAACGCCCCGGATCCGATGCAACAGGTGTCTTCCAGTTATTCACCGTAGTTACCATGTCATTTTCTTGCGTGTTGCATTTTTCCGTGTCATCATCTGCATTTCATCTGCATGTTTTTCAAAACTTGCATTCGTTCGGGTTCCGCCGGTTCTCTCTGTTGTCTGTTCTGAGCCCGACCACACTCGCACGCGCCCGTCGCACCTCTCAGACCTTATTTCATGAGCGGGAGAAATACATTCTCGTAATGGGTTGGTATTTGCTGAGTGGCCTTGGAATATCACCGGTAGACCGCCTGTCAAATTTCGTTCCATTTGGAGGTCGTTTGATGCCCCAACTGTTAACCACGTAGCCCGAAAGCCCCTTCTCTTTGCAGCCCAGCCCCTCTTCACCACAGCCAATGAGACCATCCAAAACCCCTCCATGCTCTTGGTCGTTCAATCACGATCGCGTGGGCGAAAACTTCACCTCATTTGGAATCACCTAGCTCCCTATGCCTATAAATTAGCCCCTCCCCTGAAATTCGCAGTTGAAACCCTAGCTTTTCCCCTCTCCGCCGCCGGACGAAATCCCCGCCGCCGGACGTGTCCGCCAGACGCATTGCCCCGTCCAATCGGGTGGCGACACGTCAGCCCATCGCCACCCTCATCCAACCGGGCGCTGCCACGCGTCCCGATGCTCCGCCGCCCGCCGCTTTAGCCCACCAGGCCCGTGCTCGGCCCTCGCGGCCTGATCGCGCCTCGCCGCCCGCGCCTCCTCAGCGCCGCCACGCGACCGCGCCTCGCCGTCGTGTCCGCTCCCCGCCTCTTCGCTTGCTTGCTAAGCCGCCTCGCTCGCTCGCGGCGCCGCCCTAGTGCCGCCGCCGCCGCACGCTTAGCATGCCGGCTCCGCCTCGCGCCTCTTCCTCCCAGCTCCGGCCAGATCCGATTGAGGAACGACCGGATCCAGCGACTCCAAGCTCCGGCCGCCCTTCCCCATCTCCGGCGACGCCTCCGGTGACCTTTAGGCAAACCTCGGGAACCGTGCCATCAAACCCTTGATCCGTTTCGCGAGGGGTATATTTCTCCAAGTCTTTTCCTGCAATATTCTGGTGCCCTGTTCATCATGCCATAACTTCAGGTGTGCTGCTCCGTTTCATGCATATAATATGTCAGATTGTTCACCATGAGATGCTATGCATTTCATTCCATTGTGCCATGCTTGTTTGGGTTCATCTTGATGCCCTAATCATTGTTGAAAGATTGCTATATGATGTTAACTGCTGTCTGTCAACAGAACATGGTGTTTTGTCTTTTTCATTGCATTTTATGTGTGCATCCTATGAGCTTGATCTCTACATGAGTTTTGAGCTACATCATGTCATCTTTACAGTGGTGCAATCCATGTATTTTTTGAGTCTTGTAGTGAGTGCATCATGCTTGTGAAGTAGGATACTTGTTGTTATTGTTTTGCTAGGCTGAATCTGTTATATCATGATACTATGCATAATCTGGAGATGTTCACTAAGGATGTTTTGTTTATCATGTCGTACTATGTAAACCTAATACTACAAGTCATTTTATGCATAATCTGGAGATGTTCACTAAGGATGTTTTGTTTATCATGTCATGATATATCCACCCATGCCCGTGGTTTCATTTATATCCTGCTGTAGCTTGTTGTTATCATTCTCCAAACTTTGCTAAATAATGTTTCTGTCAGCCTGTTAACATGAAGTTCAGTTTTGCCATGAGTTTTTCTAGTGATCCATGCACCCTATGACTATGCTATTGCCATGATTAGCTTCATAAATATGTCGTATTACTGCTGGTAACCTTGTCATGCCATGAAATTCTCTTTAGTGAGTGGTACAAGATCACCAACATGCCTACTTATCGTTGTTCCTGCCATGTACTGTTATTATGACTGTCATATCATTTGCCATGTTTGCATAGATGCTACCATGTTTTCTGTTAATCTTTGGAATTAGTTCAGTGAGGGAGTTTTGTTACTTGTATTTAGTATTAGCATGCCATGCCTTTGTTTGCCATTATAATTTAATTCAGCATGTTTGTTGATAGCTCTAAACATTGCAACCTGATGTTGTTTCTGTCATGCTCAGTGATTTCTGCCAAGTGTGTGAAACTGTTATTCTTTGCAATCTTGCCATGTCCTTTTGAGCATGTTCTAGTGATTTATGGAGGTAGCTCCGTGTTCATGTTTTGTCATGGTTTACCTGTACTTCATGTCCATGCCTTTTCTTTTCCTGTTGAGGTGCTGTAGCATATTTTCTTGATGCTTGCAAAATGCCTAGTTGCTGTTTTGGACAGCTTGTCCTTTAAACTTGTTTCATGTGTATGTGTTGAACCGTTGCTTCGTTTTGAGTGTGCTCTATATGAAACTTGCTTAGAATTGCATGTAGTTTCATATTATCTTATTGCATCCTTGTTTTGAGGTGTTTGCTTGATGTTTGGATGCATTTAGCATCAATGCCATGTTTAACTTGTTTTGCTCATATCTTCTAGGCCGTAGCTCCGAACTAAATGAACTTTATATGTAACTTGACTAGAATTTCGTGTAGATCCTCTTGGTGCTATTTAACTTGCTGTTTAACTTCTTCAACTTAATGTTTGTTCAGATCTGGACCAACTTCAAAACTTGCATATGAGGACTTACATGAATTGTTATATGTTGTTTCAGGCCTCATTTAAACTTGTTTGGCTATGTTGTTCTTGTATGCATCATATCTTGCCATGAGTAGCTTCATGTAGCCTTGTCATGCATCATACTTGGTTGAGCATCATGTCTTGTCTATGTGTTGTGTGTTTACCTTGTTGCTTGCTTCTTTCCGGTTCTGCTCCTTCTCGTTAGTTCATGTTTCGTTGCGATCGTGAGGATTTGTTCGTCTATGCTTGGTTCGTCTTCGTGGCTTCATCTTCTTCATGGACTCGTTCTTCTTCCTAGCGGGATTTCAGGCACGATGACCGTCACCTTGGATCTCATTACTATCAATTCTATGCTAGTTGCTTCGTTCTATCGCTATGCTGCGCTACCTATCACTTGCTCTTCAAGCCTCCCAAATTGCCATGTCAGCCTCTAACCTTTCACCATTTCTAGCAAACCGTTGCTTGGCTATGTTACCGCTTTGCTCAGCCCATCTTATAGCATTGTTAGTTGCAGGTGAAGTTGAAGATTGCTCCATGATGGACAGGATTATGTTGGGATATCACAATATCTCTTATTTAATTAATGCATCTATATACTTGGTAAAGGGTGGAAGGCTCGGCCTTATGCCTGGGGTTTTATTCCACTCTTGTCACCCTAGTTTCCATCATACCGGTGTTATGTTCCTTGATTTTGCGTTCCTGACGCGGTTGGGTGATTTATGGGACCCCCTTGACAGTTCGCTTTGAATAAAACTCCTCCAGCAAGGCCCAACCTTGGTTTTACCATTTGCCTCACCTAAGCCTTTTTCCCTTGGGTTTCCGGAGCCCGAGGGTCATACTTATTTTAACCCCCGGGCCAGTGCTCCTTCGAGTGCTGGTCCAACCTGGGCGATGTCCGGTGCCCCCTGGGCAACCAGGTTCTATGCCAACCCGACGTCTTGCCCATCCAGTGTGCCCTGAGAACGAGATATGTGCAGCTCCTATCAGGATTTGTCGGTAGATCGGGCGGCTTTGCTGGTCTTGTTTTACCATTGTTGAAATGTCTCGTAAACCGGGATTCCGAGACTGATCGGGTCTTCCTGGGACAAGGAATATCCTCCGTTGACCGTGAGAGCTTGTGATGGGCTAAGTTGGGACATCCCTGCAGGGTATAAACTTTTGAGAGCTGTGTCCGCGGTTATGTGGCAGATGGGAATTTGTTAATGTCCGGTTGTAGAGAACTTGACACCAGATTTGAATTAAAATGCATCAACCGTGTGTGTAGCCGTGATGGTCTCTTTTCGGTGGAGTCCGGGAAGTGAACACGGTTTTGGGTTATGTTTGACGTAAGTAGGAGATTCAGGATCACTTCTTGATCATCGCTAGCTTCATGACCGTTCCGTTTCTTCTCTTCTCGCTCTTATTTGCGTATGTTAGCCACCATTTATGCTTAGTCGCTGCTGCAACCTCACCACTTATCTTTTCCATACCCATTAAGCTTTGCTAGTCTTGATACCCATGGTTATGGGATTGCTGAGTCCTTGTGGCTCACAGATTACTACAACAATAGTTCCAGGTGCAGCTTAAGCGATGATTATGACACGAGAGCGATGTTTACTTGTTTTGGAGTTCTTCTTCTGCTTCTTCTTCGATCAGGGGATAGGTTCTAGGTCGGCAGCCTGGGCTAGCAGGGTGGATGTCGTTGAGTTTCTGTTTGTGTTTCATCCATAGTCGGATGATGCTCGTATGTATTGTGATGTTGTATTATTGCGGCATTTGTATGCCTTGTATGTATCCCCATCCATTATGTAATGTTGATGTAATGATATCCACCTTGCAAAAGCGTCTCAATATGCGGTTCCATCCTTGGTGGGACCTTCGAGTCTCTTTAGGATAGTATCACATATTGGGCGTGACACCAATCATGCAGAGATTGACATGGCTTCGCCAAAGAGGTTGTACACTTGTTGCATCGCTTTTTTATTCTACATGTTATATATGTATTGTCCACTGAGAACACATAGTAACGTGAAATACGATTAGTTTCTGCTACTATATGACAAGCAGTGAGGTACGAGGTGTCGGGGATAATGTCGGGGATATACCCCGCGGTATGACCCGGCCGGAATTGGCGACTCACTGGTGACCCGCCCGGAGCTTGGCGATTCATAGATAACCTGCCCGATCTTGGCGACTCATTAGTAACCTGGCGGGCGGGTCAGATGGACAACAAGGCCCAAAGCCCAGAAGGCCGGCTCACGTTATGATGTGCCGGATTAACGGGAAAAGGGATGACGAATATTTCCTTTACAATGAAGCAAGACTCGGACTTGTAATCAACTTGTAAGAGAAGATAGACTAGTCCTAGTCCTACTAGGACTCCACATGTAACCCGCCCCTCTGACTTATATAAGGAGGGGCAGGGCTCCCCAAAGAGGGGGAGAAAAGAAGAAACAATAATCTCTAGGGCTAGACACAACTAAAGCGGAGCTGGCTGATGCGGCAACTCTCGATGAGCATAATGAGATCTAGCCACAAACAGCATGTAGGGCTATTACCGGATGATGTTCCCCGGGGCCCGAAGCTGTCTAAACCTTTGTCTTGCGTGTTCATCCGCCCTGCGTCTCTCGTCCCACTCAACCCCTCTCAAGCTACCACATAGATGCGTTGGCCTCGCGACTAAGTCCTGACACTAAGGACATCTGCCGTGACAAATCCACCACAGTCGGCACCCACCGTGGGGCCTGTGCACGGTGGTGTTGAGTTCTTGGAGGGATCTGTCCAAAGGTTTCGAGAAGTTCGCGATTTGCCGGATAGAGAAGAGCCGGTGCAGAAGGATCTAAATCAACTCTGAGTTTATCACTGACTGAAAGATTTTTTTGCAGCCGCGTAAAACAGATGAGAGTCAAAAGGAAAATTCAGGATCGACTGGCCAAACGCGTCTGCCCAACAAAATCTTTTGAACCCTAGAAAATATGGTCACGTGTGTGTGCAGCCGCCGTTCTATGATCGGTCAAGTCACATGTGTCGCCAAGACCGACTGGAGTTCCAGGCAATCGAAACCATTTCGTTCACGTGCTGCCTAATTACGCGGTTGGGTCAAACTCTTGAAAATTACGGGCGTTCGGCGAAGTTGCTGGGACCCCTCGCTTCAAGTTTTGGAGAAGATTCACCGGTGCACTGTGAAATGAATCTGAAAAGCCAACGGACATCTACTAGTACTCCTACAAAGCGCCAAAGTTATCTAGAGTCCACAGCAAAGTCGAAGCAAACCTAATCATCATATATTACTCCTCTATCACTTTCCACTATTAATACTTGTATTAGTAGTGGGTACATGGACCAAAGTCAATGGATCTTCACCTCCTCACGTGAAGATTAATACTATTCCTCACCAAGATTAAATAGAAGAAGAAAAGCTTTGGAGTTGTTCAAAGATTGAAGATATGGCTGCTGTTTGTCTGACACGGGCTCGGACACGTACAGAAAAAGGAAAGCCAGGTACCTCGTTACAGTGAAAAAAAACAAAAAACAAGTGCCAAGTCAACGATGACCCAGAGAAGGATTTTTTGGTGCTACTATGGCCTCGCTTCGCTCACCTGGTCGTCTCGGGTCGACTTGCAAGTCGCCCTGCCGTGCCAATCTCCGCGCCGCGGCCGGTTCCCACGCCCGCTGGCCAACTCACTGGCCCCGGCCTGCTTTGAGCTCGGATGCATGCATCATCCTCATCCAGCGCCCGGCCTCTAAGCTGCTGCCATGACCCACCCACGCCTCGCCGGTTTTTCCTCCGCAGTCAAGTCGCCTCGCGACCCAGCTGTGTACGCCTCAAACTGTCTTCGCCGTGAGCCGCCTTCGCCGGTTTGTGAGTCACCTGTGACAGCTCCTTGCTTTGTCCAGGCGCCAGTCTCTGTTTTTGCCTTGCCAGCGTGAAACTGCTGCCGTGACCTCACCCTGGCCGGCCTTCACCGACCAGCTGCCTTGCGTGTATCTATTTCAAGATCGCTGATGGAGAGCCGCCCGTCCCTGTTGTTTCGCTCGCATCGCCACGGGTCTCTAAGAGACGCCTCGCTTCTGTTACAATTTTGAAACCGCCAGACCACTTTGAAAGCGGTCACCATCGACCGAGTTGTCAAATCGCCGATCGCCAAGACTAAGATTTCTGATGCAACCGTTCTTGCCCAAAGTCGAGTTGCCGCCGCTGTAGTTTTTTCTCCGTGTATCAGGAAATTTCAAGTACCGAGGCAGCAAGGATGATATTGCTGCTGCTCCACAGCATCACGCAGGGTCACCCAATGCAGAAGCAATCTGCCACGCTGTTGTTGCTGCTGCTTGGGAAGTACAACTTCAACAAGTACTCACGTGAAGCTACTATGCTAGTTCGTCCTTTGTTTGTTACCTCTACTGTTAGATATTACCAGCCGCTGCATGCTGAAGAAAGCTACCAACATCGTGACTTGGGAAATGGATTTCAACAACTTGAAAATCATTTGGATGACATCAAAAGTTGAACCGGCGACGTTGCGGCCATCTTGAGCAGCCGAGGCCACATTGGGCCGCCAAGGGCCGCGCGAAAGCCGCTGCCATGGCTCACCAGTTTCTAAAACGTCAGGTGATATCTTTCTTTTGTATTTCATCAACGTATTAATCTGTGTGAGAACAACTACTCGGGTATGCAATATTGTTTATGCAGGGCAATTATTTATGACAAAAAGTGATATTATACCGTGGAGACGGAGGCACGCCAACATCTTTTGGCACAGGTGGTCGTCTCTCGCGACCGCGCCGGCTTACAATGCCATGGCCGTCTCTCGCGACCGAGCCGGCTTACAATGCCGTGGCCTTCTCTCGTGACCACGCCGGCTTACAACAAGGAGGACGACTCGCCCGTCCACACCGGCTTACAAATGCTGTGGCTGATTCATCTGTCTGCTCCCGCGGCCGACTCACCCGTGAGTGATTTCAACTTAACCTAGTGATCATCAACTTCATGGCGGATTATTTCTGGCCTGACACATCAGGTGATATCCATTTTAAATATATTTTATTGGCACCTATTATTTTTGTCAAAGAGCAGTTTATCTTTGCCTTGGTCTGCAATATTGTTGATGCAGGACAATTGTTCACTACATCAAAACGACGTGGTTGACTCGCCTGTGCTGGTTTAAAGCACCACGGCTGATTCATCCGTCTGAGCCGCCTCTGATGCGGCGATCGTCTTTACCGACCGTCTCTCGCAGCCTGGTCTACATCAACACATCGGGCCACCCTTTTTCTGGATGAGCTGTTTATTGAGTATGATCGCCGTCTGCACTGGATGGCTCAATGGGCAGGTGCACAAGTCGCCGCCACTACGGTTTGGTTAACTTCAAACAACCAGTTGGAAGGAACCATTGGCCGGGTTGCTGACACGGCTCATACAGGATCATTTATAACCCGCTGCATTCACCTCAACCTTCTGTGGATTCACATCATGCTATCAACGCCAATGATGTATATCTTCTGCTATGGTCAAATATGGAGAATCTCAAGCCAACTCCTCGAGTCGTCTTGAGACTCGGGAGCTACAATGGTATGACTCGGCAAAATTAGCCGGTTTCAAAGAATTCAAGGACTCCGGGTCATTGAAGGGAATATAACTCGACCCTGGAGGCTACTGCTTTATTGGTAAATATTTAAAGGCCGTCAGAACAATTTCCAGTTCAAAATGAAGATTCCGGTTTAAAATACAGCTTAAGAGACATCTTTCTCCCGCAAAGCTTTGAAGCTCTCAAAACCGGTTCAACATCCAGATCAAGGTAAATTTGTCCCTTACAAAGCTTTGAGGATCGCAATATCGTTCAAAAGAATTAATCTCTCGCAAGTTCGAGATCTCAAACAAATTAATGGTTACCAAAGGGCACTTGCTGCCATGATGCACGGTTCAAAACATGGGTATCCTGCGTTATGGCTTATTTTATTATGGCCACTTGGGGGCTTCCTGCTCATCGGGCGTAGCTATCAGTACCCTCCTGATCAGCGCAATGCCAAAATTTATATGGTTGCTTGGGGGCTTCCTGTTCAAACATAGGTCGTATTCGAACCAAAGAGAACATAGTTGTCGATGCCCTTTTGATTAGCAAACTGCTGAACCTACTTGGGGGCTTCTTGATCGTATCCGAATCATAGCTCAACCCCTTTGGGAATCGACGTGGATCATATTTGAATCAGCGTCGTTAAACAACTTTTAAGGTCATTTGGGGGCTTCCTGTTCAAACATAGGTCATATTCGAACCAAAGAGAACATAGCTGTCGATACCCACTTTGATCGACAACGCCAACGCCACTGGGGGCTATATGATCGTATTCGAATATTAGCTTAACCCCTTTGGAACGGTTTACTGATCGTATTCGAATCAGAAGCCTCAAAATTTTTATCTCTTTTTATACAATCGCAAGTGTTTGAGTTGTCACAAATATCATATGTGCCGGCTCTTATAGAGTTGAGTTATCAACTTCACTGTCCGGGTAACATAAGCCGGCGGTATCATTCAAAGGATCATAGGGATCTTGTGATCTACTTGTGTGCAGGATAAGACTACATTTGGGTGGTTACCCGCCCTGGCTTTTGACGTTAAGTTGCTAGGGCATATGTTGTTTAAACTCTTTGCAGGATTTGTAGAAATATGACATATAAATGATTAAGCTCAAGCTCATTACTAAACTTGATGCTTCAAAATGATTATCCATTCTGGATTTTTCTCAAAGGCTATAAGCCGCCGGGTTATAAAATTCCGTCTTCCAATGAAGGCGTATTAAATCGCCATCGGCCAAGAGCCGCTTGGTATTTAAACTCCGGATTTACTTGTCAACCGATGAGGTATTCAAATCTTTAATAGCCAAAACTGGCTGGATTTTCATCATGATATTGAATGATTGAGGTTTTCATACCGGGTTATATTATTCAAATCTTAAATAGCCAACATGGCTGGATTTCTATTGTGATTTATTTTATAATGGAGGAAATAGTCCCGAGTCGCTGCAGACTTAGGACCCGGCACTTGGGGGCTACATTATTCAAATTAAGGTTACATCAAATATGCAAGTCTCATGTCGCTGCAATCATGCAGCGTGACACTTGGGGGCTAATGCAAAGTCATTTTTGCTCACCTCATTGAAGACCCGACTCATCACATTCTAAATGAGCCGGCCCTTGGGGGCTACCATATGCTCATATGCTCCTATCGAAAATTTAAAGTGCGCAAGCCTTAATCCATTATATTGAAAGATCCACTACTCAGTTGGTAGAGTACAAAGCTTTTAACCTTGTGGATGTGGGTTCAAGCCCCATGGTGGAGATTACATCATATGATGTTATTATCAATGAATCATACAAAGTCCCAGGTCAGTAATATCTTACTGAGCCGGCCCTTGGAGGCTACAAGCTGATGCTCGAATTTACATGATCATATTTACAAAGTCCCTGCTCATTATTTCATAATAACCCGGCCCTTGGGGGCTACACTGGTTGAAATCTTTATGAGCGTAAGGCAATTACAAGTCCCAGGTTGCTGCAAGCATGACAACCCGACACTTGGGGGCTACAGGTGATATACATATAAAGGGGAAAAATCTTCAAATTCTCAGTTTTGAGTAGATCAGATTGACCCAGTGTTTGCAACAATCATGATCCGGTGTCACCAATAATTATGACCCGGCGTCGGCTACAGTTATGACCCGGTGCTATCAATATTTACAAGCCAGAAATTTTGGTTATGATAAACCGGCAAGTTTTACCGCTTCAAGTCGGCTGAAAGTTAGATGAGTATTTCAAGACCAGTATGTTTTAAGCCGACGCTTTGGAAGCCAATTCAAGTGGATTATTTCTTACAATATTTCTCTACAAGAGACCAATGCCAGCAAATTGACTCTGAATCTGTCCTATTGACCAGGATTTCTCAAAAGAAGTATCTGGATTTTTTGCATTCACAAAGTTTGAACATATCTACTAAAGGAGATTTGATATGAGTTCATGGGCATGTATCAAGAAGGAAATGACAAGGATGTAAAGATGATCAGGTGCCGGCTTACAAACATTTAACCCGGAGCACAACCTATAAAGTCTGTTCTTGTGTTTATTTTACAGGATCAGTTTAACATGGATAAATCCAAATTAAACCGGGGCTAATGTCGGGGACATACCCCGCGGTATGACCCGGCCGGAATTGGCGACTCACTGGTGACCCGCCCGGAGCTTGGCGATTCATAGATAACCCGCCCGATCTTGGCGACTCATTAGTAACCCGGCGGGCGGGTCAGATGGACAACAAGGCCCAAAGCCCAGAAGGCCGGCTCACGTTATGATGTGCCGGATTAACGGGAAAAGGGATGTCGAATATTTCCTTTACGAGGAAGCAAGACCCGGACTTGTAATCAACTTGTAAGAGAAAATAGACTAGTCCTAGTCCTACTAGGACTCCACATGTAACCCACCCCTCTGACTTATATAAGGAGGGGCAGGGCTCCCCAAAGAGGGGGAGAAAAGAAGAAACAATAATCTCTAGGGCTAGAAACAACTAAAGGGGAGCCCGCTTATGCGGCAACTCTCGATGAGCATAGTGAGATCTAGCCACAAATTGCATGTAGGGCTATTACCGGATGATGTTTCCCAGGGCCCGAAGTTGTCTAAACCTTTGTCTTGCGTGTTGATCCGCCCTGCATCTCTCGTCCCACTCAACCCCTCTCAAGCTACCACATAGATGCGTTGGCCTCACGACTAAGTCCTGACACTAAGGACATCTGCCGTGACAAATCCACGACACCAGGCAACTTAGCTATCCATGATGGACTCTCTTAAACGCCATCATTATTTATTTTTATGCGTTTGAGCTGTGCATTTGTAGATAGGCCTGGGAGTCGAGCTAGTAGGGCAATGGCCTAGGTCCGAAGTAGTGGAAGTAGTACAAGACACATTTAGTGTAGGCTTTTCCCTGTTCAAGCCTGCCTACTAGAATATCCAGTGCTTGAAAGGAAAAGTGAAGGAAAAACATATGAATTGGAAAGTTTCCTATGGTACTACTATTCATGCATTTGGTTCAAAGGAATGGAGCAAAGGAAAACTATAGGATTTGTTCCTTTAGTGTTTCCTTGAAAGAAAAGCTGTAGGAATTTTAATATCCACTTGACCTCCTTTTCAAATTCTTATTCATGAAGCACATGACTAAGAATAGTAGCATAATAGCATTATAACCGTACATTTTCTTGTGGTTTGACTTAATCTCACCATGCTTCTTTGCATCCTGTGATCTTCCAATTCTTGTGAACCAAACACCTAGATTGGCAGAAATCCTGTTTTTACATTCTCTATTTTGCACATGCATTACTATCCTATTCTTGTGTATTTTGTATCACTGCATTGTTAGAACCCTCCAATTCAAACAAACCCTTACAGAATTACTTCTGTTACAAATATGTGTCAAAGAAAACCTTGTGTGGTTTGTCCCGCTCATGCTGCGTTGTGTTCCACCCCAGCTCAGGTGCTCCAACGATGAAACATTTTACCACAGCAGATCTGCCCTCCAGATTGTCTTTCGCTGCCTCATATCTTCTGCCCCGCCATTGGCAATCATGACAACTGCATTACCATCATCAAGTGACGAGATGACCTTGAGGACTACACGGGTCCGCAAGAGAGGTCGCACTCTTTCATGTCTGCTTATGTTATGTATCTATGATGACATGCTACTTTATCGTCCTCTTCATCGATTAGACTCTGAGTCAGGTCCAAACTAATGCTCAAACTTGAGTTTTTAAATGATTATGTGGTACATACTGGGGCAGCAATCAATACTATCTGTCTTTTATGAGTTTCATGTTGGGTGGAAACAAACATTAAAACAACCATTATCTGTATTTTTTAACTAAAGCTATTATCTGCCTGCTATCATTGGTTTTGGGTCTATCCATAGGTTGCTACTATCACTCCGGATTTGTGCATGCACTCCTTACATAGTCTCACTATGTTTTATTGCTATGCATGACAGTTATTGTCCACAATGGTACTTAACACGTACAGAAAAAGAGGCGAGCCTTGCGTGTCAAGAAAATTTCATGCGGACGTTGCTCCATGGTCGGCGCAAAAGCAACCCCCTCCCCCCATTCCAAACTGTAATAAAGAGGAAGATAATAGTTCAGAGGGGGATTCAAAGGGAGCAGACCACTCCTTTTTACCCCCTGAGGTCTTTTTCTCTAACTTGGCATGCTGATTTTGGTCATATTATTCATATGGTGCTTTGCATTGCTAACTTTATACATAAAATATGCCATCTGCTTAGTTTAGACATGCATTGTGTGAATGCCATCTATTTAGTTTCTATATCATATATGTGAATCATGCAATGCCATTTTGTTTAGCCATGCATCATATATGTGAATTTAGCAATGCCATCCTTGTTAGCCAGTCATCTTATATGTGAATTATATCATGCCATACTTTTTTTATTTAGTATTAAATTTGTCAACAATTTTAGTACATTCAGTAACTCTTCCTATGCATCAGCCATTTGACACGGTCATGGAAAAATCTGGAGTGAAAACAAGGTCTTTAGAGTAGACCATGCTATCTGACGAAGCGCATGTCTTGCTGGTTACAGATAGCTGCTTAGAGGAGGATTCAGAGAGACATGACCAGTCCTATCTCCCCCAAGGTACATGCTCTAACTTGGCAGGGTTATATTGCTCATATCATGCATATGGTGTCTTGCCTTGGCATGCCATTTGATTACTTTAGACATGCTTTGTGTGAATGCCACCTATTTAGTGTCTAATTACCATATATGTGAATTTTACAATGTCATCCTGTTGCAAGACATTATATATGTGAATTGTGCAATGATATCTTGTTGCAAGGCATTACGTATGTGAATTATGCAATCCCATGCTGTTTAGCCAAGCGTCATATATGTGAATTATACCATGTTATCCTTTTTTTGTATTACTCATTCCATTTGTCAACAATGTTTGCATATTCAACTGCTCTTCCTGTGCATCAGCCATTTGATTTGGTGATGGAAATGTCTGGAGTGAAAACAAGGTCTTCAGAGGAGACAATGCTGCTTGCTGAAGCATATATCTTGCTTGTTACAAGACAGCTCCTCAGAGGAGGATTCAGAGGCATATGACCGGTCCTGTTTTCCCCCTAGGTGTATGGTCAAAATTGGCAGGGTTATATTACTTATATCATGCATATGGTGTCTTGCAATGCTTAGTGTTTACATCATATACACAATATTGAATGCCATTCGCTTAGTTGACACATCATATATGCGATTTCCCTCTGCTCACTTGCTTAGTATATAAATCATATATTTGAAATATATCATGCCATGATGTTTACATAGACAGCATGTATCTGAATTATGGCATCCGAACCCATTTTCTAAAAACATATATAGTTATATCATCTCATCATGTTTACATAGTCATCATATTTTGAATTATGTCATTCTATCCGTGAATTATATCATGCCATCATGTTTCCATCGACGACATGTTTGTGAATTATGGCATGCCAACCAGTCTAATGGACACATCGTATAGTTATATCATGTCATCATGTTTACATAGCCATCCTATTCTAAACTATGTCATTCTATCCTGTTTAGTTAGCCATCATACATGTGAAACTGTGTCATGCTATTTTGTTTAATTAGCCATCATGTATGTGAAATTGTGTCATCCTATCCTATTTTGTTAGACAACATAAATGTGAATTATTTCATGCCCTATTTTCTTCTCGACTATCCATTGCACCAGTCTATCTTACAATGTCTGTACATTCAATTGCTTTTCTTGTTTATCAACCATTTGAATTGGAGGGGGTGATTGTAGTATCTATGGGAGTAAAATCACGATCTTCAGAAAATATCGTGCTACTTGTCATTGCAGATAGAACCACAGTTGTACTGGCCCAAGAACCGCCCCACCACACATAACCCAGACTCATGCAGATTGTACCCCCTACCCAGTTGAACAGAGAACCAGCTACGCCCCTTCTAACCCCAACGGCAGCAGATAGTAACCCAGTTCTAGTTGACACAACACCGTCTCCACCACAGAGCACCAAAGCACGAGCAGTTAGTAAGGCAAATGCAGTGCCCAAAGCATAAGGACCACCACTCCTAACCCAAAGTCAATGCTTAAAGAAGAAGAAGAATGGTTCTCAGGTCAGCTTCCATAGCTATGGTTCATACTCCTTTGCTCTTGCATCATTGTATTTACTCATACCAACTAATTTCAAATTTGAAGGATGCAATTGAAACTCAATGGCGCAACAGGTATGTTTTAAACGTGTTTCTTTAACGTGGTTGTGTGTGTGTGTGTGTTGTGCGTGTTAAACACATTGTACGTAGTATCATACATGGTGTAGATTCCAAACATGTAGGTAGAGCATACATGTACTATGATTTGAATTCAACATAAAATGGATACATATATTTGAATTCGAGATCATATGTACATGTAGTTCATATTTATATGGAAATTTACTACTCCTATATTCAGGTCATGTGTTGTGAAGATAATATTTAGATGGTTGTATAAGTAACCCGAGTACAATCCCATTCAAACAGGGAAAATGTACTCCAATTTAGTCCATATGCTAGACAACATGAATTGTTTTTTAATTGTTGAGGGAAGTGCAAACTTATTTGGTACTATACACGTTAAGCTTGTTGTCCCGATCATTTTCGTTTTTTGTTGTTATATTTGAATGCATTTCTAGTAATATAGTAAAACGGGACATGGCTCTCTCTAGTGTGGTGCGAATTGTATTTTTTTGTACACGTTAAGCTTGTTCTCCCGAAATTTCAAGCCGCGCCTTGTTATGCCAAAATTTCAAGCTAGCATCTCTTTCTATTGTGCTGTGAAACTCCCGCCTCTTCAACCCGCACGTTGTTACCCTGAAATTTTAAGATATCTCCTCTTCTCTTTGTACTCTGAAAACTCCCTCTATCTCAACCCGCACCTTGCTACCAAAAAATTAGAACGCGCGCGAAAACTCCCACCTACTGCGAAATCCCGACACACGAAATTCCTATGATACCACCGAATCGAAAGAATCGCCTAGCTCAAATTGGTGGGGGTGCTTTCGTAACTTACCCCATGTTTCGGACAAGCGCGTCCCTACGCAATGGTTCCCCCCTCCCATCCCTATGCGCCCCCATTCGTACACCGAGGCCACGAAAACCCGCAAAGCCCCACACCCTCCTCCGTCTGCCACCCAGCTGGATCCTCTTCCCCGACATCGTCATCCACAGCAACACCTCGACGTCCCTCATCCACCGCACTGGATGAGGATCCATCATCGATCTCGTCATCACATCGGTTCAGCCACCCCACCCTTCATCTCCATGGAGCTACCCCGACGTTCCCCTAGACTTTCGAGCCACCTCCATTCCCATAGCGCCATCTTCACCTGCACCACTGGAAGAGTAGCATCATCACTAATTCCTCGGATGAAACTGAGGCCTAATCGGCGCCACCAAAGAGGTTTTCTTGTTGAGGGAAGTGCAAATTGATTTGGTATTGTACACATTAAGCTTGTCATGATTTTTTTTAGTTTTTTTGTTGTTGTATTTGAATGCATTTCTAGTAATATAGTAAAAAGTGAAATGGCTCTCTCTAATGGGGTGTGAATTGACTTTTTTGTACATTTTAAGCTTGTCCTCCCTAAATATCAAGCCGCACCTTGTTATGCCGAAACAAGCTAGCATATTTTTCTATCGTGCTGTGAAACTCCCGCCTCTTCAACCAGCACCTTGTTACCCCAAAATTTTAAGATATCTCTTTCTCTTGTTGTGCTCTTAAAACTCCATCCATCTCAACCCACGCCTTGCTATCCCAAAATTATAACAGGCAGGAAAACTCCCACCTCCTGCGAAATCCCGACACGCAGAATTCCCGTGATACCCCTGAACCAAAAGAACATCCCAGCTCAAATTGGTGGGGGTACTTTCATAACTTACCCCACATTTCGGACAAGCGCGTCCCTAAGCCATGGTTCCCCCCTCCCATCCACTCTGCTCCCCCATCCATACACCGAGGCCGCAAAAACCCATGAAGCCCCACACCCTCCTCCGTACACCACCTAGCCGGAGCCTCTTCCCTGATGACGTCGTCCATAGCAACACCTCGACATCCCTCGTCAACCGCACTAGATGAGGATCCATTGTCGATCTCATCATCCCGCGGATTCAGCCACCCCGTCCTCCACCTCCAAGGACCTTCCCTGAGTTCCCCTCGTCTTTCGCACCACCTCCATTCCCACAGCGTCGTGTTCACCTGCACCACCAGAGAGCAGCTTCAGCACCGATTCCTCGAATGAAGTTGAGGCCTAATCGGCGCCACCAAAGAGGTTCTACACTAATCGCTGCATTTTCTTCTTGATTCAATCTCATGATGTTGCCGATGCTTGGTCTCGAGTTGAGATGGCGCGGCACCATCTACGGCAGCGTCGACGGCCACTTCCTCCACGGCATCGCTCCCTCGGCGGCGACATCCACATCAGTAGCAGCTACTGCTGCTTTGGCTCTCGCTCACGCTGTTGTTCTGCTCTTGCTCACGGTCACCTACCTGGTCTGCTCTTGCACGCGCTCGCGCTGCTGCTCTAGCTCTTGCTCTTGCTTGCACTACTGCTCTACTCTTCCTCGCGCTGCTGCTGCACAAGCAGTAGATCCTGCTCTCGCTCGAGCACCTGCAGCTGCTACCCGAGATGTTGCTACACGACCAATTGCCCCCGCTCTCGCACATGCTGCTGCTGCTACTTTTCTGCTACTAATGCATTCAGTTTTGATAGTAAAATTCAGTTTCGACAGCAAATTCAGTTTCGACAGCAAATTCAGTTTCGGCAATAAATTTAGTTTCGACAGTTGAATTCAGTCTTGACAATTAAGTTCAGAGATGAGCGGCTGATGTATTTTACATCTAACACTTTGTTGTTATGTATTTTACATCATCTATTGGAGATTCTATTAGAATTCAACTCAGGTTAAAATTTTCTCTCTTGTCCCGCTTCAGCCTCGCCATCGTACAACTCATCGAAGCTACTCCAATGACGAAACCCTCCATCACAACGGAGCAGTACCCTCGGCTCCATCTCTAGACGCCTAAGACATTCTTTCCCTCCTCTGATAGCAACATCAGTGGGAGCATCCTCACCAACCAACCCAATCATGCTGAGATCGACATGGCGTCACCAAAGAGGTTGTAGACTTGTTGCATCGCTTTTTGACTCTGCATGTTATATATATCGTCCACTGAGCACACATAGTAACGTGAAATACGATTAGTTTCTCCTCCTATATGACAAGCAGTGAGGTTCCATGCAACTTAGCTACCCATGATGGACTCTATTCAACACCATCATTATTTATTTATGCGTGTTTGAGTTGTGCATTATTAGATGGGCCTAGGAGTTGAGCTAGTAGGGCAGTGGTCTGGGTCCAAACTAGTAGAAGTAGCACAAAAACATTTTTTGAGTGTAGGATTTTCCCTGTTTAAACATGCCTATTAGAATTGCCAGTGCTTGAATGGAAAAGTGAAGGAAAATCGTAGGAATCAGAATGTTTCCAATGGTACTACTATTCATGCATTTGGTTCAATGGAACGAAGCAAAGGAAAGCAGTAGGATTTGTTCCTTTAGTGTCTCCTTGAAAGAAAAACTGTAAGAATTTTAATATCCACTTGTCCTCCTTTCCAAATTCCTATTCATGAAGCACAAGACTAAGACATAGTAGCATAATAGCATTATAACCGTACATTTTGTTATGGTTTGACTTAATCTCGCCATGCTTCTTTGCATTCCTGTGATCTTCCAATTCTTGTGAACCAAACACCGAGATTGGCAGAAATATTGTGTTTTTTAACTCTCTATTTTGCATGTGCATCCCTATCCTATTCCTATGTATTTCCTATCCCTAGATTGTTAAAATCCTCCAAATCAAACAAGCCCTTACAGAATTACTTCTGTTACAGATATGTTTCAAAGAAAGCCTTGTCTGGTTTATCCTGCTCCTGCTATGCTGTGGTCCACCCTAGCTCAGCTGCTCCAATGACGGAAGGGTTCACCACAGCTCGGATCCGCCTTCTAGACTGTCTTTTGCCACCTTAGATCTTCTTCCCTGCCGCCGGCAGCCACGACAACTGCATTACCATCATCAACTGAGCAGATGACCTTGAGGACTACACAGGTCCGCAAGAGAGGTCACACTCTTTCGTGTCTGGTTACTTTATGCATCTCTTAATATGATGACATGCGACTTTATCATCCTCTTCAGCGATTAGACTCTGAGTCAGGTCCAAACTAATGCTCAAACTTCAGTTTTTAAATGGTTGTGGGGTACATAATGGTGCAGCAATCAATACTATTTGGTTAATCTTGGGTATGTACTATGAGTTTCGTGTTGGGTGGAAAAAAACATCAAAGGAGCCATTATCTGTATTTATTAACTGGAGCTATTATATATTTTTTATCATTGGTTTTGGGTCTATCCACAGTTTGCTACCATCACTCCCGATTTGTGCATGTACTCCTTACATAATCTCACTATGTTTTATTCCTATGCATGTCAGTTATTGTACACAATTGTAGCATCCAAGATGCGATTCTATCCCAATCGTGTGATTAATTCATGATTGGGGCACAATCGCATTTCGAGCACATAGCAAGGTGGATATCATTACAACATACCATGTATGGAATATATGAGAATACAAGATAAAGGCTTACACTCGTCCCAAGCTACATCATGAATACATGAATACATCAATACATGGCAAACATCATACAGAAAAGATGGATCTGACTACAAATGAAATCAAGCAAAAAAGAAGAACGACATCCACCCTGCTAATCCCAGGCTCCCAACCCGGAACCTATCCCTTGATCGAAGAAGAAGTAGAAGAAGAACTCCAAAACAAGCAAGCATCGCTCTCAGTCAAAGCATCACTGTACCTGTACCTGCAACTGTTGTTGTATGTCATAGTAATCTATGAGCCACAAGGCCTCAGCAGTCCCATTACAATGGGTATCAAGAGTATCAAAGCTTAATGGGTATAGAATGGATAAGTGGTGAGGTTGCAACAAGCACTAAGCATTATATGGTGGCTAACTTACGAGTACAAGAATAAGAAAACAAACTACGCATAACGGTCGCAAGCTTGTAATGATCAGTAAGTGATCCTGAACTACTTACTCAAAAAGAGATGGTCACGGTTACACACGCGGTTGGTGTATTTTACTTTGGATTTAGTGTCAAGTTCTCTATAACCGGATCTAAAAAATTCCGATCTACCACATAACCGCACGCACGGCTCTCGAAAAGATTAAACCCTGCAGGGGTGTTCCAACTTAGTCCATAACAAACTGTCATGATTTGCGGAGGAAAATCCTCAATTTTGGGGGCAACCCGACCAAGCTCGGAATCCTGGTTCACAAGATATTTCGACAATGGTATGACAAAACCAGCAAGACCTCCCGACATGCCGACACCCTGATAGTAGTCGCGCGTATCTTGTCTCAGGCCACGATGGATGAGCTAAGCTTACGGTCGCTGAGACCCAAGTTGCCAAGGGGGCGCCACAAGGTGCTCTGCTTTGGACCAACACTCATGAGGAGCACTGGCCCGAGGTTGATTAATTATCATCGGGTACCAGTAAGTCCCTATGCGAGTTTTAGTTATCATGAGGCAAATGGTAAAACCAATGTTTGGGCCTTGCTGGAAGAGTTTTATGCAAAGCGAACGGTCAAGGGGGGCCATAAACCCCGACCGCGTTAGAAACGCATAATCAAGGAACAAACGCCAGTATGACAGAAAAAGAGGGCGGCAAGAGTGGAGAAAAACACCAGGCAAAAGGTCGAGCCTTCCACCCTTTACCAAGTATATAGATTCATTAATTAAATAAGAGATATTGTGATATCCCATGATATCCATGTCCCAACATGGAACACCCTGCAACTAGCAACGCCATAAGAGAGGCTGAGCAAAGCGGTAACAAAGCCAAACAACAGTTTGCTAGGAAGGTGGAAAAGGTTAGAGGCTTATCATGGCAATTTGGGAGGCTTGATAAACAAGTGGTAGGTAGCGCATCATAGCGATAATATCAAGAAAACTAGCAAAGCAAAGATAGTAGTGGTATCCGGGGTAATGATCATCTTGCTTGAAATCCCGCTAAGAAGAAGACCGAACCCATGAAGATGACGAACGGGCATAGTAGAATGAATCCTCACAATCACAACATAACCGGGAACTATTGAGAAGAAGTAACACCGGAAAGTAGCAAACATTTTGATAAACATACATATCATAACCATGGCATGATGCACAACCAAGTATGATGCATGTCCGGTTTAATGATTCATGGTAAGTGCAACAAAAAATACTACAAATTAAGTGGAGCTCAATATGCAACGAGTTGCATATTGATGAAACACCACATTCAAGTATTTAGTTCCCTCTCACTTATGCTACTCATCAATATTAAATGGTGGTTAACATGGCACGAGGTCAAGCATAATTACGAAAAATCCCCATATGCAAGTTTTAAACTTGGTATTGTTCTGTCATAAACCATATTTTAGTATTGTTAAACATGCAAAGTAAGTGCACCATGTTAATCTATGCATTTTTATACCCCATTTACATATAAAGTTCATTTAATTCGGAGCTACGGTTAATTAGTTATGAAATAAACAATTTTAGCATGTTATTTAATAAAATTAAATGCAAACAGAAATTTAAACATTTTTAACATGGATGAAAGTTGAAAATTATGAAACTATATGAAATTCTAAGAATTTTACATATATAGTTTGTTTTAATCCAATGCACCGTTTGTGAGTTATTAAATGCATGAAGTGCAAAGGGTTTTCTGTCAAACAGGAAGTCTCTAGATAATTGAACGAATTCGTAAACGCTGAAGAAAAAACATATGCAGGCCGAATCTGGCTGGGCCAACAGTGCACAAGGGGTTTGGCGGCTACTCAGCACTGGGCCTTGGCACGGCGCGGCCCACGTGCGGTGGCTGAGCGAGGAGGCAGGGGCGAGTGGCTCATCTGGAGGCGCGCTGGACGAGTGGAAGCAGAGAAGCGGTTAACGTGGTTCTTGTGTATCCACTTGCATGCACTTGAGAAGCAGGGCTGTGGAGGCGTTCGATGCAGGGGCATCCCCATTACGCCGCCGGCTGGATGGAGAGCGGGCAGGGTCCGGCAGTCGCGCAGGCGACGAGAAGGTCCAGTGGGAGCTGCAGCAAGGCAGCAGCTTGGAGCTCCTGCAAAATGGCGGCGGTGCGGCCGATTAGGTTACGGGTGAAGAAGGAGAGAGAAAAGAAGAACAGGAGGAAGGAGGAAGGAGGGGCGTGGCAAGGACCTAGTCCGGCAGGTCGCCGTCGAGGGCTCGAGATGCAGCAACGGGCGCACGGAGCTTGGAAGCGGTGGGGTCCCCATAGCATCGGTGCTGTGAAGAAGAGTCACAGAGAGATAATCATGCATGAGAGAAAAGAGAGAGCTAAAGGGGAAGGAGAAGAAGGGAAAGGAGAGGGGAACCAAGGGAAGTCCTGTTCGCTGTTGTTACTCGCCCAGCCTGATCGGCGATTGGTTCAAGGTGGACCATGGGCGCCATGGGTGCTGTGGGAGATGGACAAGCCCAGCGAGTGGAGTGCTGCTGCTGCTGCGGGCGCGAGGGGCTCTGGCACGAGGTGGGAGGCGGCATGGAGCTCCTCTCCCTGATTCGGCTGTGGGCTCCTAGGCAGGGGCTCGGGCAGAGGAAGCTGGAAGCGAGATGAGGAAGGGGAAGACTCAGACGACTGCTGGATGGAGCAAGGGGATTCGCTCTGTTGGAAACGAGAGTTTGGCAATGCTTCACGATGTATTGATCGGTGCATAGCGCACGTATATATGGAGTACAAGGTGGGCCACAACCTCAACTATACAATGACTAGGAGATGGGCCAGGCTATACAATATACATGCACAAACCATATATTCAACACCCCCCTGCAGTCGAAGCGTCACCGGGGACGCAAAGACTGGACCAGAACTCCTCGAAGACAGAAGTAGGCAGTCCTTTCGTCATGACATCGGCGAACTGCTGCGCCGTCGGGATGTGGAGGACCCGGATGCACCCAAGAGCCACCTGCTCACGAACGAAGTGTATATCAAGCTCAATATGCTTCGTTCGACGATGGTGGACTACGTTGGTGGAGAGGTAGATGGCGGAGACGTTGTCGCAGTAGACAAGCGTGGCCTTGTGAACATCACAAAGCAACTCCTCAAGTAGCTGACAGAGCCAAGAGCATTCAGCAACGGCGTTAGCCACTGCTCAATACTCAACCTCGGCACTCGAGTGGGAGACGGTGGGCTGTCACTTGGAGGACAAGAGATCAGGGACGGCCCAAGGTAGACACAGTACCCCGAGGTGGAGTGCCGTGTGTCCGGGCAGCTGGCCCAGTCCGCATCAGAGTAGGCGACGAGGTTGGTGGAGGCGGAGGCCGTCATCTTAAGTCCCAAGAACTGGGTGCCGCGTATGTATCGGAGGATACGCTTCACAAAAGTCCAGTGAGAGTCGCGCAAAGCATGCATGTGAAGATAGACCTGCTGAACAACATACTGCAAGACGGGGCGCGTCAGGGTCAGGTACTGCAAGGCGCCCACAATGGAGTGGTAGAAGGCTGCATCGGATGCAGGCGAACCCTCCAAAGCGGAAACCTTGGCCTTGGTGTCGACGGGCGTGGGAGCGGGCTTGCAGTTAAGCATGCCATCTCGATCGAGAAGCTCATGGGCATAGCGCTGCTAATGCAGGAAGAACCCGTCTGGCCGTCGAACCACCTCAATGCCAAGGAAGTAATGCAGAGGACCCAAGTCCTTCACGGCAAACTTATCGTGAAGAACGAACGGAAACAAGATTTTTAATGATGTCAGGAGGGACAAGCACATTAGGAAGATATAATGGCATGGAGTTAGAAGGAAAAACAGCATGGCTGACATGAGTAATAGGTATGGAAGAACCATCACCCACGGTAATGCGAGCAATGGTGTGAACGGGGTGAGCGGCAAGAAGGTTACCGGGGTTGGCGGCCATGTGAGCCGTGGATCCGGTGTCCATATACCAGTCGCCACCGCCAGTGTTCTGCTGCATCGTGGGGGCAGTGTGGAGGGCCGCTAGGAGCGCGGGCTCCCAAGGCGCCGGCGGGAGAGCCAGGGCTGATGGCGCCGGCTGAGGCGGTGGCACCACAAGCACACCGGCCGGAGGCAGCCCATAGGCCGCGGAGGGGCCATAAAGTGGCACGGGCTGGTACGCCTGAGGGGCCGTGTGAAGCGATTGATGAGAGGTCGGACGGGCGCCGAAGAGGCCCGGAACGGGGGCACGCGGTACATGCATGGAGTACGCGTGCACAACCCTGGTCCAGGGGTTCTGGCCGGCCTACCAGGGCGCCGGTGGGAGCTGCGGCTGCTGCTGGCGTGGCGCCCCGCCGGGCGCAGTCGGCTACTGCTGCTGCTGTTTGCGGCCGCCGCGGCCAAGGCGGCCGCTGCGGTGCTGCTGCTGCTGCTCGGCAGGGGGCTGCGGAGGGGCCGGCTGCGGCTGCGGGTAGGGGAAGCCGGACGGCGGCGGCACCTGGAAGCGGCCGGGGGCGGGCCTCGGCAGGGTGGTGGGCGGCGCACCGCCGCGAGTACCGTTGATCTGGGCGGTGTTGGTGGCCTGGGTGCGTGACATCCGCATCCGCCTCTCCTCCAACTTCAGATATGCGATGACCCTGGGGAACGTTGGGTTGGTGATGAGAGGGATGTTGGAATCGGCGTTCCCAAAATTGTCGTTCAGGCCAGCAATGATGGTGTTGAGGAGGAGCTCATCGAAGACCGTCTCACCAAGGTCACGGAGCTCGTCAACAAGTTTCTTGAGGCACATGCAGTAATCATCGACAGACAAGTCAAGCTGCTGGCACCCAAAACACTCGCCGTGCAAGAAAACCTTGCATTGGAGCGTGTTGTCAGTGAAGAGGCTGTTGAGCTTGGTCCAAACAGCGTGAGCATCATCGTCGGAGGAGACCACCGTGTGGAAGAGGTCCTTCGAGATGGTGGTGTAGAACCAACGAATGAGGGTGGCGTCGATGGATATCCACTCCTCATCGTCCTCCATGATGCGGGAATCCATGGAGCCATCGATGTGATCCGGATGTTGTACTCCCGGAACACAAGGGAGAAGTACATCTTCCATGCATAGTAGGTGGAGGTGAGGTGGTCGAGGACGACGGGAACCCGAGCGAGGATGTTGAGGTCGCGGATGACGACGGGGTCGGGGCCTTCGAACGGATTGGTGCGGCGGCTGCGGGTGGTGCCAGAAGAGCTAGGGGAGGCCATGGGGAGACGAGGGCAGCGGCGTCACGCGGGAGGCAGCGCGGTGGGTTGGGGGTGTAAGTGGGGCGGCAGCGCACACGGGGCGGCGGTCACGGCGGCGTGGGGAATGCGGCGGCAACGGCAATGGGGGGGTGGCGGCAGTGACGGCGATGAGATCGCAGCGGCGGCGGCGACACGGGGTTAAGGTTAGGATCTTAGGTATGATACCATGTTAGAAACAAGAGTTTGGCAATGCTTCACGATGTATTGATCGGTGCACAGCGCACGTATATATGGAGTACAAGGAGGGCCACAACCTCAGCTATACAATGACTAGGAGGTGGGTCAGGTTATACAATATACATGCACAAACCATATATTCAACAGGCTCCAGGATGAAAACGAGGAGGGAGATGGCTGCACGTTGTTGGCTGAATCGGATCTGGGAGGATCCCGAGAGCGAAGGGAGTAGGTCGGGTGGCGCCGGAGGGAATGGAAGGATGGGTCAGCTCTCTTAAAAATTAGGGTTATCTGGTCCCTCCAATCGTAATTGGACGGCCCAGAATAAATAGGTTAGGAAGTCTGAACAAAGAACTGAAGATATTTTAGGGATGTGTAGGGATCATCTGGACCCATCGGTAATGACAACCCGGGTCGGGTCCGAGGGAGTTTCGGACACGCACATGAGGGGGAATGTGCACTGTGTGGAGAGGCTGGACATATAGACGCGAGGGGAAATCAAAGACAACGGGGTCCGACAAAAGGCCATAGAGAAGACAAGAGATAAGAGAGCGGTCCAGTTGGTCTGAGAGAAGGTCAACAGAGACAAGTAAGAAGTGGCAACTACGAGTGGATTAAAGTTGTATGAAAACACGCAAATGCAATGCTCATGATGACATGATAAAATGCACCAAACAATTAAATCCACGGCAATCACAAAAAACATGGAAGGCATCTGGAGCGTCAGTCTCGGGTCGTTAGAACTCTCCCCCACTTACAAGAGATCTCGTCCCGGGATCTAAGGATGGCACCGGAGAGAAGTGGAAGAGCAAGAGGTAAAACAAAGTTGTTTCTTTGACAAACGAGTCAAACCACGAACCTTGAGAGGGTGAACAAATTGAAAGAAAGAATACAATCGAGATGAACGAGGTTGCAAACATTCCGTTAGCAAAGAGGAACAAGGATCATTATGAGAACCTTGTAGGTAGAAAGACATGAAATAAGAGTTTCACAAACCAAAAGAATATGACCACACCAGTATAACGAGATAGCCAATGAACAAGAATGAAAGGATTTTGATAGCACTCTGGTAGAAAAGAGAAGGAAAACTTGATAAGTTGAAAAGAACTTAAATATAGGACACAACACTCATGTTAAAAGGATAAGCAAGGAAAAGAACTTGATCTTGACAAACAAGATCATACTTGACGAGAGCAACTACACAATGCATCCGGAGGAAATGAAAGAATGAAATGAAAAGAACAGAGAAAATAACAACAACTTCCACCATGAATGAACATGAAGGAGCCTTCCTATGAAGAAGGGTTGAACGGAGTTGTTGGAAAATCAACAAGAAAATATATGATTTCCAATGGTCTAATGGAAAACTTCCGAAAATGATGAGGTGAAGACCAGACACTAACGGAATCAATCAATTTGATTGAGAACACCAAAGGGATGAAAAAATTCTTCCACCAAGATGACAAGGAGATTAGTTGGATCATTGTTAAGCACCACAATTAGCAACATTCCTTAGGGAAGGCTTTAGGTGAAATCTTTACAAAGATAACTCCAACATAGAGATTGATGGATTTAAAATACCTCATGCATTCTTGACAACATGTGAATCATGAAACACGAAGGGAAATTTTTAAAAATGACATAAGACCACCTCAAAAGATAAGATAGAACGAACTGCACTTCGTAACGCAAGATGAAGAATGCTTGAGCTCCTTAAAAAGAATCTCGATGAACACTTCTAGAATGAATGAAATATTTAACGAACCACCATGTAGAGCCTCCATGAAGAACTCCTAATAAAAGGATCATAGAAAGAAAGAGAAGTTGAAAACACAAGGTGGAGCCTTACAATGATTTAGATGGAGCTTCGTGACTAGATAACCGAGAAAACTTGGAACTCCAGAAAACAAAGATGAACAACTTGAAATTGAGAATTTATTCCTCATGAACAAACTCCAAAAATAAGAAATAAATCACCTCTAGGACATAAGAATAAGATTTATTGTATGCTTATACTTCATCAAATTAAATTGATGATAAGCAATGGATTCAGCATGCCACTTATTCTCACTCAAAGTGATTAAAGTGATATAGAACAAACTTGGGAAGGTCTTCAACGAGCCACCGTAAGAATTGAAAATGAACGTAGCAAAGGGGTGAATCACCGGGAAGAATTAGAAAACAAATGAAAATACTTGAGTGAATTTAAATACAACAGAATGAAGAGATGACGAGCTGACTAGAGAATACTTGAACGATGCACCAGTAAGATTTGGTGAACAAGAGCTGAAAGCTGAGAATGGGTAATATTCAGAAATGATGGCCTTCGGATAATCGAGAAAGGAAAGCAACTCCTGAAATGTGTCGGATCGGTGAAAAGAATTCTCACAATAGAAAAAAATCATGATAGTATGGCATCAAGCTTGAACTACACATCTTAGGAAGAACGGGGAAGGATTTAATAGGAACTCTTCTTCGGTCTTCAAAAGCTGAGAATGACGATGAGAAACACCACCATGAATTTGTTAAGGCACTCCGGAATGAAGAAGATAAAGGTTGAACCAACGATGAAAAGAATTTGAAAGCAAACATAGAGAAGGCATATGACTGATGATAATTCATTCTTACGTCAAACTTTGAAAAGAATTTGAGAATAAGTCCGGAAAATTAGAAGTGTCAGGTGAGATCCTGGGAAAAAACCTGTGAGTCATGGGCCCACTCTAAAGATAACATCGTCGAACGATTGATTGAAAGGGCAGATTGCACCAGTTGAATTAAATGGTTTGAATGAGATAACAACCTCAAAATAGCTTGAACGGATTAAGAATTGAAACATGAATCTTCTGAGATGTCTACAGCACTCCGAAGTAGAAACAGAGGGAGGTGAATGATTAAGAGATGCACCGGCATGAGAAAGCATTTGAAAGGAGGAAAGGGATGTGATCAACACTTAAAGCTTGCATTCAGTCCACCGGGAAAAGAAAATGATACTGAAGAATGATGAACTTGTAGCTCCTGAGCATCTTCATGAGAATCACCAGGTGAGAACATTGAAGGAAAAGAATGAAGAGACTTGTCATGAATAAATTGGATGCTTGATTAATAAATCTGAGTCCTTGAAGAAAGGGTGGGATGGTGGGAAAACAAAGGCAACTTGGGTGTGGGGACCCCGACTCATAAGTCAAGATCACCGAATGCACGTGCACAGTGATCCCAGAGATCAATGCTCACTGAACACACAGAAGGTGAATAACAAGAGTCTTACATCCATACATACCGTCTTACACAAATTAAGACCATTATGGTCAAGTCTTACATTGATAAAACCTTAAGGGATGAACATCAAATGAAACATAAGCAACGAAAATCTTCGTCGATAAGTAGAACCCATGCCATCTTCCTTAACCCTACAGGCATTCTGACTAGGAAGCATCCTAGTTCGCATGTTAGTCACCAAAGAACTCTTCCTCAAACCCTGCTCTTCCATGCCTAGCCAATTAAATAACCAGTTGCAAGCTAATGAATACTTTGAATGTACTCGCAAGCAACCCATGTTTTTGGATCAAGGTAACAATGCATGATGTAACAAAGAGTATGCAACCTAGCAGCATGCTAGTTGGAAAATTTAACGACATGTCCTCTTCAACTTGTGAAACAAGCATCAATCATCTTCGGTAACCATGTGAACAGGTTACAGATATCAACATAAATAGAATTTATAACAATTCTAGATTTATCAATATGTCATTTCTTTACTTGACTAGTGCAACTCACATGTACCAAGTTTGTAAAGTTTGGGACATAGTTTAAGTAGCACCACCCAACTGTCCTTGACCGAGGACACGGCTATTCCAATAGTTTGACACTCTGCAGAGGTTGTGCTCTTTACCCACAAGAATCGGGAAGCTTTCGTGTCACCCACGATCCCACAGTACCTCAAGTACTCAGGGGAAGCACCCGATCACTATCTTTCCTAGGCGATACTAACATAGGGTCCACTCGTTGGTACACGGGCTTTGTGTATAAGCATCAAGATTTTGGTCCTCTACCTTTTTTTATTATCACACATACACGCAGGGACCAACGGTGTGTCTGGTGCCCTGTGAAAACAGTCATGGCTGCCTATCCAAGCATGACCCCATCCCGAGAGTGAACTCATGTCACCCCCGTCACTAGTAAAGTGGGCACCATGGTTGTATAGGACTAGGTAGTTAACAATGCCCCATCCCACAAGGGGTAGAGTGGTTGCACATGTTTGGTTGGGACAGTAATCATACTTTAATTCTAATCCATCATTTTACACACACAAATGTTTGCTCCGGTACACCACTTCTTCCCCAAGTGGTGACCTAATTCAACATCACCCACGGGCATTAGGGGCACCCAGTGGGGTTTTCGATAGAATGCAACCCCGAGGGGATCATGGCATACATGCAACATCATGCATCATTGCCAAGTGTTTTTCATCGCATCTCTAGCACATGGTAGAGATATGAACATGCAAGTATCAACGGGCATGCATCCATGCAATGATCATATCGAGTTCATAATCAACAACATCATCATGCATACGGAAAACTTTTAGCGATGAACAGGAGAGGTGCATTATGGTTAAAGGGTTGCTTGCCTTGGTTGGCTTGGTCTTCAAAGTCTTCAAGTACTTCTCGTTCTTCTTCTCCAACTATTTCGTTAAATACGGGATCTATTCATCGCAAAAGAAACAACGGGAAAAAAAGGGAATAGTAAAACAGGAAAACCAAAGTGCTCACAAAAATGTCATCTTATTTTTGTTAATTACCAGGGAGAAAACTAAGAAGGGGAAATGTAACGCCTCGAGACCGATGTGCCAGGTGTCCTCCAGTTATTCGCTGTAGTTGCCATGTCATTTGCTTGTGTGTTTCATTTCATCATGTCATCATGTGCATTGCATCATCATGTTTTAAAACTTGCATCCGTCCCGGCCTCCCCGTTCCTTCCGTTGCCCGCTCTGAGCCCAGACACACTTGCACGCGCCCGCGGCATGTCCGAGATAGTATTTTATAAGTGGCCGGAAAATGTTCTCGGAATGGGTTGAAAGTTGGCATGCGGTGTTGTTTTGTTGTCAGTAGACCACCTGCCAAGTTTCATCGCATTCGAAGTCTGTTTGATACCCTAACGGATAACTATAGCGGCAGTATAGCCGGTCTAACGTCGGACGTTTTTGGTCTCCGGAAACAGTCGCCGGGCCTCCCTCTCTCCCTCTTCTCTCCTGCAGCCCATGGTCTCTACACAGCTCACTAATCCCTCCCGCAGCCCTCTAACCTCCCCCTCTGACCAGAGCCACACGATCGCGATCGTACGGTCCAAAAGCCCCCAAAACCCCCCAACCCTAGCCTCTTTTTCTATATATAGACCCCCTCTCTCCAATTTTGGCCTCCTACCTACCCCCTCCTCTATTCCCGCAGCCAGCCGCCGCCCCCTCCTCGTTTTCAGCGCCGGTGCGCTCCCCCTTCGCCACTTGGCGCGCCGCCAATCGCCGCGCCATCACCTGAGGCGTCGCCCCGGCCAACCGGGCGCCGCCACGTCGCCCCAACGCTCGCCTCCTCCAACCCGCGCCCTCCACGCGTCCCCCTGGCCTCCCAGCGCTGCCCAGGGCCCGGCCGGCCCATCCGAGGCCCGCCTCGGGCTGGATCCGGGCCGAGCGCCCCGCGCCTCCCGCTCTCGATCTGGATCGAGGGGAGGAGCCCCTCGATCCCGAGCTCCCCGTCGACCCGCCGCCGGCCATCGTCTGCGTCGCCTCGCCGGAAGGCTGTGGCCTCGCCGGAACCCAGATCCGTCGTCGCCCGGGCACCCCGCCGTTGCACAGCCTCACCGTCGCCCCTCGGTGTCTCTCCGCCGCCCGCCGTCGCCAACCCCCTGTGCTGCCATGGAACTCCGCCGGAGTCGCCGTCCCTCTCTGTCGGCCCTCCTTCCAGCCAGATCCGGCCGAGGCTCGGCCTCCGGCACCCGTCCCCGGCGAGTCCCGTGCCTCCCGGCGTCCTCCCCGCCTTCGCGCAGCCGCGCGGGGAACCTTCACCGCCGCCGCCATGTCCACTCGGGAGCGAGCAGAGGAGCCGCTCGCTCCCTGGTGCCAGTTGACCACACCGCCGTGGGCCCCAAGAGCCGAGGCCCAGTCCAGATCCACCGGCCCGATCTGCCTCCTCCCTCTCCACCGTCCGGGCCAAGGCCCATGGTGAGGCCACCCCCAGCGCCCCCTCCTTTTTTTCTCTCCTGTTGTGGCCCAGCCAGTTTCGGCCCATATCATTTTTTTTCCAGTCCTACGATTTTAGCATTATCCGAGGAATTACAGATTTGCAGAAACCCCCTTGCACTTCATGCATATAATAACTCATAATCTGTGCATCATATGTAAAAACTTTTAACATGTAAAATGCTTAGAATTTTGTGTAGTTTAATAATATGCCAATTTCATCCATGTTTAAAATGTTTAACTTGCTGTTTATTTAAATTTGCTCCTATGCCATGTTAAAATGATTTACTTCATAACTAAATAACCGTAGCTCCGAATTAAATAAACTTTATATGCATTTGGGGTGGAAAATGCCTAGTTTAACATGGTCCAGTTTATTTTCCTGTTTAACAACAATAAAATATGTTTTAGGGAAGAACAGTACCAAATTTGAATATTGCTCATGAGGATTTTCCGGAATTGTTGTTTATTCTTCCGGCCTCATTTAAACTTGCTTAAATAGTTAGTTTCCATTATGCTTCACCCCTTGCCACGTTTAACAACATTTAATATTGTTGAGTAGCTCATAACCGAGAGAGAACTAAATAATTGTCGTGGTGTTTCGTCAATATGCAACTCGTTGCATATTGAGCTCCACTTAATTTGTAGGGTTGCTTGTGCTCTTTGCCATGCCATGCCTCATTAAACCGGACATGCATCATACTTGATTGCGCATCATGCCATGTTTATGTGATGTTTGTTTACTATGTTGTGTGCTTCTTTTCCGGTGTTGCTACTTCGGGTTGGTTCCGATAACGTCGTGTTGTGAGGATTCGTTCGTCTACGTCCGTTTGTCTTCTTCATGCACTCGTTCTTCTTCCTTGCGGGATTTCAGGCAAGATGATCATACCCTCGAAATCATTACTATCTTTGCTATGCTAGTTTGCTCGCTCTTTTGCCATGCCAATGCTACGATGCCTACCATTTGCTTGTCAGCCTCCCAAATTGCCATGTCAAACCTCTAACCCACCATGTCCTAGCAAACCGTTGATTGGCTATGTTACCGCTTTGCTCAGCCCCTCTTATAGCATTGTTAGTTGCAGGTGAAGATTGAAGTTTGTTCCTTGTTGGAACATGGAGATGTTGTTCCTTGTTGGAACATGTTTACTTGTTGGGATATCACAATATATCTTATTTAATTAATGCATCTATATACTTGGTAAAGGGTGGAAGGCTCGGCCTTATGCCTGGTGTTTTGTCCCACTCTTGCTGCCCTAGTTTCCGTCATATCGGTGTTATGTTCCCGGATTTTGCGTCCCTTACGCGGTTGGGCTATAATGGGAACCCCTTGACAGTTCGCCTTAAGTAAAGCTCTTCCAGCAATGCCCAACATTGGTTTTACCATTCGCCACCTAGCCTTTTC
>NC_041387.1:221529960-221532049 GCF_002162155.2 Triticum dicoccoides | reverse complement strand
TTGTCGGCACATTCGGGCGGTGTTGCTGGTTTAGTTTTACCCTGTCGAAATGTCTTGTTGTACCGGGATACCGAGTCTGATCGGAATGTCTCGGGTGGAGGTCTATTCCTTCGTTGACCGTGAGAGCTTGTGATGGGCTAAGTTGGGACACCCCTGCAGGGTATTATCTTTCGAAAGCCGTGCCCGCGGTTATGTGGCAGATGGGAATTTGTTAACGTCCGGTTGTAGAAAACCCGAAGTTGACCTTAATTAAAATACATCAACCGTGTGTGTAACCGTGATGGTCTCTTTCCGGCGGAGTCCGGGAAGTGAACACGGTGTTGGAGTTATGCTTGACGTAGGTTGCTATAGGATCACTTCTTGATCATACTTGTATCGACCGTGCTTTGCCCTCTCTTCTCGCTCCCTTTTGCGATTGTAGCCACCATATATGCTAGTCGCTTGCTGCAGCTCCACCTCATGCCTTTACCTTACCCATAAGCTTAAATAGTCTTGATCTCGCGGGTGCGAGATTGCTGAGTCCCCGTGGCTCACAGATACTTCCAAAACCAGTTTGCAGGTGCCTATGTTCCCGTGCAGATGACGCAACCAAGCTCAAGGAGGAGCTCGATGAAGATCTTGCCCTTTGTGTTGTTTCATTCTAGTTGATCAGTAGTGGAGCCCAGTTGGGGTCGATCGGGGCCTTTTGTCGCAATTGTGGTGCTTGCCAATGATCCAAGTTATCTCTTTTCCATCTTGATGGAACAAGTTTTCATCTCATCGTTAATCTCAAGCAAGTAATTGTTCCGTTAGTGGCCGGTTGTCACCTCATAATGTTGAGATGTTTCCATAAGCCCACTACAAGCTTATTCGTTTTGTTGTTGGTTTTCCAACAACTCCGTTATAACCTTCTTGGAAGGGTGCTTGGCATTTTCTTCTCCATTCTTCTATTTCAATTATCTATCTTCTATTCTTTTGTTTCGGAGGCATTGTGATGTTGTGCTCTTCAATCATCATCTTGTTTTGTCGGGATCGTGTTCTTTTCATGCTTATCCATTTAACCGGAGTGTCCTGCCTTTTTCTTTCAAGTTCTTTTTCATCTTATCAAGTCTTGCATCTCTTTCCAACCGGAGTAATGTCCGATTTTGATCTTCCTTGTTCCTTGTTTATCTCGTTTCAACCAGAGTGATTTCAATTCCTTCTTGTCCATTGTACTCGTCATTCATAGCTTTGCAACCTTCAAGTCCTCGTAATGTTCCTTGTTCCTCTTTTCTAACGGATTGTTTGCAATCTCGTTCATCTCTGCTGTACTCTTTCTTTTAAATTGCTCAACCTCTCAAGGTTCCTTGGTTTCACTCATTGGTCAAAGAAGCAACTTAGTTTTACCGCTTCTCTTTCCCCTTCGTTTTCCCTCCGGTGCCATCCTAGATCTCGGGACGAGATCCTCTCGTAGTGGTGGAGTGTTGTAACGCCCCGAGACCGATGTGCCAGGTGTCCTCCAGTTATTCGCTGTAGTTGCCATGTCATTTGCTTGTGTGTTTCATTTCATCATGTCATCATGTGCATTGCATCATCATGTTTTAAAACTTGCATCCGTCCCGGCCTCCCCGTTCCTTCCGTTGCCCGCTCTGAGCCCAGACACACTTGCACGCGCCCGCGGCATGTCCGAGATAGTATTTTATAAGTAGCCGGAAAATGTTCTCGGAATGGGTTGAAAGTTGGCATGCGGTGTTGTTTTGTTGTCAGTAGACCACCTGCCAAGTTTCATCGCATTCGGAGTCCGTTTGATACCCTAACGGATAACTATAGCGGCAGTATAGCCGGTCTAACGTCGGACGTTTTTGGTCTCCGGAAACAGTCGCCGGGCCTCCCTCTCTCCCTCTTCTCTCTTGCAGCCCATGGTCTCTACACAGCCCACTAATCCCTCCCGCAGCCCTCTAACCTCCCCCTCTGACCAGAGCCGCACGATCGCGATCGTACGGTCCAAAAGCCCCCAAAACCCCCCAACCCTAGCCACTTTTTCTATATATAGACCCCCTCTCTCCAATTTTGGCCTCCTACCTACCCCCTCCTCTATTCCCGCAGCCAGCCGCCGCCCCCTCCTCGTTTT
>NC_041387.1:221514944-221529308 GCF_002162155.2 Triticum dicoccoides | reverse complement strand
CCGCGCCGCCACCTGAGGCGTCGCCCCGGCCAACCGGGCGCCGCCACGTCGCCCCAACGCTCGCCTCCTCCAACCCGCGCCCTCCACGCGTCCCCCTGGCCTCCCAGCGCCGCCCAGGGCCCGGCCGGCCCATCCGAGGCCCGCCCCGGGCTGGATCCGGGCCGAGCGCCCCGCGCCTCCCGCTCTCGATCTGGATCGAGGGGAGGAGCCCCTCGATCCCGAGCTCCCCGTCGACCCGCCGTCGGCCATCGTCTGCGTCGCCTCGCCGGAAGGCTGTGGCCTCGCCGGAACCCAGATCCGTCGTCGCCCGGGAACCCCGCCGTTGCGCAACCTCACCGTCGCCCCTCGGTGTCTCTCCGCCGCCCGCCGTCGCCAACCCCCTGTGCTGCCATGGAACTCCGCCGGAGTCGCCGTCCCTCTCTGTCGGCCCTCCTTCCAGCCAGATCCGGCCGAGGCTCGGCCTCCGGCACCCGTCCCCGGCGAGTCCCGTGCCTCCCGGCGTCCTCCCCGCCTTCGCGCAGCCGCGCGGGGAACCTTCACCGCCGCCGCCATGTCCACTCGGGAGCGAGCAGAGGAGCCGCTCGCTCCCTGGTGCCCGTTGACCACACCGCCGTGGGCCCCAAGAGCCGAGGCCTAGTCCAGATCCACCGGCCCAATCTGCCTCCTCCCTCTCCACCGTCCGGGCCAAGGCCCATGGTGAGGCCACCCCCAGCGCCCCCTCCTTTTTTTCTCTCCTGTTGTGGCCCAGCCAGTTTCGGCCCATATCATTTTTTTTTCCAGTCCTACGATTTTAGCATTATCCGAGGAATTACAGATTTGCAGAAACCCCCTTGCACTTCATGCATATAATAACTCATAATCTGTGCATCATATGTAAAAACTTTTAACATGTAAAATGCTTAGAATTTTGTGTAGTTTAATAATATGCCAATTTCATCCATGTTTAAAATGTTTAACTTGCTGTTTATTTAAATTTGCTCCTATGCCATGTTAAAATGATTTACTTCATAACTAAATAACCGTAGCTCCGAATTAAATAAACTTTATATGTATTTGGGGTGGAAAAATGCCTAGTTTAACATGGTCCACTTTATTTTCCTGTTTAACAACAATAAAATATGTTTTAGGGCAGAACAGTACCAAATTTGAATATTGCTCATGAGGATTTTCCGGAATTGTTGTTTATTCTTCCGGCCTCATTTAAACTTGCTTAAATAGTTAGTTTCCATTATGCTTCACCCCTTGCCACGTTTAACAACATTTAATATTGTTGAGTAGCTCATAACCGAGAGAGAACTAAATAATTGTCGTGGTGTTTCGTCAATATGCAACTCGTTGCATATTGAGCTCCACTTAATTTGTAGGGTTGCTTGTGCTCTTTGCCATGCCATGCCTCATTAAACCGGACATGCATCATACTTGATTGCGCATCATGCCATGTTTATGTGATGTTTGTTTACTATGTTGTGTGCTTCTTTTCTGGTGTTGCTTCTTCCGGTTGGTTCCGATAACGTCGTGTTGTGAGGATTCGTTCGTCTACGTCCGTTTGTCTTCTTCATGGACTCGTTCTTCTTCCTTGCGGGATTTCAGGCAAGATGATCATACCCTCGAAATCATTACTATCTTTGCTATGCTAGTTTGCTCGCTCTTTTGCCATGCCAATGCTACGATGCCTACCATTTGCTTGTCAGCCTCCCAAATTGCCATGTCAAACCTCTAACCCACCATGTCCTAGCAAACCGTTGATTGGCTATGTTACCGCTTTGCTCAGTCCCTCTTATAGCATTGTTAGTTGCAGGTGAAGATTGAAGTTTGTTCCTTGTTGGAACATGGAGATGTTGTTCCTTGTTGGAACATGTTTACTTGTTGGGATATCACAATATATCTTATTTAATTAATGCATCTATATACTTGGTAAAGGGTGGAAGGCTCGGCCTTATGCCTGGTGTTTTGTTCCACTCTTGCCGCCCTAGTTTCCATCATATCGGTGTTATGTTCCCGGATTTTGCGTCCCTTACGCGGTTGGGCTATAATGGGAACCCCTTGACAGTTCGCCTTAAATAAAGCTCTTCCAGCAATGCCCAACATTGGTTTTACCATTCGCCACCTAGCCTTTTCTTTCCCTTGGGTCGGCCAGCCAGAGGGTCATCTTTATTTTACCCCCCCCCCCGGGCCAGTGCTCCTCTGAGTGTTGGTCCGAACTGAGCTGCCTGCGGGGCCACCTCGGGGAAACTTGAGGGTTGGTTTTACTCGTAGCTAGTCTCATCTGAGTGTGCCCTGAGAAAGAGATATGTGCAGCTCCTATCGGGATTTGTCGGCACATTCGGGCGGTGTTGCTGGTTTAGTTTTACCCTGTCGAAATGTCTTGTTGTACCGGGATACCGAGTCTGATCGGAATGTCTCGGGTGGAGGTCTATTCCTTCGTTGACCGTGAGAGCTTGTGATGGGCTAAGTTGGGACACCCCTGCAGGGTATTATCTTTCGAAAGTCGTGCCCGCGGTTATGTGGCAGATGGGAATTTGTTAACGTCCGGTTGTAGAAAACCCGAAGTTGACCTTAATTAAAATACATCAACCGTGTGTGTAACCGTGATGGTCTCTTTCCGGCGGAGTCCGGGAAGTGAACACGGTGTTGGAGTTATGCTTGACGTAGGTTGCTATAGGATCACTTCTTGATCATACTTGTATCGACCGTGCTTTGCCCTCTCTTCTCGCTCCCTTTTGCGATTGTAGCCACCATATATGCTAGTCGCTTGCTGCAGCTCCACCTCATGCCTTTACCTTACCCATAAGCTTAAATAGTCTTGATCTCGCGGGTTCGAGATTGCTGAGTCCCCGTGGCTCACAGATACTTCCAAAACCAGTTTGCAGGTGCCTATGTTACCGTGCAGATGACGCAACCAAGCTCAAGGAGGAGCTCGATGAAGATCTTGCCCTTTGTGTTGTTTCGTTCTAGTTGATCAGTAGTGGAGCCCAGTTGGGGTCGATCGGGGACCTTTGTCGCATGTGGAGTTCTTCTTTTATTTTGGTTCCGTAGTCGGACCTTGATTGTATCTGATTGATGTAATGCTTTATTCATGTAATTGTGTGAAGTGGTGATTGTAAGCCAACTATGTATCTCTTTCCCTTATGTATTACATGGGTTGTGTGAAGATTACCTCACTTGCGACATTGCTTTCAATGCGGTTATGCCTCTAAGTCGTGCTTCGACACGTGGGAGATATAGCCGCACCGAGGGCGTTACAAGAAAATTCCTATTTTTGGATTTGGAGTTAAGGAATAGTGGAAATGGATTTTCATAGAAGGATTTAAATGCCCAAATTTGAATTTAAATTTGAACAATACAGGAAAGTGTTATGGATGTGTATGAAAGTTACATGAATAAATAGGTGGGTTTATTTTAAGATTTTAGTAGTTGGAATTATTGCCTTTGGATAAATATTTTATCCTGTGGAATTTTTATGAAACAGACAGAAAAAGAAAAAGAAGAGTGGCACTGTGCCACTGGGCCAGAAAGGCCATAGTGCAGCGGGCCCAGACGGGATCTAGCCCGCGCGAGGCCGCCACGTTGAAGGCGTAAAGGAAAAATACGCCTTCAGCCGATGCAGCGAATTGGTGTGCACGCGCGTGCGTTTTAAAGCTAACGGTGGGTCTCGCCCGTCAGGACGTGAGGCTGACGGATGGAGCCTATGGCCGTCGTCGTCTTCCTCTATCCAGAAATGGTGGCGAGCTCGCCGGCGACGATGTGGGGCACGGCTGGAGGTGGGAGTGGTACCGTTGAGCTCGAGAGGGTGTCGTCGTTCTGGTGGTGCTGGAGTTGGCCGACGAAGTGCAGTGACTCGCCAACGATGAGGAAGCCCGCTGAAAAGCTTCGGGAGGAGCTTGCTCCGGCTGATTCCGACTGCAAAAGAGAGAGGAAGTAGAGGGGAAATGGTCAGGGAGGTGCGGCGGTTTTAGATGGAGTGCTAGGAGAGCCGGAGAGGGCCTATACCTCCGGATGACGACGACCCAAGGCGGCGGAGCTCGAACTCGATCTCAAGCTCGGGTGGCACTGGGGACGAACGGGAGGCGCAGGCGGAAGATTGGGAGTGGGACAGAGCGAGTGGTGGAGAGAAAGGGGCTCGGGGTGGCCTTAAATAGCCCGGGCGTGGCTCACCATGGACTCGTGCGCCGGCGAGGCTATTGCCATCGCTGTGGGTCACGGGCGCTCGCTTGCGCGTGTCAGGGGTGTTCGTGGTGGTGGTCTATGACCAGGGCAAGGGAGAAAGAGAGTGGGGAGTGCCAGAGTGTCGTGCATGTGAGCATGCTCATTGGAGCTCTCGAGTGGCCATGGCGCGCATGTGAGGCAGGCAGTAGGAGGGAGAAGAAAGAGGAGGACCAGGGTGTAGCGTGCTACGGACGCCAAGGAGCATGATCGGGCGCGCTGGGGAGGCGCGAGGTGGCCGAAGTTGGTTGGAAGGGGGCGGCTATAGTACGGGAGCATACTGTAGCGCGCTCTTGAGCGCTTGTATGGCCGGCATGGCCATATTTTGGACAAGGTGGGCACGCCCAAGCATGTCTGATAGCTCTAGGGAGGAGTAAAGAATGTGGAGGAGGCCTTGGATGCCTTGGATGGCCACTAGAGTGAGGAGGGAGGTGCGAAAGAGAGAGAAGCTACTGTCTAGGGGGTAAATGGGGGTGTTTCACCGTTCAATCATTGATCAAAACTCAGGGGAGAGCTACTAGAGGAAGAAGAGGTCCAGGAGGGGCTGTGGTAAAAAGTGGAAGTCATGGAGATTAGTGGAAGAGGTCAAAGTGGTGTTTTTAGAAAAATGGCAGAAGGTGTTTCTTGCTGGTTTGGGCAAGAATATGAACTCCTCTTGTCATGAGAAAATAAGAGGTTCCTCCAAGATTGAGTCCATTTGGGCAAAGTTGCCGATGCAACTTTTGTAAACCCTAGAAATCAACAGAAATGATTCTTCCAAGATCTAGTCATGCAAAACAATTCTACTTGATGCATCACTTGGTGTAGTGTCATCATCTAGGGTTTAGAGCATGTCCACAAGGTTTGAGAGCAAAAGGAGAAAGTTGACAATGTAAAGTTGTTCAAATTTGATTTTGGACAAAGAGGGTTTTGGAGCACTTTTGTGAACCAAAACTATTTGGATTGGGATTAAACCTTCCAAGATCATCACATTAGGCATGTGTTACTTGCTAGAATTTTATTGGAATTTTTCGAGAATATTTCCTTTATAAATATTTAAAAAGCTTGTGTTGAAACTCTTATATATGGACAATATATGTCAACTTAGTTTCCCTATATTTTCAAAAATATTTTTAAAGCATTAAAATAATTTTAACCTATTAAAGACCATTTCTGGCCTAAACAAAAGGCCCTTAAATAAAATAGAAATATAACTTTTAAAATTATATTTTTGTCGTTTTGGGAGTCCTATACCTAATAGGAGTCAAACATACTCTTTGAAAGATTTTTCATACCCCAAATCAAGTACTTGTAGCGCAAACCTCAATTCAGGGGTTTTTGGAAAACTAAATTTAGAAAATGCTTTTTGGCCAATTATTTTTGTATGGAAATTCCATATTGTACTATACACATGGCATGATCATTGGGGCAAAAGTTTGGAGCAAGGAAATGAAGTATAGAAGGTGGAGCTAGAATATGGCTTTCATGAGCACTTGAAATCACAGACAGAAATCCAATTCAAATAAAAAGCCAAATAAAGTGCATAAGTTTTGTTTGGTCCAAATTTTCATGCTTTATTAATGCAAATGACATGTTACAAAACACTGGGTGTGACAGACGTACCCCCCTTACAACAATCTCGTCCCCGAGATTCCTAAACTAGGCTTTAAAGAGATCTAGAAACTCGGATCTAAGGTAGTCTTCACGTTCCCAGGTTGCTTCTGCTTCAGTGTGGTTGCTCCACTAGACCTTGAGGTACTTGATGGTGCGGCTTTGAGTACGTTGTTCTGCTTCATCCAATATGCAGATGGGCCTCTCATGGTAGGTCTGATCAGGCTGAAAGTCAATGGCTTGGAGATCGATGTCCTTGTAGAGATCAAGGTTGTCCGGAACTTGGAGACACTTCCGGAGTTGCGACACGTGGAACACATTGTGCACATCGAATAGTTCAGGAGGAAGTTCCAACTGGTAAGAAACTTCTCCTCATCTGCAGAGATCTTGAAGGGGCCATTAAACCTTGGGGCGATATTTCCCTTAACGTGGAAACACTTAGTCCCTTTGAGAGGAGTGACTCACAGGTACACATGGTCTCCAACATGGAAGCTCACTTGCCGGTGATGAGTTTTGGCATAGCTCTTCTGCCTTGACTTGGCAGCCTTCAGACGCTTTCTGACTAGCTGAACTTTCTCTTCGGCTTTGCGGAGAACATCAGGTACAAAGACTAGCCCTTCTCCGGTCTCTGACCAATTGAGGGGTGTGCGACACTTGCGTCCATACAACACTTCAAATGGTGCCATCTAGAGGCTTGATTGATAACTATTGTTATAGGATAATTCAGCGAATGGAAGGCAATCTTCCCACTTAGCTCCATATGCTAGGACATAGGCTCAGAGCACGTCTTCGAGAATCTGATTCACTCATTTTGTCTGGCCTCCGGTCTATGGGTGGAAAGCAGTGCTGAAAGTCAACTTGGTTCCCATGGCCTCTTGGAACTTCTTCCAGAACCTTGAGGTAAACTAGGTTCCTCGATCTGACACAATCTCCTTAGGAACACCATGAAGACTTACGATTCCGTTGATGTAAAGAGTTGCCAGCTGGTTGCCATCACAGATAGTCTTGATAGGAATGAATTGGGCTACCTTGGTCAAATGGTTGACTATAACCCAGATGGATTCATGACCCTTATTTGACCCGGGTAATCCAGTGATGAAATCCATTCCGACTTTAGCCCATTTCCACCCAGGAACCTTTAGTGGTTGGAGCAATCCAGTAGGTCGCTGATGTTCAGCCTTGACCCTTTGGCATACATCACACTTTGCAACATAGGTGGCAATCTCCCATTTCATCCTGTGCCACCAGAATCTTTCCTTCAGGTCTTGATACATCTTGGTTCCTCCAGGATGGATAGAATACGGGGTGTCATGAGCTCCTTGCAAGATCAGATTCTTGAGCTCAATTATGTTGGGTACGCAAATGCGATTCCCAAACCACAGAACTCCTTGCTCATCCTCTGAGAAACTTGGGGCTTTGCCTGCCTTGATCTTCCTCTTGATGCCTTCAGTACTCTCGTGTCCCTTCTGAGCTTCCTTAACATCATCCATCAGGGTAGGCTTGACTTCGAGGTTGGCCAAGAATCCTGGTGCAACCATTTCCAATCTGAAGCTTTCAAGTTCTTCATACAAGGAGGGTAGCTTTTCCTTAAGCATAGCATTCAAGGAACAAGCCTTTCTTCTTAAGTCATCTGCTACCACATTAGCCTTTCCAAGGTGGTATTGAACATTGAGGTCATAGCACTACTAGGAAAAGGGCTACTAATGGCGCACCAGTTTTGCCTACTAATGGTGCACTGCTGGTGCGCCATTAGTATCATGCCACTAGTATTTTTTACTAATGGCGCACCACGCAATGCGCCATTAGTATGGAACAACATGCGCCATTAGTATGGAACAACATGCGCCATTAGTATGGAACAACATTCGCCATTAGTATGCCTACCAGGGGGGCATACGTAACCATGTGCTTTGTCACACTAATGGCGCACTCTGTAGTGATGCACCATTAGTATCCTTTGGCATACTAATGGCGCACCTTGAGGTGATGCACCATTTGTATGAATATTAGGTTTTTTTTTACTGTTCTGATTTTTGCACAGGTTACAAAATATATTATTGGACAGAATATAGACAGCAACACACAACAACAGCAGATTCATCGAATACAATAGAAGATTAGTCTCCGAATACAATTCATCATATTAGTCTCCGAATTCAAAAGACCGAACAAAGATAAAACATTACAAGTCTCAAGACCGCGAGTATTCAGTTTGTCTTCACATTACAAGTCGATATCGATCATCTAAACTACCATCACATAGAAGAGAGCTGCGGTCATCACGATGAGCATCATCGCGATCAAACTGGTCTTCATCCGGTTCCTCCAACGCTCCCTCCTCTCTCTCGCTAGATAGCAGGCGTATCTAGATTCGGCCTCCGCCCTAGTGATGTACCCTTTGTAACTGTTACTGCTGAAACGGTGAACCTGTCTCCAACACTCCTCCCAGTCGTCGTAGACTCCGGGAACCTTACCCTTGTACACGACATACGACGACATCTCTATGCACAAGCCAAACAATAGACAATACATAAGCAATATGTAAGTATGCAACAAAAGGATCGGAAGAGAAAAGCAAGACATTAATAGCACGATTCATGGTCCTACTCATAAATAGCATCGATTACATCTAAGTTGAACAACTGTCCAAACCAAAGAGACATACGAATTCATTAAAGTTTAATTACAACATGAGCCAATGAATGTTTCAGAACTACACATCACTACTTTCGACTCGACTCATCGGACAGGAGCGTGGATGAAGCCGCCGTCTGTCGTGATGGTCATCAAATCGCGGTCATTGTCAGCCTGCATTTGTAGTGTTCCGTCTATCTCACTGTTGGACGGTTGATATCTGAGGAAGAACTGCCCCGAGGTATGAAGGACATCTTGATGGATGATGTCCGCAAACTCTTACTAGATGCGAAAGAATTCTTGTCTGAGGTCCGCGTCCTGGATTGGCGACAAGCTCGCGGCCCAATCTTTGAGATTATCTGGTAGCAGAAGGTGACGATGGTCCCTTACAATCGCCCACATGTGATGGAGGGCGTAGTAGGCATCCTTCTGACCGCTAGGCGGCTGCTTGACGCAGCAGAACTTCGTATTGTGGGAGAACATGTGCTTGCCGTACTTATGAACTGCCCTGGTGAAGGTGCCTCCAGATTTGGCGTAGCCGGGGAGAACATCATCAAGAACTTTCTTGATATTTGTGTAGTCTATTTTGGAGTTACGGTTCGGGTTGAAATACGTGGCCATGGAATATTTCGGGCTTAAGAGGATAAGTGTGCAATGTGTGTCACTGCACAGAACACGAAATGTTAGAAAAAAATCGAAATCTAAGAAATCATATGTTACGGGGCGGTTAAGGGATGACTTACTCGGGAAAGTAAGCCACAAGAAAGTTATCCTTATCTGGGTTTGCCAGAATGACGCCTTCGAGGTGTGAACTCGCGACTTGGCGGTCCCCAGCGCTGCTCAAGTGCTTGGCACGCATGTAGAAGGGGTCGACTATCACAATGTCCGGGGTCTTGTCTCTAATGATCCGCATCTCCATACTCAGCGAAAACAGCCGAACAAAGGTGTAGTGCAGTGGATGAACGTTAAACATAGCAAAGATGTCATCAAACCGCAGGATGATCGTACCCCCGATGTCGCCATCCACAAAGCCCTTGCCCTCTGGCACCTTGGCCGTGAAAACCGGGTATGCCACATCATTTTCTCTGAGACACCGCTTCTCCAAAGAAAGAACACTGTCGTGCAGACTCCGCATAGCACCGGTTGCAGCATTGAACATATTTGTCGGTAGCATCGCCCTACCCGCCACATGCACCCTCCTCGAGATATCCTTAGGTGAAGGTGGCCCATCCTGAGCACGGATCGAACTCGGTGCCGGCTGGCTCGCACCGGCGCCCTTGTTAGTCTTTCGTTTTCGTCCCTTCTTCTTGATCTCCTGTAATGGGACCGAGTTCTGCTCACAGACCGCCTTCTTGAGCGTGTTGGGGCTGATAATATTTCGCACCTCAGCTATCTGAGGCTCGGTGAAGGCGGGAGCTGGAGGCGTCTCCTGAGAACTGAACGCCAGACGACGCCTATTGCAATTGGATTTCTCCGCCGTACTAGCTAGATCGCAGTCATCTTGGTTGGGTTCTTGAGAAAGAGGCCCGCAGAACTCGTCAGCGTACCCATGTTCGGCAAAGTACTTATCGACGTTGGTAAATGTACCATCCTCATTATCGTCATCGTCCGGATCCTATTCCATATGCATGTCCGGATCCTGTGCCATAGGTATGCCCGGCATAGGGATGTCCGGCAGGTCCGGTAGCGTTGTGGCGTTCTTGCCATGGCTTGCCGCCGGCACGACTGGCGGTCTTGTCTGTGGGGTGGTGTCCCCCTCACCCAAACGAATCTGGCTCTTCGGCGAAAGCAGGGGCCAGCTTACGCAGGCGCTGAGGGTCATCTCATCTTCTTCATCGGCCCCAGCAGGTCGAATCAGAGGTAACAGCTCGTCGCAGCCTGGCAGCACCCAAACCACTTCAACCCTATACACTGTGGGTGGGATCGGATTACCGTGGAACATGGGGTTGCCCGGTTGAACGATTCTGCCCTTGGCGACATCGACCAACTCGCCGCCCACGAAGTGTAGAAGAGTGCAAGGAACGTCGACGGCACCCTACGAAAACATGTAGGGCGTTAGGGATGCCCAGTCAAAGGCAAGGAGATGAAGTCATCGGCCGAGAGGCTTAGTTACCATGATGCCGTCGAGCTCGGCTAATGTCGAGGCACCGCCAACGGCGGGCGTGCAACTAACGGAGGGGCCGCTTGCTGGTGACGTGCCGGCCGGCGTACACCCGGGTGCATTAAGCTCCAATGCTTGTGCCGGCGCCGGAGACACGAATACCGCCTCCGCCGGAGACACCAATGGCGCCGCCTACGCGCTGTGCGAGTTGCTGGCCGTGAAGTTGGGAACCGGGGGAGGCCCCTGTTGGCCGCCTGCAATCCACGTCGTCAGCCCATGAATCAATGTAGGCACCATGGCGTTGAGCTTCATTCCCAGTTGTTGTTCCACTTTTTCTTGGACAAGCTCCGGAATCCGCGCCACTTGTGCCTTGAGTGCTTCAACCTCGCGCGACTAGCTTTCCGAGCTGGTCTTTTTCTCCTTTCGCCCACCAGCGGTATAGTATGACGACCATTTTGTGGACAAGCCTTTGCCGGCCACATGACCAGGTGACGTCGGCTTGCTGAGCTTATCCTTGTTTTTCAATATGTTCAACGCCCTATTTAAAGGCGTGTCGAAAGGGGAGCTCTAAGATGACCCCGCGCTACTGCTTTCAGTGTCCTGCGGAAGGAACGTCAACCATTTAGAAATATTGGGGATTAATTAGAATGCAACCATATGGAGCTAATTATGTGCGGGTGTATTCCTTACCCGAACAAGCTCGAGCGCCCTGATCTTCGGATCCGTGGTAAGCTCCATTGTTACCGGGTCTTCCTTGTACCAGACCCTGAGAAAGTTCCTAGTCTGCTTGTCACGGTATTTCTCAAAGCGGGGCAGTAGGCCTTGCTCGGCATGCTCCGCGTCCTCCTTGTCCCATATAGGCTCCGCCACTCTGTAACCGCCGAGACCGAGTTGGTGGACCCCTAAGTTCAACTTCTGCATTTCTTTCCCCCACTGACTTGATTAGGAGGTTGCGCTGCTCTCGCACTTGATCTTGAACTCCTTGTACTCATCTTTGCTCATCAAAGGATATTTCGCCTTGATCTTGTCATAACTACCACCTTTGTCAATCATTGCCTTCACCATGCTTCTCCAAGTAGATAGGGCCGTGCTCATCCTCGTGAGGGCGGTACTATTCACTTTTTTCCCTGAGAGGCGTGTGTTTGCAAACTCAGCGAGGAACTTGTATCGTTCATGTAGCTTCGTGAAGAGGAGGCTGCGCAAATTCCCGTGGTCCTTATGCCTTAGGTTCTCGGTGTTGATCGAGACGGTGCTCCGGAGAATGCACCCGAGCTGAATCGAGTACCCCTTGACTACTTGTTTGGGTGCCGTCGGATTCCCGTCGGAGTCCACTTCAGTAAATTCCCCCCTGACAGTGCCAAGCATGCTTGGGCGCCGGTCCTTCCGTTGCCTCTTCGGTTGGCTGCCATCTGTGTGTGCGCCGCCATCATCAGTGGTGGCATCCTCGGCGGCACCATCAGTGGTGTCATCCCCGACGCCACTAGGTGTTGTGTAGTCAGGATCGGTGTCTTTCGCGGCGTCCTCATACCGGTGATGTTCTTTGTCCAACTCCTGGGACAGCTCCCAGAATTGCTTGCCGCCCGAACCGCCGGCCTCATCATTGTGGGCCATGTTTCGCTCTAAATAGGAAAAAAAATTGGTCAAAAAGTTGGTTATTGTCAAGGAACAAGATCATGGTATCATCATTTAGGGTTTGTCGACACCGAGGCATCCTAAAAGCTAAGCTTTTATCATTTAGGGCTTGTCGACGCCGAGGCACCCTAAAAGCCTAAGCGTACATCATTTAGGTTCTCATCGACACCGAGGCATCCGGGGAAGCCAAGTTAAGTTTTCATCATTTAGGGTTTATCGATGCCGAGGCACCCTAGGTTGGGCCTAATCACTTGGCACTAATCACTTGGCTCTATTGCCACCTGCTATGTTGGGTTTATCATCTAGGGTTTATCGATGCTAAGGAGAATTCTAAGTTGGGCCTAATCACTTGGCTCTATTGCCACCTATGGTTTAATGCATCAAGAATGGTGGGGCAGTTGATCCTACTTAACTAAGTACTAAGATACCCCGGCCCATGCATTAGTCGCAACTACCCCATATGTCCTATTTTTAGCAGAGTTATGCTAAAATTCACGGAAAATTTCAGCATGACCTTTGCTGAAAGTAGGACATATGGAGTACCCGAATTTTCCGGAACGGAAGTTAATTGACATTCCGGCAAACTCAAGGGCCTCTCGGGGTACCTACAATATCATCACGACACAATGGTCGGAGACAAAACCCAGCAAACTAGCAAGATGATGATCATCTTTGCAAGTCATTACACAACCCAGCAAGACAAAATTTGCTAATTGTAACACACAACCAAACTCATAACAGTCCATAACCACACATAGAACCAGATAATGCCCATGCTACTTGAGCTATTAACAACATCATAGAGCTAAAAAGTAAATACATGCACAGAAGGACTTCTATTACAGGACTGAGAAATTACTGACAACCTTGTCGCGTGTAACAAATTATGTTGCAACCTATGATCACTTGTTCAGGCTATAGACTAAAGAATAAACGCAAAGAGCAGGATGGCTTGTCACAAGCGTTCAACATCAACAAGAAACATCAACAAAGGGAATACACAGCCGCATGCCTCACTATGAGCAGCCGGAGAACATATCAGAAATTAGCAGATAAATCTCAGTTTCGAATGACACTATTCTCACTGCTTCTTTTAATACTACCAAGAAAGCAACTGTGCATACAAGAATAGCGAGGACATAGGTTGCCCAGCCTACAATAGCAACTGAAAATCTCAGGCTAGCACACATACCAAGTTTAGCTAGTAAAATTATTAACCTGGACGTGCATATCGTTGGATTCCCAAGAGGATGTAGTTTCTAAACATATATTTTTCATCACATATAATATAATACATATTTATCTAGTTAAATTGTCAACCTAGAACTACGTGCATGCCTTATAAGCTGAGATGAAGGGGGTAGACTTCCTCACAATGTGATGCTAAACACCCATTTCTAGAGCAGTGTCAACAATTAGAATGCTATTACCACTTACAAGGGATAAATCTACTTTGGTAACCTCAAAATATTCTACTTTGGTAACCATTACATAAAAGAGACAACAAGTATGACTAGATTGCAAAAAATCAAAACAAGCATGTTGCAATCAATAGGTAAATCATTTCACCATAACAATGTAAGAACAAAAGTAACAACATGATGATTCCAAAATTACTTTGTGATCCTGATTCAGAAAATACTTTAAATACCAGGTTTGGCATGGAAACATGACATGCGTAATGTTGCAAATGCTTAGCCAAACTGTTCTGGACTCTCCACTCTACACATTTATGTTCAGATAAGAGCAACGTGACTAGAATTTAATGCACTCCAGATAATGCATATATTATTACAAGCAAAGATAGGCATAGCAGTAGCAACCATCATGGATAAAGCTTTAATGTAAACAACTATGAGCGTGAACATACACAACACATGGACACCAGTTACCAGCACCAGATCTTTAATCCAGTGTTTTCAGGGGCCGAGGGGAGCACTGGGTCAGCGGCCAGGGCGCGGCCAGGGCGTGGCCAGGGGACAAGAGGGGGGAGGGGAACCGGTGCAGCTCACCGAGAGGAAAACAATGGCGAGCTCGTGCGGGGCCGGGGTTGACGAGGTGACGTGGATCGACGGTGAGGCCGCGGTGGCCGGAGGTGGAAGAAGGCGCAGACACCATAGACGGTGGAGGCGTCGGTGTCGTAGAGGTGCCGGAAACCTTGTCCTGCGAGACAGAGAAGGGGCTGTCAGCTGCGCAGGTGGGGG
>NC_041387.1:221493061-221514150 GCF_002162155.2 Triticum dicoccoides | reverse complement strand
GAGGGGGGGTGGGGGCGCGGGGCGCGGGGACAGCGGGGGTGGAGTCCGGCGAGGGTCGGGGCGGCGGCGTCGTGGGTCGGGGCAGCGCGCGGGTCGTTCTGGCGAGGGAGAGAGGGACGAAGGGGATCTGGCGAGCGAGAGGGAGGGATTAGCTAGGGGGGAAGCTTACTAATGGCGCACCACCCGTCGGTGCGCCATTAGAAATCTCTTTTTAATAGCAATGGTGCACCACCCGTCGGTGCGCTATTAGAAATCTTTTTTTGATAGCAATAGCGCACCACTGGGCCGGTGCGCCATTAGTATGTTTTTTATTATTTTTTTTAAAAAATGAATATGAATATGAAACAGTAATATTTTTTTATAAATACAGTAATAATTGTTGTTTAACAACAATTGTAGTCTACACTTTATTATTATTATTATTTAGAAAATGAATATGAATATGAAATAGTAATAATTTTTTTATAAAAACAGTAATAATTTTTTAAAAAATATCATCAAATTTGTTACTTGAAAATATCATTGGCGGCGGTGGTGGAGCGGGGGAGGGTGCGAGGGGTGCTCGTTGATGGCGGTGGAGCGGGGGAGGGTGCGGGTGGGTGGGTGCTCATCGGCGGCGGTGGAGCAGGGGAGGGTGCGGTGGGTCGTCGGCGGCGGTGGAGCTAGCGGGGGAGGGTGCGGGTGGGATCAAGATCGAGATGGAGGGGGATAGCGATCGAGATGGAGGGCCGGGGATCGAGATCGAGATGGAGGGGGAATCGAGATCGAGATGGAGGGGGATCGAGATCGAGTGTCCTCATGAATTCAAAAAGTGCCCATGAAATTTAAAAATATTCATGATATCAAAAAGTGCCCATGAAATACAATCGAGAAATGACGACTACAATTTAAATACAATCGATCTGAGCTAGCTATCTGTTCGCAATCTTCTTGCCCTTCTTTTTCGCAAATGGAGTTCTTCTGTGGAACGGACGTCCTTTAGGTAGGGTGGTCCTGCTTCTTCTTGTGGTGTGTGCTGCTACTTCATCATCGTTGTCATGTTCGATCTTCGGGTCGCCGTACTTGTCGAAGTCTTGCTCATTGGCTACTCTATCCATTCCGATGATCTTCCTTTTGCTTCTCCTCACGACAACATGACTGGGCTTTGACGGGTCGGTAATGAAGAAGCATTGGTCCACTTGGGAAGCCAGTACCCATGGCTCATTTTTCGCGGTGACGTTTGCGCCCGAGGTCTTGGATTTGCCTTCGGGTATAACCATGGTGGTGAAATACCGGTCTTCTTTTAGGACGCTCTTGGCCCATCTGACAGGGAACATCGGGACCTTCTCTCCAGCGTAGCTCAGCTCCCAGATATCCTCGATCCTTCCGTAGTATCTGTCCTTGTCGTTACCGGTGTAGGATTCCATCGTTACCCCGGAGTTCTGATAACCATCGCTTTTCATGTCCTTGTTCTCGGTGTAGAATTTGTAGCCGTGTATATCGTACGCCTCATAGGTCATCAGGTTGTCCTCGGCGCCCTGTGACAAGGCGAATATGAGTTGTTCTTCCGCGGAAGAATCCTCATGTAAAGGGTACGACAGAAGCTTCTGCTTGAACCAACGCGTGAAACATGAGTTGTGCTCTTTGATTATATCTCCGTCCGTCCTCTATTGGCCTCGGTCATTGTACGTCTTCTCAATAAAGGTTTTGTGCTCTACCACCCAAGGATCGACCATGTCTATGTGTTGTAGCGTGACTAGGTTTGCTCTTTCAAAGTCAGCGAGTCGACCCTCGAAGTCGACATGCATTTCACGGCGACCCTCATGGTGACCCCATCCAACGAGCCTGCCAATGTGCCTGTTGACGGGCAGACCAACGGGGTTCTCGATGCCTAGATAATTCGTGCAGTAGGAGATGCACTCTTCGGTCAGAAAGCCCCTGGCTATACTTCCCTCTAGACGTGACATGTTGCGAACGTATCCTTTGATGACACCATTTATCCTTTCGAATGGCATCATGCTGTGCAGGAACGTCATCCCAAGTTGGATGATATCCTCCATGATATGGACCAGCAGATGCACCATAACGTCGAAGAATACGGGCGGGAAGTACATCTCAAGCTCGCATAGTATCACCACGATCTCTTCCTGTAGCCTTCTGAGTTGCCTCACGCCAATCGACTTCCGAGAGATGACGTCGAAAAAGTTGCATAGGAAAAATAGCATTTCACGGACGTGCGCGTCCATGATCCCACGGATTTCAACTGGAAGTATCTGCGTCATCAGCACGTGACAGTCGTGAGACTTCATCCCGCTGAACTTCTGCTTCGCTGGGTCTAGGTATCTGCTTATCTTCCCCGTGTAACCGTAAGGAAGTTTTACTCCTACGAGGCAGGTGAACAACTGCTCGATCTCCTCCTGACTTAGAGTGAAGCACGCGGGAGGGTGGTCATTTCTGGTCTTCTTGGCCTTTTTGCCTTTGTGACGACTTTCTATGTCCTGCTTCGCCTCATCATCATGAACATCATCATTAGCGTGAAGCTCCTGCCTGATGCCCATTGATTGCAAGTCTGGCCTTGCTTTTGGCCCATCTTTGGTCCTCTCTGGCATGTTGAGCAGGGTACCAAGCAGACTCTCGCACACGTTCTTCGTAATATGCATGACATCAAGGCTGTTAGGCACACGGTGGATCTTCCAGTACGGCAAGTCCCAGAAAACAGACCTTGTTTTCCATACCTTTAGCAGCGACTCTAGCTCCTTTCGCTTCTTTCCCGGCTCTGGCGCCTTTTGCTTCTTTCCCGGCAGTGGGCAATCTTTCCAATTTTTCAACAGCTCGTATATTTCCTCACCGCTCCTCGTACGCGGGCGTCTTCGGGGTTCGGTTTCACCATCGAACAGATCCTTGCGTTTCCTCCACAGGTCATCATCGCGAAGCCACCTTCGATGTCCCATGAACATGGTTTTCGAAGACCCGGGATCTCTATCTAGCTGGCGATACGTTGTGTCATCCATGCACCTTACGCATCCAGAAAATCCGTGGACTACCTGCCCCGCGAGATATCCATAACCGAGATAGTCATGCACCATCGTGAGCAGTGCGGCTCTCATAGGGAAATATTCTTTCTCTGCGGTGTCCCACGTATTGGCTGGCATTTTCCACAGCGTGTCTAGCTCCTCTTTCAGCAGCTCCAGATACAGATTGATGTCGTTCCCTAGTTGTTTCGGCCCTTCAATTAGCATACTCATGTGAATGTACTTCCTCTTCATGCACAACCAGGGGGGAAGGTTGTACATCCACACAAACACAGGGCAGGTGCTATATGTGCTTCTCTGGCTGCCAAACGGATTGACTCCATCGATGCTTGCGCCCAGCATGATGTTCCTTGGATCCTTCCCCAATTCTGGGTATGCGAGGTTCAACGCTTGCCACTGGCTTGCATCCTTAGGGTGACTCAGCATCTTGTCTTTTTTATTTATCTCCGGATCATTTCCGTCATCTTACCGCTTCTTCTCCTCCCTATCCGCGTGCCAACGCAGGAGCTTTGCTACCTTAGGGTCCGCGAAATACCGCTGCAAACGAGGAGTGATCGGAAAGTACCACACCGATTTTCGAGGAGATTTCTTCCTCTTCTTGTATCGAGTGATGCCGCACACCGGACATATGGTAGACTCCGCATGACGTCCCGATAAATGATGCAATCGTTCATGCACACATGGTATTTCATGTGCGGTAAATCCAGAGGACACACGATTTTCTTCGCCTCCTCGAAACTGGTCGGGCACTTGTTCCCCTTGGGAAGACATTCGTGCCAGAATGACATGTTCTCGTCGAAGCATGCGTCGGTCATTTTGTGTTTTACCTTCATATCCAGAGCCATGAGCATTACTTTCAGGTGGGTATCCTCGGGCCTGCATCCTTCATACAATGGAGTAACCGCGTCTATCTCCTGTTGATCCAGCTTGGCTTTCTCTCGGGCTGCAGCTCTTGCGTTATCTATCTGCTTGAGAAGGAGCTCTTGAATATGAGGGTCCTGCACCCAACCTCCATCGTCGTCTGCTCTGGCATCTTCATCTTCATGATCATGCCCTTCGTCTTGATATTCCTCATCATCATGTACGACATCTTCTACACGATGACTGTGTACATCATCACCGTCCCGATCATGTCCTGGAGATTCTTTGTCTTCTCGCCCGCCCTCGCCGTGGTGGTTGTCTTGTTGCCCTTCCTCATTTCTTGCCCGGCCCCCATGGACGAATTCATAGTCATCTTCATCACCTTGCCACCGATAGCCATCCATGAAACCATGCAACAGCAGGTGGTCCCGCACCTGCCCGGAATTCGGGTCCGCAATAAGGCTCTTCAGCTTGCATCTTCGGCACGGACATCTTATCTCCGTCTCGTTCTTTTGAAGCATCTCGGCCTTCACGGAGCTCAAAAACCTATTCACGATGCCTTCTGTCATCATGCGGACCATGGTCACCTGCGGGGTAGAGAAAAACGATATTTTAGAACCAATTTTTTTTTTGGCATGACCTTCCCTAAAAATAGGACCAAAAAGAATGCATAGTGCCAAAATTCTCGCTGTAACGGAAATGAATCAACATTCCAACAAAATATTGGCAACTATCGCATTTCAAATACCGGTACCTACAAACACAAACATATATGCAACACCACAAACATATGCAACACCACAAACATACATAGATCTAGCTAGGCCACAAAAACTGCATGTGCATGTTGTTGGAGCGAGCTAGGGAGAAAAAAGTAGATCTACAACATGAAGATAGCTTTCCCCTTACTTACCTATCGAAAAAAGGTAATTTCACCACTTAATTTTGATGAATCTATGGTGCAAATGAGGTGAGGAGGAGGAGGCAGCCGACAAGCTTGGAGAAGGAGGTGGAGGGAATGAAGTGGAGAAAGTTATTGGGTAGGTGTGGCTGTCCAAAATATCTTGTTGGTCCCAGGTTACTAATGGCGCACCACCTCCAAAGCGCCATTAGTAACCCTGGTTACTAATGGCACACCTGCAGGTGGTGCGCCATTAGTAGTTTTGCAAAAAAGTAAAAGAAATATATACATACTAATGGCGCACCGTGGCATAGTGCGCCACTACTAGTTTAAACTAGTAATGGCGCACTGTGACACGGTGCGCCATTAGTAGTTTTGCAAAAAAAGAATAAAAAAGAATACAGTACTGGCGCACTCTGTGGCTGGTGTGCCATTACTAGTTAAAACTAGTAATGGCGCACTTAGCTAGGATGCGCCATTAGTATGTATGGAAAAATGAAAAAAAATTGTTACTAGTGGCGCACCTTGTCTCTGGTGCGCCATTAGTGTCTTCCACACTAATGGCGCATCACCAAATGGTGCGCCATTAGTATATAGTAGTGGCACACTACTTCTCTGGTGCGCTATTAGTGTCAATTTCATCTATAGCCCTTTTCCTAGTAGTGTATTCCTTGATAAGCTCTATCCACCTTCTATGCCTCATGTTCAATTCCTTTTGAGTGAAAATATACTTCAAACTCTTGTGGTCGGTGTATATCTCACACTGCTACCCTAGAAGGTAATGTCGCCAGGTCTTCAAGGCGTGAACTACAGCTGCCAACTCGACATCATGAGTAGCATAGTTCTCTTCATGAGGACGTAGCTATCTGGATAGATATGCTACGACTCTGCCTTCTTGCATAAGGACACCTCCAAGTCCAGTTCTAGATGCATCACAATATATCGCATATTCCTTGTGAATATAAGGTGTGGCCAGAACTGGGGCAGTGGTTAATCTCTTCTTCAGCTCCTAGAGGCTCTCTTCACACTTTGGTGTCCACTCAAACTTCTTGTCTTTCTTCAAGAGCTCGGTCATAGGTCGGGCAATGCTTGAGAATCCTTCTACGAACTTGCGGTAATATCCCACATGTCCGAGGAAGCTTCTGACTTCCTTCACATTTCTCAGGGTTTGCGATTCAGTCACGGCTTAAATCTTGGTGGGATGCACTGACAACCCTTCAACATTCAATACGTGTCCCAGGAATCCCACTTCATGGAGCCAAAATTCGCACTTGCTAAACTTGCATAAAGCTGGTTCTTTCGAAGCTTATCTAGGACCATTCTCAAGTGTTGCTCATGCTCTTCCTCGGACTTGGAAAAGATGAGTATGTCATCAATAAAGACGACAGCAAACTTGTCCAGGTACTCCATGAAGACTTTGTTCATGAGGTACATGAAGTAGGTAGGGGCATTGGTTAACCCAAATGACATGCCCGTTTACTCCTACAAGACATACTGGGTTACGACTGTCGTCTTCAGGATGTCTTGCAGTCTGATCTTCAGCTGATAGTACCCAGACCTAAGATCAATCTTCGAAAACACCTTGGCACCATTTAGCTGATCGAACAAGTCTTCAATCTTGGGAGTGGATACTTGTTCTTGATTGTGACTTCATTAAGGGAACGATAGTCCACACATAATTGGATGGTACCATCCCTCTTCTCCACAAACAAAACAGGTGATCCCTAAGGTGAGACACTAGGGCGAATGAACCCTTTCCTCAACTGCTCGGCCAGTTGCTTCTTCAGTTCTGCTAACTCCTCCGATCCCATTCTATAAGGCTTCTTATAGATAGGTCCTGCTCCGGGCATGAACTCAATAATGAAATCAATGTCACGATTAGGGGGCATTCCCGGTAACTCATCAGGAAAGACATCGGGGTATTCACATACAACTGGCACTTGCTCCAATCCAACTTCTGTTAGAAAGTTGACTTGGGCGACTTGAGCAGAGGAGGTATTGGAGGCAAACTTAACTTCAACTCCTTGGTCATTGATCACTTTGACAGTCCGGTTGGCACAATCTAACAAGCCTTAGTGCTTGCTGAGCCAATGCATTCCCAAGATCATGTCCAAGCCTCATGATCTTAATATGATAAGGTCGGCTAGGAATTCTACCCCGTTAATGTTGATCCTAACTCCTTTACACCCTATCTTGGCTCCCATCTCTACTCCGGGGGTTTGTACCACCATGGGATTATGAAGGGGTGTAGGGGTCATGCCACTTTTTATTGCAAATCTCTGGGTTACAAATGAATGCATGTCTCCAGAATCAAATAAGACAGTTGCAGGTGCTGAGTTGACAAGGAACATACCCAGCATGACGTTTGGGTCTTCCTGAGATTCTTCTGCAGTGACGTGGTTCACAAGCCCCTTGCCATTGTTGGGCAGGTTGCGGGGAGCTTGGTTTCTTGGTAGCACTCTGTGGCCTTGCCCTGGGCTCTGCACATTGGGGCGCGGAGCATCGGGCTTCTTGTTGGGGCACACCCTTGAGATGTGACCTGACTGACCACATCCAAAGCAAGTGACTTGGCTTGGGCTGTTGGTTTTGTTGCCACCAATGTTATTGGGGTTGTTGTAAGCTGGCCTGGGGTTGGAGTACTGCTGAGGCTGAAAGTTGGTGCGGGCTGTACTGATAGGTTGGCTTGACTGGGGTTGCCTGCCATTGGCGAGGCTTCTGGTTGCTGGAGCTACCCTTGCTGATGATCTTGCGCTTACAGGTATCATCCAAAGCACATCGCTTGTCTTCAAGCATGAGTGCCTTGTTCACTAGATCAGGAAAGGTTGTTCAGTCACACACAACAAGCAAGTACTATAGAGTCTGATTAAGGCCTTCCATGAAGCGCTCTCTTTTCGCAGCATCGGTGCTGACATCCTCAGGAGCATACCTCGATAGAACACTGAACTTCTGCATGTACTCCTTAACAGGGCCACTTCCTTGCTTCAGGGCTTGGAACTTATGCTTCTTGATGGCCATGATTCCGGAAGGAATATGGGCCTTGCAGAACTCTGCCTTGAAGTCATTCCAAGTGATGGCTTGCCCAACATGCATGACCTTGAATCCATTGCACCAAGGTCTAGCAGTCCCCCCGAGATAGTGGTCAGCATAATCCACCCTCTCACGGTCTTCAGTGCAGCTGACTAGCTCCAACAGATCCTCAATGGTGCGGACCAAGTCATCTGCATCCAGGGGTTCAGCAGTCTCAATGAAGGTGGGTGGTGCATGCTTCTTGAACTCAGCCAACTTGGAACGTCCATTGCTGTTCCCTGCCGGCTGGTAGTTGTTGGAGACAGCTTGAGCAATCATCTGGAGGGTTGCGGTGTTCGCTTGGCATTCCTATCGGAAGGCTTGGAGAAGCTGAACCACGTCCATGTTCGGAGGTGGGCGGTGGTGGAGTTTTTCCTTGGTTTTGGTCCTTGTTGGCTCCTCCTTGGGTGGATCCTCCGGCTCCTTGTTGTTGTGTAGAGTTACCAGTACAGGTTACAACGGGCATCCTGTTGGAGCGGTCAAGGTCTCATAATTGGGAAAGATGACTGAAAAGCAAGATAGATTGGTTGCCTAGTAAGGGGAATGGTATGACACAAGTTGTTTTTATGCAAGGACCAAAAGGGACAAACACATTCATTAAGAAATCCAAATAGGTGATGTAGTCATTTACATGCTCCCGAAGGAAGAGTATGACTTCCATCAAATACATCCAAAAGCAAACACTAAACTACATGGTTTCATTTGAACCATTACATGGACTCGACTTTGCATAGGGGATACATGACCTATCCTACCTCAGGGGTGACGGACTAGCACAACCTAGTCTAGAGTGGTTCCTATGTGGTGGAATGCTCAGTCGCGTACTCTGGCTCTTCTGGGTCTTCCTCCATGTCGTCATCAGTCTGACTCCCTTCATCGCTCGAAGGGGTAGGGGAGTGGAGGATCTTAACACGGTGTTGCTTTGCTGGTGGTGTGATGAAGAGCTTGCGGTAGTCCCTTGCCGTCATACGGTGTTGCTTGGGTGCTTCTCCATCCTTGGCAGGTGCATCTACTGGGGGCCTTCTGCCTCGATATGCGACTGCGGGTTGTCCAGGGGGAGCTCCTTCCTTCTTGAACATATCCGTCTTGCCTTGCGCTTGGCGAAGAAGTGCCTTGGTCTCGTGGAGTTCCTTTCGGAGCTCCATTGACTCAGAGGCCAAGTGTTATGCCAAGCTGTCGGCACAAAGGCTGAAGTAGGTTTGGAATTAGAGTGGAAGTCCTTCCTCGAGGGGTGGAGCTGGTGCACTGCTCTCGTCTTCACCCTCCTTCTAGTAAGGCAAGAAGCAGGTTGCTAACTTGTCCTCCATCTCTGGAAGAAGGTCCCAGAGACGGGTGAGTGCCTTCAGTGTTGCAGTCTCGACGGTGAGGACTAGTGTTGCCATCTATGGCCCTTCGAAGAACCAACTTTTTGGAGGGTCATTAGCCTTCACGATGACTTCCACATGGTATTCAGTCTCGGTGTCATTGATCCAGTGCTCATGGTAGGTGAAAATTGGGGCTCGGTGAAACTGGCACTTCCGGAGGCTATCCTCGAGAAGCACAGGGAATCTGGTGGTCAAGAAGTCTTCGGGTACGACAACCATCTACAAAGGTTGAATAGGAGAGGTCAATAAGGGAAATATATCTTGGGTTGGGTAAGCTTTAGAAAAGAAGAGAAGTTTAGATGGTTTATGAAAATGGTCTCATGCTAACTAACGCCCATGCTAACTAAGGCTTCCTACAGTCACAATGGCTCTGATACCAGCTCTGTGGGGACCCTGACCCATAAGTCGAGATCACCGAATGCACGTGTATAGTGATCCCAGAGATCAATGCTCACTGAACACACAAAAGTTGAATAACAAGAGTCTTACATCCATACATACCGTCTTACACAAATTAAGACCATTATGGTCAAGTCTTACATTGAGAAAGCCTTAAGGGCTGAACATCAAATGAAACATAAGCATCGGAAATCTTTGTCGATAAATAGAGCCCATGCCATCTGCCTTAACCCTACAGGCATTCTGGCTGGGAAGCGTACTAGTTCGCATGTTCATCACCAAAGAACTCTTCCTGGAACTCCTGCTCTTCCATGCCTGTCCAATTAAATAACCAGTGGCAAGCCAATGAATACTTTGAATGTACTCGCAAGCAACCTATGTTTTTGGATCAAGGTAACAATGCATGATGTAACAAAGAGTGTGCAACCTAGCAGCATGATAGTTGGAAAATTTAATGACATGTCTTCTTCAAATTGAGAAACATGCATCAATGATCTCCGGTAACCATGTGAACAGGTTGCAGATATCAACATAAATAGAATTTAGAACAATTCTAGATTTATCAATATGTCAAGTCTTTACTTGACCCGTGCAACTCACAGTACCAAGTTTGTAAAGTTTGGGACATAGTTTAAGTAGCACCACCCAACTGTCCTTGACCGTTGACATGGCTATTCGAATAGTTTCACATTCTGCAAAGGTTTTGCACTTTACCCACAAGAACCGGGAATCTTTCGTGTCACTAGCACATGGTAGAGATGTGAACATACAAGTATCAATGGGCATGCATCCATGCAATGATCATATCGAGTTCATAATCAACAACATCTTCATGCATACGGAAAACTTTTATTGATGAATAGGAGAGGTGCATTATGGTCAAAGGGCTGCTTGCCTTGGTTGGCTTGGTCTTCAAATTCTCCAAGTCCTTCTCCTTCTTCTTCTCCAACTACTTCATCAAATACAGGATCTATTCGTTGCAAAAGAAACAACAGAAAAAATAAGGCAATAGTAAAACAGAAAAACCAAAGTGCTCAGAAAAATGTCAACTTATTTTTGTTAAATACCAGGGAGAAAACTAAGAAGAGGAAAATTCCTAGTTTTGGATTTGGAGTTAAGGAATAGTGGAAATGGATTTGAAAAAAAGGATTTAAATGCCCAAATTTGAATTTAAATTTGAACAGTGCAGGAAAGTGTGATGGATGTGTATGAAAGTTACATGAATAAATAGGTGCGGTTATTTTAAGATTTTAGGAATTGAAATTATTGCATTTGGATAAATATTTTATCCTGTGGAATTTTTATTAAACAGACAGGAAAAGAAAAAGAAAAATGGCACTATGCCACTCGGCCAGAAAGGCCACTGTGCAGCAGGCCCAAAGGGGATCCAGCCCGCACGAGTCCGCCACATCAAAGGCATGAAGGTGAAATACGCCATCAGCCGACGCAGTGAATCGGTGCGCGCACGCGTGCATTTTAAACCTGACGGGTGGGTCCTACCCGTCAGGACGTGAGGCTGACGAATGGGCCCTATGGCCGATGTCATCTTCCTCTGACCAGAAACGGCAGCGAGCTCGCCAGCGATGATGTGGGGCACGGATGGAGGTGGGACTGGTAACATTGAGCTCGGCAGGGTGTCACCGTTCTGGTGGTGTTGGTGTTGGCCGCCGGAGTGCAGGGACTCGCTGGCAACGAGGAAGCCAGCAGAAAAGCTTCGGGAGGAGCTCGCTCTGGCTGATTCCGGCTGCAGAAGAGAGGGGAAGCAGATGGGAAATGGTCAGGGAGGTGCAGCAGTTTCAGATCGAGTGCTAGGAGAGGCGGAGAGGGCCTGTACCTCTCGATCGACGGCGACCCGAGGAGGCGGAGCTCGAGATCGATCTCGAGCTCTGGCAGCTCTGGGGACGAACTGGAGGCACAGGGGGAAGATTGGGAGTGGAAGAGAGTGAGTGGTGGAGAGAAAGGGGCTCGGGGTGGCCTTAAACAGCCCTGGCGTGGCTCACCATGGACTCATGCGCCGATGAGGTTGTTGCCATTACTGTGGGTCACTGGGCTCGCTTGCGCGTGTCTGCGGTGTTCGTGGTGGTGGTCTGCGACTAGGGTAAGGTAGAAAGAGAGCGGGGGAGTGGCAGAGTGTCGCGCGTCTGAGCGTGCTCATTGGAGATCTCGGGTGGCAATGGCGTGTGTGTGAGGTAGGCAGTAGGAGGGAGAATGAAGAGGGGGACCAAGGCATAGTGTGCTGCGGACGACGAGGCGCATCGTCGGTGTCGGTGTTCTGGGAACGGGGATAACTAGACTTGCCTGTCTGCGGTCTGCGGCGTGGCTCCAGGAGTGGCCCAGTACGGCCCATCTTCATCAACACATGCTCAAGACCCTCGCGAGGGGCCAAGCCTCGCGGGGCAGACGACAGGAGGCTTCCTCAGGCACGGCCTCATCAGGCTGGCTCGCGAGGAGGCGGAGAGATCAATTCGGGGTACCTCACGAGGTGCCTGTGTTGCAAGATATGACTACCAAGGCTAGGAGGGCGCCACGCGGGCGCCGGCCTGCGCAGAGTCCTTGTTTCCCCTTTGATGCAAAGGGGGCAAGCGCAGGCAAGGGTATCAAGCAAAGGCAACCATTTCGGTGCAACAAGACCAAGACCAGCAGGACAGCAGAGCGGAGGTCATCGTGGAGCCCAAGCCAGCGTCATCGTCAGGGTCTTTGGCAGGCGAGGACCAACTTTTGTCAGGATAAGTGTACTAGATGTTCCCCTTCAAAATGGCCAATTGTTGGCGCCCTTCCTGCTCAATATTTGGGAAGAGGCCAGGGGCCTTCGCCTATAAATAGGACTAGCCACCCCCCAGGGAAGGGGGAGGAGATCCGCATCTGACAGAGAGAGAGAGAGAGAGGCGACTGAACTCCCCCTAGCAGTTCATCGCACCAGCCAAGAACAGACCCTCGCGAGGCTGTTCTTCCCTTGTACTGTTCCACATCAGCCCCAGAGGCAATCCACCACACCACAAACTGGAGAAGGGTATTACACCACAATGGTGGCCTGAACTAGTATAAATCTCGTGTCCCTTGTGTTGTTCTTTGTGTAGTTTAGATCCCGGCAAGGCGGTGAGACATGGGTAGGCTGGAGGTGTGGTCTCCGCGTGCACCCCAGTGTTCGAATCTCAAGGGTCTGCCCAGGGTAATCATCACCCAGGGCCTCCCTTCTCTTTCGGAGAGCCTCGAAGTCCACACGAAAGCAACCCAGGAGTTTGGCGCAGGGGTCAGCCTGTGACGAGGAAGAAACGCCGAGGTGACCGGCGTCGGGGACATCATCCTGGCACACGCCGCCGGACGCCGCACCGTGAAGGGTGGCCGGGGCCTCAGGGGCCTCTGCCACGGGGGCCGCGGGCCGCGGCTCGATACCTTCAGCCGCCGCCGGGCGGGTTTCAGGGGCTGCCGCCTCAGGAGTACCGCGCGGCGTCATCGTCCCGACGGTGGCCCCCTCAGCCACCGACGCCCTTTGCCTCCCAGCTCCACCACTCGAGGAAGGACCGTCGTGGGCAACCGGAAGGGCAACCACCACAACTAGATTCTCGCGAGGTCCCGTGAGACCTGCAGGGCGGAGCCCCCATTCGTCGAAGTGGGGCATCTGCTTCACAAAATCACCCCTGTTTGAGCAAAGGTACATCAGGGCGCCCCCATGCCGGATGCTGCCAGGGGAATGGTCCCCGGTCAGGATTAGGAGAACCTTCCTCAACACTTCAGGAGTCAAATCTTCTTCTTGGAGCCTCATGCGGTCTTCGCGCCCCCCGAAGGCCTACATCCGGCGGGAATGACGCTGGAGAGGGGCAATGCAGCATAGGAGCAACTCCTTCACCACCTTGGATGCGTTCACATCGAGCGCCCTCAAGAACGCGAAGCGATGCCAAACGAAGACAAGCCGTGGGCTCATGAGCGTCTCCTGGCCCCAGCCCGAATTGGGGATAGCGGGCACGGTTGGCTTCGAAAGGAGGGGGCTGGGCACCCCGGTGTCCACGTACAGCCACCGCTCACAGACCCCGGTCACGGGCGGAGGAAGGCTGAAATCGATTCCCAAAGCCACCGTTTCTGGTGCGGCAAGGAAGCTCACTCACCCCGAGCATTGGGTGGGATCGCTGAGACGCTGAGAGAAGAAGTGGCGCAGCAAGGCAACTGAAGGAGGAATGCCCATCATCGCCTCGCAGACAAAAGCGAAGACGGCGAGAAGAGTAATGGATTCGGGACCCGGTAGAGTATGATCGACCGGTCGACAGCAGGAGCCACCAATGGCGACGGGCGGGGCGAGGGCACATGCTTTGGCCCTTTCCCCTTCTTCATCGGAGCCATGGTGATAGGAAGGGAGAGGATGCGAGATTGGATTGGAAGCGGAGGTTGGAGCTCGAGAGAAGGAAGAGCAGGAGGCGCGTGGGCGGCGAGAAGAGGGGAGACTGTGTGCAACAGCGGGTCCGCGTAGCTGAGTGCAAAATAAGGAGGAGTGGGGGAACAGGGACGCCCACGTCCAATCAACCGCCACACGGCACCCAAGGCCGCAGGCTATTGGGGCCCGTGGCGCTTCGCACTTGCCTCTTCGCTTCTCTGCGAAGCCAAGTCCAAGCGCGCCTTGGGCCCGGGGGCTACTGTCGGCGTTCTAGGAACGGGGGTACCCAGACTTGCCTGCCTGCGGCCTGCGACGTGCCTCGAGGAGTGGCCCAGTATGGCCCATCTTCATTAACACATGCTCAAGACTCTCGCGAGGGGCCAAGCCTCGCGGGGCGGACGACAGGAGGCTTCCTCAGGCACGGCCTCGTCAGGCTGGCTCGCGAGGAGGCCGAGTGATCAAGGCGGGGTACCTCACGAGGTGCCCATGATGCAAGCCATGACGACCAAGGCCAGGCGGGCGCCAGGCGGGCGCCGGCCTGTGCAGAGTCCTTGTTTCCCCTTTGGTGCAAAGGGGGCAAGCGCAGCAAGGGTATCAAGCAAAGGCAACCATTTCGGTGCAACAAGACCAAGACCAGCAGGACGGCAGAGCGGAGGTCATCGTGGAGCCCAAGCCAGCGTCATCGTCAGGGTCTCTGGCAGGCGAGGACCAACTTTAGTCAGGATCAGTGTACTAGATGTTCCCCTTCAAAATGGCCAATTGTTGGCGCCCTTCCCGCTCAATATTTGGGAAGAAGCCCGGGGCCTTCGCCTATAAATAGGACTAGCTACCCACAGGGAAGGGGAGGCGATCCGCATCTGAGGCAGAGAGAGAGAGAGAGAGAGGCGACTGAACTCCCCCTAGCAGTTCATCGCACCAGCCAAGAACTGTCGGGGAAACTGATCCACGAACACCTATGGGGCCGGCGGACCAAGCCCCTTTCGGTTCGGTGGGGGGCGGAGATCGCACGAAGAGCGGATCGAGGCGAAGCACACGAGCAGTTTACCCAGCTTAGGAGCTCTCCGGAGAGATAATACTCCTACTGCTGCTTGTCTGATTGTATTTTGTTCTTGCTCGAGAGAACTAAGTGTTTTTCTGGCTTCCGAATGAGCCGAACCTCCCCTACATTGCGCATGGGCCTCCTTTTATATGCTCAAGGGGTCACCGACAGGTGGCAACGCAGAGAAGGGTAAAAGCGTAAAAAGTGTTGCGGTTGGTACACCTACTTGCACAGTGTATCCTACCTAACCTTGACGGTAGGGGACAAAGGCATTAAATGCCCGTCTGTGTCGCCCAACCAGTGCAGAAAGGGACCGTCAGGGACGCCACCGATCGCCACGATGGCGATCTTGTCAGCGCCGCATGCCACCGCGTACCGCTGGCTGCATAGCCTCCTGCCACGCGCGCCTGGAAAAGCCCCAGGGCGACACGTTGGTGGATGCGCTGGAGCGTGGGTACAGGGTGGTTACTTGCCGCGGCAAGTGCCTTGCCACGGTCGTCGTCTTGTCGCGCCCGGAAGCTTGTCGCTCACCAGACATTGAGGTGCCTTGGTTGATCTTCCTGGCAAGCTCCTCTTGCCGGGGCCTTGTTGCCTTGCCGGGACGCGTGGCGCGTCGCGGCAAAGTTCCTTGGGATGCCTCGGTTGGCCTTCCCGGCAAGTTCCTCTTGCCGGGGCCTTGTCTCCTTGGCTTGAATACTTTGTTCTTGAATGGCTCCAAGGGAACCACGGAGGACCTTGGCGGTCGCCTGGCAAGCCTTGCCTCGGGGTGCTGCAACTGCCCGTGCACAAGTTCGGGATACTAGGGTACCCCTACTCTAGTACACCGACAGGAGCCCCCGGGCCTGGGCCACACACGGTGCCGAGCGCTGTTGGGCCAGGCCCAAAACAGGGCACGGGCACACGCGGCCTGGGTCACACCGTATCCTGCTCCGTATCCACCGCGCCCTCCCCGAACGGCATGCGTTGAATGTGGCATCGTGGGAGAGATCGTGGGAGGTTTCTTTATTCAGGAGGGCGAAACGTCCGCTCCCTCCCTCTTTATAAGCAGGGGAAACAGGGGCAGTTTCCCCACTTCGCCATTGCTACTTCATTCTCGAAAATCTCCGCCGCTCCCCTCCTTCTTCTCAAAGCCGAAAGAGAGCAGCGCTCTGCCCCCCATTGCCACCAGCTCCACCGACGCCGCCGATCTCCCCAGCCACCTCCGCCATGGCTCCGAAAGCCAACAAGGGGAAGGGCGTGAAGTCAGTCGAGGCGCAGCGGCTCGCGGCGCTGTGAAAGGAGCGGGCCATCTTCCCCCCTTAGCTTGACGCAAAGGAGCTGAGGGAGTACTACTACCTTTTCTGGTCGACGGAGACGCGAGCGCATCCGCGCACGAGGGTACTCCCGGCCACCGCTTCGAGACTGGCTCCGAACGGGTACCCCTTTTTCGCGCTGTTCTTCTACTGCAGGCTCTGCCCGCCTTTCTCTGATGTCAGGACCCCGACTCAATGCCACATCGATCTAGCATGTGACACCTCATATCACTTTGCGGCCTCACGCACGGTATTCCCACGGGTGTCGCCTTACCTTTACCCGGGACCGTTTGCGCCTTTTGGCACACGTATATGACAGTGTCGCTAGCATCCATATGATAAGGAGCCCGGGCTAACATGGCTAGTCGTAAACCCAAAGTGGCACAAACTTACAGGGACAGGCATCCATGACCCAGCATCGAACGTGTCGGTCATCAGCGAGTGAATCCAGGCTGTAGCACTGGGCTAGCAGGACTCCGGTGAACCGGGCTGTAGCGGGCTAACAGGACTTCGGTATTCATCGCGTGACATTTCCCCCAAGGGACAGACACAGGAACGAAGAAGGACACATGCCGGCCAGCCTAAGTATTCCGGAGCAGTAGCAAGCTACCATGGCTCGGTGGAAACACTAGGAGACATTTCCCGGTAAGAGAGGCTACTAAAGATAAACAACTAGATAGTCAGATCCCACACATACCAAGCATTTCAATAACATACACACAATATGCTCGATATGTGCAATACAACATGGCATCACAAAATGACTCTATGACTCAAGTAGTTTATTCAATAGGCTCCGAGGAGCGAGATATTACAAACATGGGTCTCATGACCCAACATTCAGAGCATACAAATCAAAACACAAGCGGAAGCTATCATGTCTGAGTACAGACATCTATAAATGAAAAAGGCTGAGAAGCCTGACTATCTACCAGATCCTGCCGAGGGCACAAGATCGTAGCTGAGGTAACAAGCTAAACGTCGAAGTCCACGCGGAACTACTAGCGAGACCGAAGTCTCTCTGCAAAAACATAAATTAAGCAACGTGAGTACAAATGTACCCAGCAAGACTTACATCAGAACTAACTACATATGCATCATTATCAACAAAGGGGATGGTGGGGTTTAACTGCAGCAAGCCAGCTTTGACTCGGTGGCTATCCTGAACTACGACTGCAAGTAACTCTTTTGAGGTGGCGCACATGAGTCCACATATTCACCATATCAATACACCACTATGGATCCGCTCCCGTCTCCCTACGAGAACGCCATCCATAGCACTCACGCTTATCTTGCGCATTTTAAAGTATCCACTTTCACTTGTCTATGAACTGATATAAGCAACCCAGAAGTCCTTTACCGCGGACACGGCTATTCGAATAGATGATGTTAACCCTGCAGGGGTGTACTTCTTCATACATGTTTCCACCACTTAGCGTCTGCACACGACATGTGCTCGGCAGACTTCAAGCGAAAGCCGACGTGGGTGTAGACCACGACCTACCTAAACACCTAAGTCTCTAGTCCAGGTTTATCGCCTATTCGGGTTCCATCCATGAGGAGATCCGGCCGGAGTTTCGCTCACAGCCCCAAACGATGTGAACAAGGTTCCGTGACACCAAACGGGTGCCCGGTTTACCCGGCCACGTGCCTACCGCATCACAGCCCACCCCTACGGTCAGCGCTGTCCACGGCCTCCAGCATACTACAAACACCAGAAACTACTTGCAACTCCTGGACAGAGGACAAGGGTGATTAAGAAGTCGAGCGGGGTCATATTTCAGGGCCCAATGTATGGTAGTAGCTGAGTCATGGATCACAAACACAGAACTCAGTTCCTAAGGACGGCTTCAATGAGACAACCCACCATGTACTCCTACATGGCCTCTCACCGCTACCTTTACCAAATCGTGTTCACACACTTAGCTCTCAATGGTAGGACATGTTCACACACCTCTGATTCATTCCCGATGAATCAGACCTGACACAACTCTAAGCAGTAGCAGGCATGACAAACAAGCAAGAATGAGTAGGCACAACAGGGCTCAAACAACTCCTACTCATGCTAGTGGGTTTCATCTATTTACTGTGGAATGACAGGTCATGCAGAGGATAAAGGGGTTCAGCTACCGCAACAGGTAACAGATGAATTGTTGTTGTCCTAATGCAGTAAAAGAGAGCAGGAGCGAGAGAGTGGGTTTGTATCGGAATGAACAAGGGGGTTTTGCTTGCCTGGCACTTCTGAAGATAACATTGAGTCTTCATCAGTGTCAACGGTCACATCGTCGGAACATCGTCTACCGGGAGGGAACAGTACCGGCAACAAAGAAGAAATACAATCAATGCAATGCACAATATGATGCATGCTCATGACATGGCAATATGAATGTGTTTTGAGCTAATGCAACTAGCAACAGATTAAATGAAGTTGGTTTGAATACAAGATTCAAATTCAAACTCCATATGTGATTATTCATATATAATTTGTGCTAAACAGCAGCTATAAGTTGTTCTAACATGCATGAAAATGGTACAGATGGATTCCTTGAATTTTTCTGATAATTTTTCATATATAATTTGTTTAATTTGGAGTTACGGTTGAATTTCTATGAATTTTAGAAGTTTATACAATTTTCTGGAATTTTCTGAATAAAAATAAATCCAGAAAACCTATTACTACGTCAGCATGACTTCACGGTGACGTCAGCAAGTCAACGGGCGTTGGCTAGGGTCAAACCTGACGTGTGGGGTCCACACGTCAGTGATACGGTTTAAACAGGGGGTTTAGTTTAGTTTAATTAAAGGTTAGGGGCACTAGGGCCCACATGTCAGTGTCAGGGGGGTTAGATTAGGTGGTGATTAGCGTAAGCTAATCACCTGATGGCGGGGTCCACCTGTCATGGACCCAGGGGAGGTCAAACCCCTGGTCAAACGAGTCAGTCCCGCCGGCGTTGAGTCGCCGGCGAGGCCGAGGCGGCGGAGGCCTTCGGGTTTCTTGCTCCGGCGACCAAACGGACGGAGGAGGGGCTCTACGGATAGCTGGAAGAGCGCCGCGTCTTCCTGTGGAGTCGGTTGGGGTCGGGGCGGCCGGAATCGGCACCGGCAACGACCTAGGTGGCCGCCGGAGTTCGGGCGACCACGGGTTTGGTGCTGCAGAGAGCAAGCGGGCTAGTTTTTGCGCTAGGCATGCTCTACGGGAAACTACGAATGCGCAGGGCTCACCGGGGTGACCAAATGGTCACCGGAGCTACGCCGGCTGCGAGCTCGGCGGAGGTGAGCTTCGGCCATGGCGGAAATCGGTGCTAGAGGACGCGCTAGAGGAAGGGCATAGGGGGTAAATGGAGAGGAGCTCACGTAGGGACTAGCAGAGTCGACGACGAGGTCGGGGAAGCTCTGGACGACGCGAATTTACGGCGGCGATCTCCGGGCACCGGAGATGAAGACGACGACGCTCCGGTCGACTGGGGCCTCCTCTGGTCGCGTGCGTCGGTGTGCAGCTCCATGGGGTCGGGACGGAGCTCAGGAATGTGAGGAGGGAGCGAGGGGGTGGCTGTGGCCGCGGCGAACGGCGTCGGTGGCGACGTGCTCCGCTCGGGCAGAGAGGGAGAGAGAGCAGAGGAGAGGATGAGGCGAGGGAGAGAGTGAGAGAGAGCCAGGGGCTGCGTGGCGCTCGGGAGACGTCCAGGGGGGAGGAGGAGGCAGCCAGGCAGGGAGGAGGTGGCCGGGGCGCGTGGCTGCGCGCGTCGGGCGCGTGCCCGTCCTCCTGGCAGGGAGGAAGACGACAGGGGAGGGAGGCGGCGGTGGGCTGGGCCGGCTAGAGGAGCTGGGCCAGGTAAGTGGGCGCCAGGTAAGTGGCTGGGCTTCTTTTTTTTATATATATCTGTTCTGTTTTCTATTTAATTGCCACTGAATTCAAATTCAACCAAATTTGAAAACAGTGCCAAAACTCCCCTGGATAATTTTATGTCACTTAAGGTCTACTCCTCATAAACATAAAATATCTCAGGGCATTTGAAATAAAATATTGATTTAAAATCAGAGCCCAAATAATTCCTTAGAAATGTCCCAAAATTTTGGTTTGATTTATAACTCTTGCCAAACTTGTCAGAGCTATTTCTAGGGCATTTTGGATTTACTGTGTCACATCCCTAGCTTCTGGTGCTGCCTGGCGTTTGCATCATGTTTAAATTTTGAAACTTGAACTGAGGGAAATTGGAAGCCTCAAAACCCTAAATAAAAGAAGGGAAAAAACCCTAAAAATCCCATTCATTGTTCCAAAATGCTTTTCTTACCAAAATATTGAACATTTTTAAGGATTTATTTTTGGGACTTTGAATTTAAATCATTAGCTATTTGAATTTGAATTATATTCATATAACTAGAATATAATTTCAAATACCCCTGAAATATTTTATGAGCTTTTGGAAAAGTTCATCTAGCAAAATAAAAATATTCAGAGGAGCTTTTGGCATTGTTTGAATTATTTTTAATTCAAAACAGTGGCAAAATAAATTTAAAAATAAAACAAAACAGAAGAAAAATAAAACAGAGCAGAGAAAAGCCTATCTGGCGCTTACCTGACTTACCAGCCGGCCCAGCTCCTCCAGCGGCCCAGCCCACCGCCGCTTCTCCCCCTGTCGTCTTCCTCCCCCTCACCCCGAAGCTGCTCGGTGGCGCGCGCAGGCCACGCGCCCTGGCCACCTCCTCCCTCCCAGCCTGCCTGGCTCCTCCTCGACGCCCCGGTGACGCCACGCACCTCCCCGACCCCCTCTCACTTCTCCCTCGCTCTC
>NC_041387.1:221367984-221492637 GCF_002162155.2 Triticum dicoccoides | reverse complement strand
CCGACGTCGCTCGCAACCACCGTGGCCACCGCCTCCCCCTCGCTTCTCTGACCAGCCCACGAGCTCCGCCTAGAACCCGAGCACCTCTCCGCCGACCCACGCAAGGCCGGAGGACCCCAAGACGACGCCGCGACCCTTCTTCCCCGTCCACGGCCGCCGCATGCCGCGCGCCGATTCACCGTCTCCGACGCGTCCCCTAGCCCGCTGAACCGCTCTCCGGCCTCCCTGTGAGCTACCGCATCTCCCCCTTCTCATCCTTTTTCTGTTTGCGCACTCTAGCTAGCCCCACCACCTTGCCCGAGAATCCCTCGCCGTCGACCATGGTGCCGTCGCGGCCACAGCCGTCGCCGCTTGCTTATGAGCCCGCCAACACGCTTAGTCCATCCGAAGGAGCACAAATCACTCAACTGCTGCTCCTCCCGTGCTCTGTGGCATGGTTTCCGTCGATAGCCGAACTCCGGCAGCCGCAAAAGAGCTCGCCGCCGGCAACTCCGGCCACCCCATCTGCTGTCGCTTATCTCTTTAGACGCGCCTTCCTCCCAGGAACCCGTAGGAGCAAACCGCACGTCAAATGGTGCTCCGTAGCGAGCGCACGGTGCACCTCCGCTGTCGGCCGTGGTCGTCGCCGGCGACACTCCGGTGGCTGGTGACGTGGCGACGTCATTAAACGCTAATGACGCACTAACCAACCCCCTAGGCCACTGACTAATGGGCCCCACGCTCTAATTAACACAAATTACATCTTCTGTTTAAGTTAACTAACCCCGTGGGCCCACACGTCAGCTTTGACCAAGCTGACGTGGCCGTTGACGTGGTCCCACCTGTCAGTGAGCTAAGCAGCCCTGTGACACTGACGTGTGGCCCCCACACGTCAGGTTTGACCTGGACCCGCCCTGTTGACCTGATGACGTCAGGGTGAGGTCATGCTGACGCAATAATTCCTTTCTGGAATTAAAATACATTAGGAAATGATTTATAAATTCCAGAAAATTGTATAAACTTCTAAAATTCATAGAAATTCAACCGTAACTCCAAATGAAATAAATTATATATGAAAAATTATCAGAAAAATTCAAGGAATCCATCTGTACCATTTTCATGCATGTTTGAACAATGTTTGTCCTCTGTTTTGGACAAAACAAATAAAGGGCATTTAAATATTCATATATGGAGTTGGAATTTGAATCATGTATCCAAACCAACTTCATTTAAATCATAGCTAGGTGCATTAGCCCAAAACACATTCATATAGCCATGTCATTATCATGCATCATATTGTTGCATCACATTGATTGTGTTCTTTCTTGTTTGCCGGAACTTGCTCCCCCTCGGTAGACGTTGTACCGATGTTGTGATCGATGACACCGATGAAGAGCTATGCTATCTTCAGAAGTGCCAGGCAAGCAAAACCCCCTTGTTCATTCCGATAAAATCCCACTCTCTCGCTCCTGCTCTCTATTACTGCATTAGGACAACAACGATTCAACTGTTACTTGCTGCGGTAGCTGAACCCCTTTATCCTTTGCATGACCTGTCATTCCACAGTAAATAGATGAAACCCACTAGCATGAGTAGGAGTTGTTTGAGCCCTGTTGTGCCTACTCATTCATGCTTGTTTGTGATGCCTGCTACTGCTTAGAGTTGAGTCAGGTCTGATTCGTCGGGGATGAATCAGAGGCGTGTGAACATGTCCTACTGTGTGTGAGCTAAGTGTGTGAACACGATTTGGTAAAGGTAGCGGTGAGAGGCCATGTAGGAGTACATGGTGGGTTGTCTCATTGCAGCCGTCCTCAGGAACTGAGTTCTGTGTTTGTGATCCATGATCAGTTACTACCACACATTGGGCTCCGGGCGCTCCAAGCTCTCTCGACTTATTAATCAACATGATCTCTGTCCAGGAGTTGCAACGAGTTTCTGGTGTTTGTAGGTAGTGTTAGTAGTCTACCAAGTGGCACCCGGTACAGGTGGGCTTGGGACAGACTAGGCACAGTGGCACGGTGTACCAAGTGGCACCCGGATGGTGGGCTTGGGAACCCTGCTCACATCGTTTGGGGCCGTGAGCGACACCCCGGCCGGATCTCCTTGCGGATGGAACCCGAATAGGCGATAAACCTGGACTAGAGACTTGTTCGGTTAGTCAGGTCGTGGCCGACTCCCTCGCCCGGCTTCCGCTTGAAGGTTGCCGAGGTACATGACGTGTACAGGGCGGTAAGTGGCGAGAGCGTGTGTGAAGAGGTACACCCCTGCAGGGTTATCATTATCTATTCGAATAGCCGGATTCCTCGGATATGGAAACTTGGACCCCTTGCATAGTTCATAGACAAGTGAAAGTGGAAACTCTAAAATACGCAAGATAAGCGTGAGTGCTATGGATGGCGTTCTCGTAGGGAGACGAGAGCGGACCCATAGTGGTGTATTGATATGGTGAATATGTGGACTCGTGTGCGCCAGCTCAAAAGAGTTACTTGCAGTCGTAGTTCAGGATAGCCACCGAGTCAAAGCTGGCTTGCTGCAGTTAAACCCCACCATCCCCTTTGTTGATAATGATGCATATGTAGTTAGTTCTGATGTAAGTCTTGCTGGGTACATTTGTACTCACGTTTGCCTATTTTATGTTTTTGCAGAGAGACTTCAGTCTCACTAGTAGTTCCGCATGGACTTCGACATTTAGCTTGATACCTCAGCTACGATCTTGTGCCCTCGGCAGGATCTGGTAGATAGTCAGGCTCCTCAGCCTTTTTCATTTATAGATGTCTGTACTCAGACATATTAAGCTTCCGCGTGTGCTTTGATTTGTATGCTCTGATGTTGGGTCATGAGACCCATGTTTGTAATATCTCGCTCCTCGGAGCCTATTGAATAAATATTTGAGTTGTAGAGTCATGTTGTGATGCCATGTTGTACTTGCACATATCGAGCATATTGTGTGTATGTTATTGAAATGCGTGGTATGTGTGGGATCTGACAACCTAGTTGTTTATCCTTGGTAGCCTCTCTTACTGGGAAATGTCTCCTAGTGTTTCCACTGAGCCTTGGTAGCTTGCTACTGCTCTGGAACACTTAGGCTGGCCGGCATGTGTCCTTCTTCGTTCCTGTGTCTGTCCCTTCAGGGAAATGTCACGCGATGAATACCGGAGTCCTGTTAGCCCGCTACAGCCCGGTTCACCGGAGTCCTGCTAGCCCAGTGCTACAGCCTGGATTCACTCGCTGATGACCGACACGTTCGATGTTGGGTCATGGATGCCTGTCCCTGTAAGTTTGTGCCACTTTGGGTTTACGACTAGCCATGTCAGCCCGGGCTCCTTATCATATGGATGCTAGCGACACTATCATATACGTGTGCCAAAAGACGCAAACGGTCCCGGGTAAAGGTAAGGCGACACCCGTGGAAATACCGTGCGTGAGGCCGCAAAGTGATATGAGGTGTTACATGCTAGATCGATGTGGCACTGATTCGGGGTCCTGACATACTGATTGCAATTTTAGGGTTTCTGGCCCCTTTATTAAAATGATTTCCGAGGCTTTCAATTTCCTCATTTCAACTTTCGGAATATAGACATGATGCACACATGAAGCTAGCCTAGAGCATTACCAGAAGCTAGGGATGTGACAACTCACCCCCACTAAACAAGAATCTCGTCTCGAGATTCAAGCGTAGGGTAAGATGAAGGGGAAACACAAACTAACATAATCTTCACGATCCAGGGTGCACTTCAAATGAACGTTGATTCGATCACCATCATTGTCTCGAATCTTGCTCTGAGAACTCCAGCTAACACGACCACGAGAGGAGAAGGAGACTCTAGAAGGATCGATCTTCTCGAAGCTCGAACAACTTAGGATCAACTCGCAGAATGAGGCATAGTAACACCACTCGAGCTAAGACACAAAACACACATCTAGAGGGATGGAGTGGAACAAATGACGAGGGTTCACTAGGTAGACAACAATTCCACGCTAAAAAGGGTGGTGAATGGTTGTCAATGTAGCGAGGAGTTGAGTTTCCATGATACCATAACGATGCACCTTAGGGAAGGTGACTCGTAGAAATATCCCCTTAAGTGGCAAAAAGAATTACCTTTGATTCAGAGATCATTGAAACTCTTTAAACCAGCCTAAGGCCATTCTCGAGCGATCGTTTGGAGGGGGTCGGTAGAATGGCATACTCGGACTTGGATGATGTGGATTACCTTGTTGAAGACAACGTAATGAATGAATTTGCTTACCACCGGAAATGGAAGAGACCCATGGAAGAATGGCACAGTGGCGGTGCAAGCTGGGAACAAAATGCAAATGCTGGGAATGATTCTGGTAACTAGGGAAGAACCCAACAATAGAGAGTGAATTCACTGTTTGAAGGTTATAGCATAATCGAGGAAACTGAGAGCAATCCCAGTTAGTGCCGATGATAACACCTAGCGCTTGCGCGTGCTCTCAAGAACTTGAGCATTTCCATATTCATCAAGGTTTTACCAACATCCGTGTCAAGGATCCTGGCAACACAACTTACTACCATGATGAATACGGGTGGAAGATGCAGATGCAAAGGAAGATAACACCTTCTCAGATTTCATCTTAGCGAGGCCAAGGAAACAAAATCTAGATGATCGACCGAGAGACATTTAGCACTCCACTTCTAATGTTCTCCTTGATGTGCTAGCGTAATCCATAGATAATTATGGTTTGATATCTAGAACATCAAGTAAAAGGTCGAACTTCGGGAGCACAAGAATCCATAAGGAACAACTACTAGAATAAGTTCTACGAGATCCTTATGGGGAGATGGCCAACTTCTCCAATCAAGATACTACAATATTAGGTCTCCCGGCGGGGTGTGTTGGCCACGACATCCACTTTACCGGTTTCCGAGGGACCGATATTATAGTTCTTGGGAAATGTTCCAACCATCATATCTGCCTGAGATTCAGATCTGGTTGGTGTCAGGATATTCCAGACTCATCGAGTCTAGGAAGAAAAATGAAAGTTTGCAACACAAATAGACTAAACGACGTTGCGAGAATCTCGGGGAATTAACTACGGCAGTAAGCTCCAAGACATGAGCTGGTTCTGCTACAACATGTGAACACGTTGTCCCAGACAAACATGATCCCATGGTAGTCTTACAATAAAACACTACCAAGTTCAAGTTGGGAACCATCAACGAGGGTATCGAAGTCCTTACATAAGTCTGGATTAGCTCTTATGAAGGAACTCCTTCTCCTTGAACAAATCAATCAGTGGCTTGGTGTGCTAGGGATACATATAGATTGAAGGTTGCAAGTCTTCAAACCACAGAATTCTTCGCACGTGTGCATGACTGATTTGGAATGATTCCAAAGAAAGCAACATTGACTTTCTCGAATCCACGGCGGCAACTTGCATCAGATGCACATGAATTAAAGGAAGTCACTACCTTCATCCAAACATATGCTTCATGAACGAAACACGAAGAAATGCTTACACAAGTTTCCAACACTAGGTTGATGTTCAACATGACTCATGGGAGAGACAAAATGCTGCTGATGGGCTCAACAACAACTCATCGAGATTTCCATGTAAATGGAATTCCATAATTATGTGAACAAGTGATAGCATTGGTCAGACCCAAAAGATATAATGGTGTATGCTCGAGGGATCAACCACGAGTAAGACAACATTACGAGCATCGTTGGTACTGATTTGACTTGACGATAGCCCACACTCAAATCAAAGGATTGATAAGACAATAGGTCCAGCAACTGATCATAGGGACCAATCGATGAAGATATCATCTTTCTTCAACACACACTACACAAGAATATCCCTTTGGAACAAACTAAGTCAGGCAAGCTTTTATCTTCCAACTCTCCAAGTTGTTGCCTAGCTTAACCAACTAGCTCAGGGATATCTATCACAGATCTTGGAGAGAGGGTGGTTCACAAGAAACCAACTTGATCACAAGCTCAGCACAGCGGTCAGGTGACAACCTGGTAATACTTCCGAGAAGATCTTCGGAAAATCACGAACCACCGGTATGTTGCTAAGCTCGAGAACAATCTTGCTTTCCAGGGCAAGACGATATGATCAAATAAGCAAGGATTGGCACTATCCTAACTCACTGATCGGAGAGTGCACCAGAAATAAGAACTAGGTAGCACAATCAACCTTAGGGTGACGATTCAATAATCAACACGCTAAGAATGAGGTTATCGTCCATTTAACTACCAAGCAACGGAGTTGCTAGCAGTATTGATTTCACACACCACGATTCACTTGTCAATGATAACAATGATGGCAAGAAGTATCACTGTACCAAGAGTTCATAGGATGGTGTGCAATTCCTATAACAATCCCGATATAAAGATGGTAATACTCCAAGGTAGAGCAGAGCAAAAGCAAGATTAGCAATTTGATCTGCGGAGTACGACTTCTTTGACCCAATCCTGGAAATGGAAGAGGTACTGGAGTTTGTTTCTCCTAGTCATTCCGGATAGAATGGCTTGACGGACCACAAGAATAATAGGCATCGATGAACGAACGCACACATACTCTTGACTATCAATTGATAGACGAAGGTCAGTAGACAACTAAAGAGGGACAACTCAAAGGAACATATAACTTTCTGAGTTGTGGATGCATAGATTAGTATGTCGAACCAAGTTCAACATAATTCTTCTGGATAACCCATGCAGAAAGGTAGAGCTGGCAGGGTCACAATATAGCATGGAGAACTCATCGAGAGCACTCTTGTTGTCATCTTTTGGTTCAGAAGAACTCCTGCCAAGAATGGTTCATGGTAATTGGAAGAAGGATGTACCACGAACCTCGAGGACTATCGCAAAGGTTACTAATATCCTAAAGGTACTAGCAAACCCTATCAACATGAAGTAAGTAGAGTGAATCTCGGGTTCAGAACCCAGGAGTAGAATGCCTACTACTAAGTAGCACCACGGGATGCTTTCGAGAATGATGGCCAGAATCTTCACACTGGGAACACAAAACATTGCTAGATTACTAGGTGACTCCCTAAAACACCTAGAGTCATAATAATAACTCCAACATAAATGTCAAGGCAATAGAATACCTCAACTCAACAATTAGTGTGATTGAGCTGGCATAAAGGAACACCTAAACCGGAGGGAAAGGATTTTGCAACTGCATCAGACTATTTAGAAACCTGGGATGACTCGGACAGCATAACGGCTGTAAATGCTCAGAAAAGATTTGAGACATTCACAAAAATGGTGGCATAACCACTCAGAAGCACAATATCAAGGTTTCGAGATCAATAATTAACATACAGAGGTAGAAACTGAACTGAGGCTTAAATCCAACAATCTTACAAGTCTACAGATTAGTAACACATGATCCTGATAGAAAGAAGAGAAAGCCTAGTTCCTTAACCCCCGTAGGAAAGATAAGATGACTCAGATCAGAAGGGCATGAGGTATAAGGAGTAAAAAGAGCCTTACGTTCCATCCCACAATCAATTCCCTTATATAACTAAAGAATTTCTAGACTCAACTTCGACCAGTTTGGCTTGGAGAACCTACAGGCGGTCAAGCTCTGATACCAACGCTGTCAGGACCCCGACTCAATGCCACATCGATCTAGCATGTAACACCTCATATCACTTTGCGGCCTCACGCACGGTATTCCCACGGGTGTCGCCTTACCTTTACCCAGGACCGTTTGCGCCTTTTGGCACACGTATATGACAGTGTCTCTAGCATCCATATGATAAGGAGCCTGAGCTGACATGGCTAGTCGTAAACCCAAAGTGGCACAAACTTACAGGGACAGGCATCCATGACCCAGCATCGAACGTGTCGGTCATCAGCGAGTGAATCCAGGCTGTAGCACTGGGCTAGCAGGACTCCGGTGAACCGGGCTGTAGCGGGCTAACAGGACTCCGGTATTCATCGCGTGACATTTCCCCCAAGGGACAGACACAGGAACGAAGAAGGACACATGCCGGCCAGCCTAAGTGTTCCGGAGCAGTAGCAAGCTACCATGGCTCGGTGGAAACACTAGGAGACATTTCCCGGTAAGAGAGGCTACTAAAGATAAACAACTAGATAGTCAGATCCCACACATACCAAGCATTTCAATAACATACACACAATATGCTCGATATGTGCAATACAACATGGCATCACAAAATGACTCTACGACTCAAGTAGTTTATTCAATAGGCTCCGAGGAACGAGATATTACAAACATGGGTCTCATGACCCAACATTCAGAGCATACAAATCAAAACACAAGCGGAAGCTATCATGTCTGAGTACAGACATCTATAAATGAAAAAGGCTGAGAAGCCTGACTATCTACCAGATCCTGCCGAGGGCACAAGATCGTAGCTGAGGTAACAAGCTAAACGTCGAAGTCCACGCGGAACTACTAGCGAGACCGAAGTCTCTCTGCAAAAACATAAATTAAGCAACGTGAGTACAAATGTACCCAGCAAGACTTACATCAGAACTAACTACATATGCATCATTATCAACAAAGGGGATGGTGGGGTTTAACTGCAGCAAGCCAGCTTTGACTCGGTGGCTATCCTGAACTACGACTGCAAGTAACTCTTTTGAGGTGGCGCACATGAGTCCACATATTCACCATATCAATACACCACTATGGATCCGCTCCTGTCTCCCTACGAGAACGCCATCCATAGCACTCACACTTATCTTGCGTATTTTAGAGTATCCACTTTCACTTGTCTATGAACTGATATAAGCAACCCAGAAGTCCTTTACCGTGGACACGGCTATTCGAATGGATGATATTAACCCTGCAGGGGTGTACTTCTTCATACATGTTTCCACCACTTAGCGTCTGCACACGACATGTGCTCGGCAGACTTCAAGCGAAAGCCGACGTGGGTGTAGACCACGACCTACCTAAACACTCAAGTCTCTAGTCCAGGTTTATCGCCTATTCGGGTTCCATCCATGAGGAGATCCGGCCGGAGTTCCGCTCACAGCCCCAAACGATGTGAACAGGGTTCCGTGACACCAAACGGGCGCCCGGTATACCCGGCCACGTGCCTACCGCATCACAGCCCACCCCTCCGGTCAGCGCTGCCCACGGCCTCCAGCATACTACAAACACCAGAAACTACTTGCAACTCCTGGACAGAGGACAAGGGTGATTAAGAAGTCGAGCGGGGTCATATTTCAGGGCCCAATGTATGGTAGTAGCTGAGTCATGGATCACAAACACAGAACTCGGTTCCTAAGGACGGCTTCAATGAGACAACCCACCATGTACTCCTACATGGCCTCTCACCGCTACCTTTACCAAATCGTGTTCACACACTTAGCTCTCAATGGTAGGACATGTTCACACACCTCTGATTCATTCCCGATGAATCAGACCTGACACAACTCTAAGCAGTAGCAGGCATGACAAACAAGCAAGAATGAGTAGGCACAACAGGGCTCAAACAACTCCTACTGATGCTAGTGGGTTTCATATATTTACTGTGGAATGACAGGTAATGCAGAGGATAAAGGGGTTCAGCTACCGCAGCAGGTAACAGATGAATCGTTGTTGTCCTAATGCAGTAAAAGAGAGCAGGAGTGAGAGAGTGGGTTTGTATCGGAATGAACAAGGGGGTTTTGCTTGCCTGGCACTTCTGAAGATAACATTGAGTCTTCATCAGTGTCAACGGTCACATCGTCGGAACATCGTCTACCGGGAGGGAACAGATACCGACAACAAAGAAGAAATACAATCAATGCAATGCACAATATGATGCATGCTCATGACATGGCAATATGAATGTTTTTTGAGCTAATGCAACTAGCAACAGATTTAATGAAGTTGGTTTGAATACAAGATTCAAATTCAAACTCCATATGTGATTATTCAAATGCCATTTAATTGATTTGTGCTAAACAGCAGCTATAAGTTGTTCTAACATGCATGAAAATGGTACAGATGGATTCCTTGAATTTTTCTGATAATTTTTCATATATAATTTGTTTAATTTGGAGTTACGGTTGAATCTCTATGAATTTTAGAAGTTTATACAATTTTTTGGAATTTTCTGAATAAAAATAAATCCAGAAAACCTATTACTACGTCAGCATGACTTCACGGTGACGTCAGCAAGTCAACGGGCGCTGGCTAGGGTCAAACCTGACGTGTGGGGTCCACAAGTCAGTGATACGGTTTAAACAGGGGGTTTAGTTTAGTTTAATTAAAGGTTAGGGGCACTAGGGCCCACATGTCAGTGTCAGGGGGGTTAGATTAGGTGGTGATTAGCGTAAGCTAATCACCTGATGGCGGGGTCCACCTGTCATGGACCCAGGGGAGGTCAAACCCCTGGTCAAATGAGTCAGTCCCACCGGCGAGGCCGAGGCGGCGGAGGCCTTCGGGTTTCTTGCTCCGGCGACCAAACGGACAGAAGAGGGGCTCTACGGATAGCTGGAAGAGCGCCGCGTCTTCCTGTGGAGTCGGTTGGGGTCGGGGCGGCCGGAATCGGCGCCGGCGACGATCTAGGTGGCCGCCGGAGTTCGGGCGACCACGGTTTGGTGCTGCAGAGAGCAAGCGGGCTAGTTTTTGCGCTAGGCATGCTCTACGGGAAACTACGAACGCGCAGGGCTCGCTGGGGTGATCAAATGGTCACCGGAGCTACGCCGGCGGCGAGCTCGGCGGAGGTGAGCTTCGGCCATGGCGGAAATCGGTGCTAGAGGACGCGCTAGAGGAAGGGCACAGGGGGGAAATGGAGAGGAGCTCACATAGGGACTAGCAGAGTCGACGACGAGGTCGGGGAAGCTCTGGACGACGCGAATTTACGGCGGCGATCTCCGGGCACCGGAGATGAAGACGACGACGCTCTGGTCGACTGGGGCCTCCTCTAGTCGCGTGCGTCGGTGTGCAGCTCCATGGGGTCGGGACGGAGCTCAGGAATGCGAGGAGGGAGCGAGGGGGTGGCTGTGGCCGTGGCGAACGGCGTCGGTGGCGACGAGCTCCGCTCGGGCAGAGAGGGAGAGAGAGCAGAGGAGAGGATGAGGCGAGGGAGAGAGTGAGAGAGAGCCAGGGGCTGCGTGGCGCTCGGGAGACATCCAGGGGGGAGGAGGAGGCAGCCAGGCAGGGAGGAGGTGGCCGGGGCGCGTGGCCGCGCGCGCCGGGCGCGTGCCCGTCCTCCTGGCAGGGAGGAAGACGACAGGGGAGGGAGGCGGCGGTGGGCTGGGCCGGCTGGAGGAGCTGGGCCAGGTAAGTGGGCGCCAGGTAAGTGGCTGGGCTTCTCTCTTTTTTTTATATATATCTGTTCTGTTTTCTATTTAATTGCCACTGAATTCAAATTCAAACAAATTTGAAAACAGTGCCAAAACTCCCCTGGATAATTTGATGTCACTTAAGGTCTACTCCTCATAAACATAAAATATCTTAGGGCATTTGAAAATATATTCATTATATATTATGAATATAATTCCAAATTCAAATAAAATATTGATTTAAAATCAGAGCCCAAATAATTCCTTAGAAATGTCCCAAAATTTTGGTTTGATTTATAACTCTTGCCAAAATTGTCAGAGCTATTTCTAGGGCATTTTGGATTTACTGATTGCAATTTTAGGGTTTCTTGCCCCTTTATTAAAATGATTTCCGAGGCTTTCAATTTCCTCATTTCAACTTTCGGAATATAGACATGATGCACACATGAAGCTAGCCTAGAGCATTACCAGAAGCTAGGGATGTGACATCTGAATTCTTTTGCGATATCATGAACACCTACGGGTTCCGCCGCCTTGATTTCACCCCCAACGCCATTCTGACCATGGCAGTTTTCACACATGTGTGCGAAAACTTTGTCGGAGTCCACCCAAACGTAGCCCTTTTCCGCCACTTCTTCATGCCTCGAGTCGAGAGAGGAGAGCCTCTTGCCGGCGGGATCGCTTGGATCTCGAGAGTCGGCAAGAAGGAAGCATATCTGGAGGGTGAGCTTCGCAGCAAGTGGGAGGAGTGGAGAGCAGAGTGGTGCTGGATCGTCGAGGAGAACCCGCAGCCATTCACTGCCGTTTGCCAAGCCCCAATAGTGCACGGCAATGATTGGAGCAACATGGTCCCGGAAGACGACAGGCTGAAGATCGCCGTCACCCGCATCCTTCGCCTCAGGCTTGCCGGGCTCACTGTAGGCGCTGTAGGCGCAGATTTCCTTCACCGCCGCATCGCCCCCCCGCAGGAGAGGGGGAGACCCGCCTAGGAGTTCAAGAACTCGGCGGATATCATGAGGCTGCGCCCGGGCCTCAACTTCAACTTCACGGTCTTGGAATTGGACGCGATGCTTCTGGAGCTGTTCAAGCGCGACCCTCAGCACCCATTTATATTGCCGCAGAATGTCGTTCCGCTGTGCAACAATTCTTCACTTGACCGCATCCGCGCGATGATGCCGTCGTGTGATTCTCACGGAATCGCCCCAACTTGGCAAGAACCTGCGGATGATGTCGTGCGGGCGTTCTTTGATGACTTGGTAGAAGTGCCGGTCCGCGCTGATGAGCAGAAGAGCCTCACCCGCGACACCACCGATGCGGAGATGCAGCGCATCGCCACCAGGCTGGAAGAGGCGGCAGCAGCTGCTGCCGCGGGCGTATTTGGATTCACCGTGGAGGAGGCAGAGGCAGCAGAGGCGGCAAGCCTAGCCAAGCGCGAGGAGTTTGCTGGCGAGGAAGATCTTGCCGGTCCTGAAGCTGAGCCGAGCGAGCCCGGCAAGGAAGAGCCCGAACCTTCAGACAGCTTGCCGCAGGCGGAGCCCCCGGCCCTGCCAAGAAGGCGTCTCCGCAAGGCCACGGACGTAGAGGGGCAGCAGACGGGTCAGCAGCCGCCGAGCCGTGCGACACGCTCTACCGCGGCAAGCACTGTTGCCGCGGGAGCGCCTCACGCTGCTGCGGCAACTGGAGCGGGGTGTTCCTGGCCCACCGCCACTGCTCCTGCCAAGCGGGCGAGGGAGCCTACTCCTCTGCCTCGCCGCACCGGAGCCGAGCCGGACTTTGATCTCTCCGCGCTCAGCTCCGATGACGAAGAAGAAGAGTAAGATCCCTTACCATTCTTGTTGTTCTTCGATCTTTGCTATCTTCTTTGCTTTTGTCTTGTATCTGACTTGCTTCGATCTGGATCCATTCCTTTTCAGGACGCTGGCCCAGAGAGCGGCGAAGAGAGCCAAGGCCCCGGTGATTGTCATCGAAGATGATCTCACCGTGTTAGTAGGGGGTGTGTCTGAGACCACCTTGACGGACCCGGCAACTACTCCCCAAAGCAGCCCCCAGCGCAGCCCCCAGCGTAAGTTTATAGTTTACTTCCTGCTGTCAGGTGCGCATGGGTGCTCTTCTCTCTACTGATATCTTGTCTGTTGGATTTGTGTAGGAGCAGAACAGCCTCATCAGGAATGCCCGAAGGCTGCTCCCGAAGTGCCATCTGCTTCGACTACGCCGCCAAGGGAGGAGTCCCCGGCAAGGGAGCGCTCTCTGGCAAAGGAGAACTCTCCGGCAAGGGGCAGTTCTCTGGCAAGGGACAACGCCAGCGATCCTCCAGTGGTCGAGACCACGACTGCGGATCCAAGCACAGGTAACCCTTTTGCCTGAAAACTCCCTTGGATTCTTCTTCTTCTGATTTTCTTCTTGAACATTTACTTGACCTTTCTCCCCTCTTCGGTCGTCAGATCCACCCGCCACGGAGCTGATGGAGACATAGGCCGCCGGCGAGTCGGACGCACGTGGCAACAATGACGACGCCGCCGCCACTGAAGAAGAGGCCGGTGCTGATGATCCCACTGGTGAAGAGGCCGCCAAGGCTGCCGCCGTAGAAGCGGGCGAGGGATCCGGCAATCGCACTCACAGCCCCGAGGCCGCAGGAGCGCCAGGCGCTGCGCCGACCGCTGATCGCTCCGCCGATGCTGCAGCGCCAGGCTCCGAAGAGCCCCAACCCAGCGCCTACTTGAAGGCCGGCGACGGTATCTTCATCAAGCTCCCCTGGGCGTCAAGCTCCAGGGCGCCGGTCGAGGGAGAAATCCTGGACGGAGAGGTGCTCGCCTCTGCTGGGCTGACGGTGGTCGACACGCCAAGCAGCAGCAGCGACGAGCCTGAGGAGGAGCGGCTGCTGCGGAAGCTGACGTCGCTTTACCGCGCTCGCCAAGCCAAACTGGCGTCCCGAGAGGCGCTTGTCGCGAAGGCGGGGGTGGATATTGAGAAGCGCGCAGAGGAGCTCCGGGGCCTCAGGCAGGAAGCTCTCCGGTCCCTGGCGGAGGAGCGGGAGCAACTTCTCGAGGAGCGGAAAGCCTTCCTCCTTGAGAAGGCTGAAGCTGAAGAGAAGCAACGGCTTGTCGCCGAAAACTTATTCGCGCAGTAAGGAGAGTTGGCGCAGAGCAAGGTCAATCTTGACAGCCACGAGGAGGATCTTGTCGCGCAAGAGCAAGAGATTGGCGGGGCTCTCAAGGAGGCAAGGGATGCTACCGAAGCTGCCGAGGCCGCCAAGAAGGAGCTGGAGACAAAAGTAGCGCAGCTGGAGGCTGATCTCAGGGCGAGTGGCGAGGAGCTTTCCGCTCTCAAGCGTGAGCGCGAGAAGGATGCTGCCGCCCATGGTGAACTGCAGGGCCTTCTCGCAGAGAGGGGCAAGGAGCTCAGCGCCGCCAAGGACTCCAATGCGGACCTCGAGTTGAAGCTGGCCACTTTGACTCAGACGCTGGACGGCGCCAGGGAGCGGGAGGTGGCCTTGTCGGAGAAGGTCAAGGCCGACGAGGTGCTGCTGGCGAATGCTGCTTCCGCCCACGATGCCTTCAGGGAGACAGTGGAGCATTGTACTGAAGGTCTGGTGAATATTGCCGCCGCCATCGACGGGGAGCTGGCGCAGCTGGGGATGGAGGAGCTCGGGTACTCCTCCGACGAGCACCTCCAACCGAGCGCCAAGCTCAGCCTGTTCTTCAAGGGCGTGGCGACGGCACTCCAGCGCCTCCGGGAGAAGATCCCAAAGCAGCTGGCCGACGAGTCGCGCAGGATCTGCGCGGGGGCTCTCCAGAAGGTGCTGATGAAGGTGGCGTTCCGCAATCCAGGCCTCAACCTCACCAACGTCCTCAAATCCTTGCCGCCGGATGCTGATCTGGATGCACTCAAGGCCCTTGTCGCACCCATTGTGGACAAGGTGAGCGAGATCAAGAGGGTTGCGGGCGATCACATAGATTAGGCCACCTGTTTCTTTTTTCTCTTTGTCGCTGCTGGTTATGCCACGAGAACAATCTATTAGAGCTGCGACAAGCTATCTTGTAATATAACTTTGTTTTGGGTACAGATTGCTATGTTATTTCCTTTACTTGCTCCCTTCCTTTGTATGTTTTTACCCTACGCTTTTAGGGAACTTGACGGCGCAGGCACCTTTGCCGCGAGCGCTGAGTGCGGGACATCAGCAGCCTGCTGGCGGTGCCGCTTCCGACAAGAAACCTTGTCGCAACTAGTCGCAGCTCACTTAAGTTGTTGAGCGGACTCGAAACAAAGTAAGGGCTCAACTAGCTATGAGTTGGTTCCTCCGCGCATAGGTTTTCCATACAAAGCACGGTCGTTCAAGGAAGATAACTTCAAAATTTAAAAACTGATTGCTCAAACTTTGGCAACTTAGCTTTTCTGTCGTTTGCTTTCTAGTAAGGCGAAAACTTGCTTGAACGACGCCTGATCCACACCATTATCTTCTCCTTCCCCCCTGGGAAACTTGTGGGCGAGGGAACCTTCCTTTCCTTTTTGAGAAAAAGAAAGAAGAGAAAATAAAGGCATGGAGCCTTATAGCTCGTTATTGCTTACCGGGGGTAGGTGCTGCACAAAGTGTCAGATAACGCATGCAAATATAAAGTAAAAAGCATGAATTTGACAAGATGTGTGGAGCACATGTGCTTTACTTATGCACGGGGTCTGCGCCCGGCTTTGTACAAAGGATTACATGCAACATCGGCAAGACTTGTACAAAAGGTGGTTGCCGGAACGGGTTCCGGCAACCGCGCCCTATGGGTAAAACTTACGAAGATGCTCAATGTTCCAGGAGTTGCTCACCGGAGTGCCATCTTCGGTCTCAAGGCGGACAGCGCCAGGCCTAGTGACTCATTTCACCCGGTAAGGGCCTTCCCACTTCGGCGTCAACTTGTTGGAATTCTTGGTGGACTAAACGCGCCAAAGAACCAGGTCGCCTTCCTCGAAGCTTCTGGCTTTAACTTTGCGGCTATGGTAGCGGCGCAAAGCTTGCGGGTATCGAGCAGCTCATACAGCAGCCTGAAGACGATCCTCCTCAAGGAGCAGCGCGTCATCTTGTCGGAGCTGCTCTTGCTCAAGCTCATCATACGAGTTCCGTGGGGAGAACTGCCTCTGCTCCATAGACTAGAGCGAAAGGTGTATGGCCAGTGGCTCGATTTGGCGTCATCCTGATCGACCAAAGAACCACCGGCAGCTCCTCAATCCAGTTCTTTCAGCACTTGTGCAGCCTGTCGAAAGTTCTGGTCTTGAGCCCGCGCAGCACTTTAGCATTTGCCCTCTACGCTTGACCGTTGCTTCTCGGATGAGCAACAGAAGCGAAGCAGACCTTGGCGCCAAGATCTTGGACGTACTGCATGAAGGTGCGGCTCATAAATTGCGTGTCGTTGTCGGTGATGATCCTGTTAGGGATCCCGAAACGGCAAACAATCGACCAGAAGAATTTGACTGCTGACTGTGCTGTCAACTTCCTCACTGGTTCCACTTCTGGCAACTTTGTGAACTTGTCGATTGCAACATACAAGTACTCAAAGCCCCCGACAGCTCGGGGGAAGGAGCCGAGGATATCGAGCCCCCAGACCGAAAATGGCCAGGAGAAAGGGATCGTCTGGAGAGCTTGAGCTGGCTGGTGTATCTGCTTGGAATGGAACTAGCACGCTTCACACTTGATTACTTGTGTAGTTGCATCCTGGAGGGCTGTCGGCCAAAAGAAACCTTGCCGGAACGCTTTGCCGGCAAGTGCTCTTGCGCCAATGTGGTGACCACATATGCCTCCATGTATCTCTGCCAATAGCTTTTGTCCGTCTTCTCGGTGAATACACTTCAATTTCACACCATTGAGTCTTCTTCTGTACAGTATGTTGTCGACAAACTGGTACATACTTGACTGCCCATGCTCTCGGCTACTCTTTCCGCTTCTTCTTGCTCTTCCAGAAGTTCTCCTGTCTGAAGGAAACGAACAATCTGTTGTGCCCATGCTGGAGCTTGCGGCTCGACAACAAGGACTAAAGGCACATCTGGTGCTGCGGGAACATCCGCTTCTACGGCAAGAACTTGCGGCTCTGCCGGAGCTTGATGTTCCCCGGCAAGCTTGCCGGAGCAAAACTTGTCGGGAGCGTTTGCTTCAACGGAACAAACCCTAAGGCTTGTCGGAGCAAACTGCTCCTCAGCATCATTGGCGCTGATTTTGGGGACCTTCTTGGTGGCGGCTTCGGGGAGCTCTGCCGGAAAGTAGTCACCAGAAATCAACTTCCTCTTCTTGCTCTGTCTAGTTGATGGCTTTACGGATGGTTGAGTTAGCTTGAGCACAAAGATCCCTGGTTCCACAGGTAACTTCAGTGCGGCGCACTTTGACAGGCCATCGGCAATGTCGTTCTGAGCTCTTGGAACATGCTCCATCTGCAGGCCATCAAAGTGCTCTTATAGCTTTCTCACTTCATCAACGTAAGCTTCCATCAACGGACTCTGATAACTCTTGTTCACTTGGCGGACGACAAGCTGTGAGTCACCCCTGACAATGAGCTTCTTGATCCCAAGGTCTGCTGCAATCCTAAGGCCGGCAAGCAGACCTTCATACTCTGCTGTATTGTTCGTTGCTTGCTCCTTGGGAAAGTGCATTTGGACTACGTACTTGACATGCTCTCCTGTGGGTGCAACAAGTAGCACGCCAGCACCGGCGCCTTGCAGCGAGAAGGCACCATTGAAGTACATCAGCCACTCTTTGCTTGCTTCCTTGACGGGGATGCTCATTTCTGGAATTTCTTCATCTGGTGTTGGCGTCCACTCTCCTATGAACTCTGCCAATGCTCTGCTTTGGATAGTTGAAGTGCTCTCAAACTTGAGGCCAAAGCATGACAGTTCTAGTGCCCACTCGACAATCCTGCCTGTTGCTTCGGGATTTTGCAGTATCCTCTTCAACGGAAAGCGAGTGACAACTGTGATCTCATGTGCTTGGAAGTAATGGCGCAGCTTTCTCGAGGCCATGAGGAGGCCGAAAAGCAATTTCTGCACACCAGAGTACCTTGACCTAGCCCCCTACAGAAGGGAACTGACAAAGTAAACTGGGCGTTGCACCATTCTCTTCTGTACCTTCTCATGTTCCTGTGCAGATCCATCCTTGTCGGGACTAGAGCTTGCCGGTGAAGTCCTCTGCTTGTCGCCGGATGTGTCTGTCGTGGTTGCTGGCTCATCATCCGCCTCCCTCTCTGCTACTAACGCATCACTAACCACTTGATTGGTTGCCGCTATATATAGCAGCAACTTCTCTTGTGGCTTAGGTGCGACAAGTGTTGGAGTGGAGGACAGGTATCTCTTCAAGTCCTGCAGCGCAGCCTCCGCTTCCGGAGTCCATTTCATTGGACCTGCCTTTTTCAATATTTTGAAAAATGGCAGGGCACGCTCAGCAGACCTAGAGATAAACCTGTTGAGAGCAGCTACGCAACCGGTAAGTCTTCGTACATCCTTGACGCGCTTTGGTGCTTCAATCTGCTCAATGGCTTTGATCTTGTCGGGGTTGGCTTCAATTCCCTGTTGAGACACAAAGAACCCGAGAAGCTTGCCGGAGGGGACTCCAAACACGCACTTCTCGGGGTTAAGCTTGAGGTTGATCTTGCGCAGATTTGCAAAGGTTTCGTCTAAATCTTGAATTAGAGTCGCTTTTTCCTTGCTCTTGACCACTATGTCATCCATGTAGGCTTCCACATTTATGTGCATTTGCGGTTCAAAAGCGTCATGGACTACCCTTGCAAATGTTGAACCAGCATTCTTCAAACCGAAAGGCATCGATACGAAACAGTATGTGCCACATGGGGTAATGAATGCGGTCTTCTCCACATCCTCTTCTGCCATGAAGATCTGATGATATCCTGAGTATGCATCAAGAAATGAAAGCAAGTCACATCCGGCCGTGGAGTCAACAATCTGGTCGACGCGCGGCAAGGGAAATGGGTCTTTGGGGCAAGCTTTATTAACATCGGTAAAGTCAATACACAGCCTCCATTTCTCGTTTACCTTGCGCACGACTACAGGATTGGCCAACCACGTAGGATGGAGCACTCCTCTGACAAGGCCTGCTGCTTCCAATTTCTTGATCTCTTCTGCAATGAATTCTTGGCGCTCTAATGCCTATTTCCTGACTTTCTGCTTGACAGGCCGCGCGTGAGGACAGACGGCAAGATGGTGCTCGATTACTTTCCTGGGAACACCGGGGATGCCAGACGGTTGCCATGCAAACACGTCGATGTTCGCCCGCAGGAAAGCAACGAGCGCGCTTTCCTATTTAGGGTCGAGAGTGGCACTGATAGTGAAGGTACCACCAGTGCCGTCCTCCTTGGCGGACACCTTCTTGGTCTCTGGTGGAGCTTCCATTGTCTTCTTACACTTGCCGGTGGAGCTCGATGGTGCGTCCTTGACGGTAGCGCAGCACTCCGAAGAGGTGCGCTTGCCGGAGTGGGCACCAGAGCTCTTGCCGGACTTGGTCTTCTTCTTCCCCCCGGGAGCTTCAGCGGCAAGCGACTTGCGATCTGTTGCTGCTGCTGCTTCCCGGTAAATCTTGTTGGCACAGATAAGGGCATCCTTCTTGTCGCCAGGGACAAAGATGACACTTATCGGGCCTGGCATCTTCAGTACTTTGTATGCATAGTGAGAGGCTGCCATGAACTTGGCCAGTGCTGGACGGCCAAGTATCCCATTGTAAGGTAATGGAAAGTCAGCAACGTCAAAAGTGACCCTCTCAGTCCTGAAGTTCAGCTCGCTGCCAAATGTTACCGGCAACATGATCTTTCCCTTCGGCTTGCTCCTTCCCGGATTGATTCCTTGGAACGTGTCGGTCTCTTCGAGCTCGCCATCAGGGATCTGGAGTTTCTGGAGCACCGCGGAGGAGATCAGGTTCAGGCCGGCCCCGCCGTCAACTAGCATCTTAGTGACCTTGAGGTTGCGGATAGTTGGTGAAACCAACATCGGCAAGCACCCGACCGCAGTTATGCGATCAGGGTGGTCCTCAATATCAAAGATGATAGGCGTGCTGGACCATTTCAGAGGCTTGCGTGACTCGACGGGTGGTTCTGCCGCATTGACTTCCCGCACCCACTGCTTGAGCTGGCGGTGCGAAGTATGCAGAGAAGCACCACCGTCAATGCACAGGACCTCTGTGTCTTTCTGGAACTCCTGCTCATCGGTCTCATCTTCATCCATATCTTCATCGTCGTCGTCGTCTTCATCCTTGTCGCGGCCGTGGGGAGGTCTGTCTCCTTGCCGCTGCTTGGCCTTGCCGCGGCGTCCTCCTCGGCCGGGACATTTCTTGCTAGCTCCTCCAGCACCTTCCTGAGCTTTCTCCTTGTCGCGCCGCTCGTATTCAGCCTTTTGCTGCTCAACAAGCTGCTCGACCTTCTTGCAGCTCTAGAGGTCGTGGCCCTTGGTGCGGTGGATCCTGCAATACTGCTTGTTGGTGCTATCCTGCTTGTCGGCGACCGTCACAGCTGCGGCAACCTCCTTGCCGGGGCTACCAGCTTCGGCTTTCTTGCCGGACTGCTCAACAACTAGCACATCTTTGCCTTTCTTCTTCCTGTTGTTCCGCCGCCGGTTCTTTCTTGCCGGGGCAGTGTCCTCACTATCAGACCCTCCTGCTCCTGTGTTCTCTCCAGGAGTTTCCTCCCTTCCTCAGCACGCGCACACTTGTCGGCCAGGGCATATAGCTCACTGACATCTCTAATCTTGCACATCGCCATCTCCTCCCGCATCCTGCGGTTCTGCATGTTCTGATGGAACGCGCTGATTACCGCAGCAGGGTGGACATCTGGGATGTTGTGCTGTACACGGCTGAATCTCTGAATGTACTTGCGCAGGGGCTCTCCTTCCTTCTGGGCGAGCAGATGAAGATCGCTCTCTTGGCCATGAGGCTTGTGGCCGCCTGTAAAGGCGCCGACAAACTGATGGCACAGATCAGTCCAGGAGGATATGGAGTTGTCCGGCAAGTGCATGAGCCAGGATCTAACATTGGGCTTGAGCACCAGCGGGAAGTAGTTGGCAAGGATCTTGTCGTCCCATCCTCCGGCAGCATGCACCGCGATGGTGTAGATGCTGAGGAACTCCGACGGATGTGTCTTGCCGTCGTACTTCTCTGGTACATCTGGCTTGAAATTCTTCGTGCTGGGCCACTAGACTTGCCGCAGCTCACGAGTGAACGCAGGGCAACCTACCACGTACGGCAAGTCGCCTGGTTCCCCTGGCGCATACATGTCAACAGAGGGCCCAGCGTGCTTGTCGGATTGACGTCGTGCTTCTCTTCGGCGCTCGATGCGAGTACGAGCGTCTTCTTGCTGTCGTTCGTGAAGAACTTGGCGCTGATCGCGATGAGCTCGTGGATCCGATGACGCAGTGGAGTCGCTGTCGAGGTGGATCCGACGAGTCGGCGATCTTGGCCTTCAGGGTGGAGAGTGCATGGTGGTTGCACCCCCACCGGTTTCGTCGCCACCGGCTCGTGCCCTGCAGTCCTACCGCGGCTGCGATGCAGTTGGCTGCCGCGGAGTGTCGCCGTTGGTGAAGCCGATGAGACTCTGAATGGTGGCCCTCCATTGGTCGATCTTGTCTTCCGCTGGAGGGTAATCCAGGAGCAGCTAAGCTTGCGCCAAAGCTTCTGCTGGAGTGGTGGGCAGCAGTGGCGAACGGTGCGAGGAGCGGGATATGCTCGGACTTCTGACTATGTTAGAAGGCGCAGCATCCCGTCCAGGCGACCGTGTCTCGCTCATGCCAACACGTTGGCGTGCATGCTGGTCTTGATCACCCCGAGATCCACCAGCTCGATCTTGTCCCAACGAACATATGGTACTGCGAATACCATGACGCTGTCGGTCCTGTGCCTGCTAAGATGGGCGCGGGACGTGTACGGACGCCGAGGTCTGTGCAGCCTTGTCCTTGGACCTGGCAGCATCGTGAGCTTCCTCGTCGACGTCCGTTCTTCCGCCGGCGTCTACTCCACCACCTATTTGCTCCAGTGGTGGTGGGAGTGACGTGGACGGAGCAGCTGCCGCCGAAGTCTTCTTCTTCGGTGGCATGTCGATGAAGAAAATGAAGTTCTAGCTCGTGTGAACGCCGGATCAGGTTCACGCAATCTCGACGCCCCCTACCTGGCGTGCCAAAGATGTCGGGGAAACTGATCCACAAACACCTATGGGGCCGGCGGACCAAGCCCCTTTCGGTTCGGTGGGGGGCGGAGATCGCATGAAGAGCGGATCGAGGTGAAGCACACGAGCAGTTTACCCAGCTTCGGAGCTCTCCGGAGAGATAATACTCCTACTGCTGCTTGTCTGATTGTATTCTGTTCTTGCTCGAGAGAGCTAAGTGTTTTTCTGGCTTCCGAATGAGCCGAACCTCCCCTACGTTGCGCATGGGCCTCCTTTTATATGCTAAAGGGGTCACCGACAGGTGGCAACGCAGAGAAGGGTAAAAGCGTAAAAAGTGTTGCGGTTGGTACACCTACTTGCACAGTGTATCCTACCTAACCCTGACGGCAGGGGACAAAGGCATTAAATGCCCGTCTGTATCGCCCAAACAGTGGAGAAAGGGACCGTCAGGGATGGCACCGATCGCCACGATGGCGATCTTGTCAGCGCCGCATGCCACAGCGTACCGCTGGCTGCACAGCCTCCTGCCACGCGCGCCTGGAAAAGCCCCAGGGCGACACGTTGGTGGATGCGCTGGAGCGTGGGTACAGGGTGGTTACTTTCCGCGGCAAGTGCCTTGCCACGATCGTCGTCTTGTCGCGCCCGGAAGCTTGTCACTCACCAGACCTTGAGGTGCCTTGGTTGATCTTCCCGGAAAGCTCCTCTTGTCGGGGCCTTGTTGCCTTGCCGGGACGCGTGGCGTGTCGTGGCAAAGTTCCTTGGGATGCCTTGGTTGGCCTTCCCGGCAAGTTCCTCTTGCTGGGGCCTTGTCTCCTTGGCTTGAATACTTTGTTCTTGAATGGCTCCAAGGGAACCACGGAGGACCTTGGCGGTCGTCTGGCAAGCCTTGCCTCGGGGTGCTGCAACTGCCCGTGCACAAGTTCGGGATACTAGGATACCCCTACTCTAGTACACCGACAAGAACAGACCCTCGGGAGGCTGTTCTTCCCTTGTACTATTCCACATCAGCCCAGAGGCAATCCACCACACCACAAACTGGAGTAGAGTATTACACCACAATGGTGGCCTGAACCAGTATAAATCTCGTGTCCCTTGTGTTGTTCTTTGTGTAGGTTAGATCCTGGTGAGGCGGTGAGACATGGGTAGGCTGGAGGTGTGATCTCCACGTGCACCCGAGTGTTCGAATCTCAAGGGTCTGCCGAAACCCGAAATCCGACAGTCGGGTGATACGTCTCCAACGTATCTATAATTTTTGTTTGTTCCATGCTATTATATTACCTATTTTGGATATTTAATGGCTTTACTATACACTTTTATATTATTTTTGGGACTAACCTATTAACCAAACGCCCATCCCAAATTGCTGATTTTTTTTGCATATTTCAGTGTTTCGCAGAAAAGCAATATCAAACGGAGTCCAAACGGAATGAAACCTTCAGGGGAGTTATTTTTGGAACAAACGCAATCCAGGAGACTTGGAGTGGACGTCAAGAAAGAGACGAGACTGCCACGAGGTAGGACGGCGCGTCCAGGGGGGTAGGCGCGCCCCCCAACCTCGTGGGCCCCTCGTGGCTCCCCTGTCCGACTTCCTTTGCCTATATATACTCATATACTCTGAAAACATCCAGGAGCACCACGAAACCCTATTTCTACCGCTGCAACCTTCTATACCTGTGAGATCCCATCTTGGGGCCTTTTCCGGTGCTCCGTCGGAGGGGGAATCGATCACGGAGGGCTTCTACATGAACGCCACAGCCTCTCCGATGAAGTGTGAGTAGTTTACCACAGACCTTTGAGTCCATAGTTATTAGCTAGATGGCTTCTTCTCGCTCTTTGAATCTCAATAAAAAGTTCTCCTCGATCCTCTTGCAGATCTATTCGATGTAACTCTTTTTGTGGTGTGTTTGTCGAGATATGATGAATTGTGGGTTTATGATCAAGTTTATATATGAGAAATATTTGAATCTCATCTGAATTCTTTTATGTATGATTGGTTATCTTTGCAAGTCTCTTCGAATTATTAGTTTAGTTTGGCCTACTAGATTGATCTTTCTTGCAATGGGAGAAGTGCTTAGCTTTGGGTTCAATCCTGCGGTGTCCTTTCCCAGTGACAGCAGGGGCAGCAAGGCTCGTATTGTATTGTTGCCATCGAGGATAAAAATATGGGGTTTATATCATATTTCTTGAGTTTATCCCTCTACATCATGTCATCTTGCCTAATGCGTTACTTGTCGCGGACGTGATGCCTATATACATGATCATGCCTAAATATTCTCATAACTATGCACTTTTATATCAATTGCTCGACTGTAATTTGTTCACCCACTGTCATACTTAAGCTATCTTGAGAACGGCCACTAGTGAAACCTATGGCCCCCGGGTCTATTTTCCATCATATAAGTTTCCGATCTATTTTATTTTGCAATCTTTACTTTCCAATCTATATCATAAAAATACCAAAAATATTTATCTTAATATTATCTCTAGCATATCTCACTTTTGCAAGTGGCCGTGAAGGGATTGACAAGCCCTTTATCACGTTGGTTGCAAGGTTCTCATTTGTTTTTGTAGGTACGAGGGATTTGCGTGTAGACTCCTACTGGATTGATACCTTGGTTCTCAAAAACTGAGGGAAATACTTATGCTAGTTTGCTGCATCACCCTTTCCTCTTCAAGGGAAAACCAATGCAGTGCTCAAGAGGTAGCAAGATGGATTTCTGGTGCCGTCGCCGGGGAGGTCTACACACAAGTCAAGACATATCAAGTACCCATCACAAACTCTATCCCTCGAGTTATATTATTTGCCATTTGCCTCTCATTTTCCTCTCCCCCACTTCACCCTTGCCGTTTTATTCGCCCTCTCTTTCCCGTTCGCCTCTTTTTCGCTTGCTTTTTGTGTGCCTGTTTGCCCTGAAGCTTTATGACTTTACAATTTGAGCATAATAATTTCTTTAGAAATGTGTTTAAAGAAAAAAAAGCTTTATGGGATACATGAATAAAGAGCTTGATGATATGTCTAAGGAATATTATGGTTTGAAATCTCAGTTTGCTCGTCTTGATAACTTAATAGCCCAAATTTCGGATAAGCAAGCCACCTTAGTCAATAAGATGGCCGCCAAACCGGAAGGGTTAGAAGTAAATAATGATGAAGATCTAAAAGTGATTGATGTGTCCCCTTATTAAATCTTTGTTTTGCAATATGAATCTTGATAATGATGGGGCTGGAGATGAGTCAACTTTAGTTAAAAGGCGTCCCAATGATTCAGAGTTTTTAGATCTTGATGCAAAAATTGGCAAAAGTGGGATTGAAGAGGTCAAAACTTTACATAGCAATGAACCAACTATTTTGGATTTCAAGGAATTTAATTACGATAATTGTTCTTTAATAGATTGTATTTCCTTGTTGTAATTTGTGTTAAATTCTCCTCATGCTTATAGTCAAAATAAAGCTTTTACTAAACATATCGTTGATGCTTTAATGCAATCTTATGAAGAAAAACTTGAATTAGAAGTTTCTATCCCTAGAAAACTTTATGATGAGTGGGAACCTACTATTGAAATTAAAATTAAAGGTCATGAATGTTATGCTTTGTGTTATTTGGGTGCTAGTGTTTCCACGATTCCAAAAACTTTGTGTGATGTGTTAGGTTTCCGTGAATTTGATGATTGCTCTCTAAATTTGCACCTTGCGGATTCCACCATTAAGAAACCTATTGGAAGGACCAATGATGTTCTTATTGTTGCAAATAGTAATTATGTGCCCATAGATTTTATTGTTCTTGATATAGATTGCAATCTTTCATGTCCTATTATTCTTGGTAGACCTTTCTTTAGAACGATTGGTGCAATTATTGATATGAAAGAAGGAAATATTAGATTCTAGTTTCCATTAAAGAAAGGCATTAAATACTTTCCGAGGAATAAACTAAAATTACCTAATGAATCTATTATGAGAGCCACCTATGAATTGAATACCAAAGATGTCAATAGTTAGATCTATTCTCGCTTCTATGCCTAGCTAGGGGCGTTAAACGATAGCGCTTGTTGGGAGGCAACCCAATTTTAGTTTTGTTTTTTACTTTTTCTTCCTGTTTAGTATTAAATAATTCATCTAGACTCTGTTTAGATTTGGTTTTATGTTTTAGTTAGTGTTTGTGCCAAGTAGAACCTATAAGATAACCTAAGGTGTTAGTTAATTTGATCTTGCTGAAAAACAGAAACTTTTGCACGCACAAGAATAATTTTAATATAACACAGAAATGTGCTTTTCAGTTGATTATTTTTGCAGAAGATTAATAGAAAATTTTCCTAGGACTTCCTATTTTGGTAGAATTTTTAGGGTTCCATAAGTATTCGAAAGTTACAGATTACTACAGACTGTTCTGTTTTTGACAGATTCTGTTTTTCGTGTGTTGTTTGCTTATTTTGATGAATCTATGGCTAGTATCAGGGGGTATGAACCATGGAGAAGTTGCAATACAGTAGGTTTAACACCAATATAAATAAAGAATGAGTTAGTTACAGTACCTTAAAGTGGTGGTTTGTTTTCTAGCACTAATGGAGCTCATGTGATTTTTTGTTGAGTTTTGTGTTGTGAAGTTCTCGATTTTTGGGTAAAGATTTGATGGATTATGGAATAAGGAGTGGCAAGAGCCTAAGCTTGGGGATGCCCAAGGCACCCCAAGGTAAAATTCAAGGACAACCAAAAGTCTAATCTTGGGGATGCCCCGGAAGGCATCCCCTCTTTCGTTTTTGTCTATCGGAAACTTTATTTGGAGCTATATTTTTATTCACCACATGATGTGTGTTTTGCTTGGAGCGTCTTGTATGATTTGATTCTTTGCTTTTTAGTTTAACACAACCACCTTTTGGGAGAGACACACATGGATCGGAATTTATTAGAATACTCTATGTGCTTCACTTATATCTTTTGAGCTAGATAATTTTGTTCTAGTGCTTCACTTATATCTTTTTAGAGCAGGGCGGTGGTTTTATTTATAGAAATTATCGATCTCTCATGATTCACTTATATTATTTTGAGAGTCTTTTAGAACATCATGGTATTTGCTTTGGTTATAAAATTGGTCCTAATATGATGGGCATCCAAGTTGGGTATAATAAAAACTATCATATAGAGTGCATTGAATACTATGAGAAATTTGATACTTGATAATTGTTTTGAGATATAAAGGTGGTAATGTTAGAGTCATGCTAGTTGGTTTATTATGAAATTTATAAATACTTGTGTTAAAGTTGGCAAGTCCCGTAGCATGCACGTATGGTGAACGTTGTGTGACAAATTTGTAGCATGGGGTGTTCTTTTGATTGCCTTCCTTATGAGTGGATGTCGGGATCGCGCGATGGTTAACTCCTACCAACCCTTCCCCTAAGAACGTGTGTAGTAGTACTTTGCTTCGAGGGCTAATAAACTTTTGCAATAATTATACGAGTTCTTTATGACTAATGTGAGTCCATGTATTATACGCACTCTTACCCTTCCATCATTGCTAGCCTCTACGGTACCGTGCATTGCCCTTTCTCACCTTGAGAGTTGGTGCAAACTTTGTCGGTGCATCCAAACCCCGTAATACGATATGCTCTATCACACATAAACCTCCTTATATCTTCCTCAAAATAGCCATCATACCTACCTATTATGGCATTTCCATAGCCATTCCGAGATATATTGCCATGTAACTTTTCACCGTTCCGTTTATTATGACACATTCCATCATTGTCATATTGCTTTTGCATGATCATGTAGTTGACATTGTATTTGTGGCAAGGCCACCTTTGTAATTCTTTCATACATGTTACTCTTGATTCATTGCATATCCCGGTGCACTGCCGGAGGCATTCACATAGAGTCATATTTTGTTCTAAGTATCACTACAAAAAAAAGACACATCCGTGACATTTTGGGCCGAACAAAAAAAATTATGTCATACTTATGACACTTCTATGATGATAATTGTGACAAAACCCGGTATCATCATAGATATGGTGGGCTCCTACTTCTATGACAAAAAATCATGACAGAAAAATGGGATTTTCGTCCTGGGCGGGCCAGAGACGCAGCTGCATGACATTCTTTGGGCCGTCCGTGATGGAAAAAACCGTGGTAGAAGAGAGGGCGAGGAAAATTTCGGGGAGTTCCCGGTTACGGTGGGTGGTCGGAAGCTGAGCGATGTGCGTTTCTCTCATACACGTACGCGTGTGTGTGCGAGGCGTTGGCTCTAACTGAACACAAGCGAGGCATTGGGCTCTAACTAAACCCAGGCGATTGCACTGCAGGCTACGCGTTACTAAACCCGAGCAATCAATCGATGGCTGTTAACTGAACCCGATTGAGTGATTCCTTCGCTACTGCTGCTAACTGAAGCCGATCAATGCTGCCTCTGGATTAACAGTGAGCGTTGCAGGGTGTGGGGGGATTGGATGAACAGTGAGCGGTGGGGGTGGATGAACAGGACCCCGTGGTGTTGCCTCTGGATGAACAGGACCCCGATCGATCGAGCCGGTTGGGGCTCGATGAACAGGACCCCGTGGAGGGCTGGATGAACAGGACGATCCCGTGGAGGGCTGGATGAACAATAGACGGTGGAGGGGTGGTTGAACAGTAGCCGGTGGAGTAGCACGTAGTGGAGGCTGGATGAACGGTAGCCCGTGGAGGCTGGAGGAGGTCGCCGGTGGAGATGAACAGTATCCCGTGGAGTCCCGTTTTGCGGTACGCCACACCCCTCCTGTTGGGGATATAACTACTAGTATGACCCGCCAAAAAGAGACGGGTTATACTTATAAGCATTCTTGAAGACAGAAGCTCAAGCTTGAATACGGCGGCTTAGTAAAGGCCAAATGGCCCAGAGATGACCTAAGGCCCGTAGTGTTAAACCACCTTGATTATGTAACTTGTACTGTAAGGCAAGAAAGATTAAGAGACCGGGACGGATAAAATCTATTAGCCGGCCGGGACTCTATAGAGCCGCTGGGCGTCAACCTTAGTAGATAAAAGGATGACCCGACGGCGGTTCAGGGTACGAAAACAACAACTCGAGAGCTAGGTCAAGCGACTCTGCTTCCTGGTTATTGAGACATACATAATCCCAATCACAACTAGCCGTAGGCTTTTACCTTCATCGTAAGGGGCTGAACTAGTATAAAACCTCTCGTGTCTCTTGTTCCGATTAATCCCTTCAAGCTTCCTAGTTGCGATGGCTCCATGACTAAGTACTTTCACTAGGACATCTGACGTGACAATTCCACGATAGTTGGCGCCCACCGTGGGGCTAGCGCACGGTGGACTTGAGTTCTTGAAGGGCAGCTTCGAAGGGCTCAAGGGATACGTTGTGGGCTGGATGACCAAGAGTCGTCGTGGCAAGCTCTACATTGATGACGCAGGCTGGGGCCCCGAGGCCGGCTCAATTGAGTATGGGTACCGGGTCCCCTTTGGTGGAATCCATGGCTTCATCGGCAAGATCGGTGAGCCGGTCCCTGAGCCGGACATCTGCACCGACCTCATCGAGACGGCTCAGCGTGCGAGACCCGCCCGGGCTCCGCCGGCTGTGAAGCATGCCTTCGTGGGATGCATCCACAGAGGACTCTCTGAAGGGTCTGCCTCTAATGGTGAGGCAGCCATCTACTCTGACGGTGAGTCGTCCATAGGTGAGATAGATTCATTGTACCAACTGTAGGATGGCGGGCTCGGTGGCTGTTCCGATGGCAGCAGTATTCCAGATTGTCTTGAGCCGTCGTGCAGGGTCGGGATCTTCATGGCTGGAACCCAACCCATCCAGGACTCCGCAACTGTAGCAGCGGTAACCTCCGGGTCAGCGGCAGCCAGGGCAGGAGGTCCTCTGCGCTCAACGGCCAAGGTGTTAATGGATCTCACCGACAAATTGACCACCCTGTTAACCACCGTAGTCAGCCCGGTGGATCAAGCCAGTCATGATGCGGAGGTGGCACAGTTAGAGTTGGATATGGCGCAAGCTAAGGAGGACCTGGCAGCAGAAGATGTTAGGATAACCGCAGAGCAGGCGACTCTGGATGTTCAGGCTTAGTAGATTCAGGCGCACGCTTTTCGGCTTATGCAAGACCAGAACGCAGCTAATGAAGTCATGAGGACAAGGCATCAGAAGACCCAGTCTCGACTTCCCCCGGTTTATGACCCTCGGAACCTTTTTAAGATGCCAGGAGCAGGGCCCAGTAACCCGCCGTGGCTCACCCCGCAGACAGGCAACCCGTCATGGCTACCTCCGCGCACAGGGCCAGACCATGTTGCGACATCCGGGGACGAAGCACCGTTTCAATCTCCAGTGATGGGACCTCCCCGTGTAAACATGGAGCCACCTCAGTACGTACCAACCCCTCCGGGTCATTACTCCAACCCATTGGAAAACATGATAGCAGCAACAACTCGATTGTCGGTTCTCCCAATTGATGGCGACTCTCCGACTGCGGTTGAAACCCGCTGGGTTAGGGAACTTCTTCAGACGGCTTTAGTACAGCAGGAGGCGTACTCATATGGCCGGGACAGGATCCACTCGACCCCTCGTCCAAGCCGAAGCCCGAGTTACAACAGTCACATGGATTCAGCGGCCGTATCAATCAATGTTAGACGTCGTGACCAGCCAGGTGGCGGTAACCCGCTACGTCATGAGGCCGTTAACATGGTAGAGCAAGAGAGACTACGACAAGAGGCTGAATGGGCCGCTGAACAAGCGGCTCAGTTGACGGCTTATCAGCCATATCCGGTTTACCCGACGACTTCTGTTGAGGCAGGTATAGCCACCCGGACTGGAGGAGTCCCGTGTCTAGTACCGGCTCTACATAACGAGCGGTTGCCCAAAGGTTTTAAAGGAAGGAAGGTGCCGAATTACACAACCAACTTACAGCCCGGGGCATGGATTGAGAGCTACAAGATGGCTATGGGGCTGTTGGAGGTTTCTGATGCAGCAATGGCTAACTACTTCACCATGATATTGGATGGAACCGACCGCACGTGGTTGAAAGGCCTGCCACCTAATTCAATCAGTTCATGGGTGGAGTTAAAGGCCCGGTTCATCCAGAACTTCAAAGACACGTGCAAACAGCCCATGTCGATCGTGGATCTGACGAATTGTAAGCAGGAAGAGGGTGAGTCTACAACCCATTGGGTACGCCGGGTTAAGGCCATAATACATTCATCTGATAAGATGCATACCGGCTCTACAGTCTTAATGTTGGAGAAGAATTGTTGTTTCTTACCTTTGAAACAAAATCTGGGGTGGCTCAAACGTGATTGCAATGATATGGGCACGCTGATGGCGGCTCTGGTCAAGTATGCCGATTCTGATAGTACCAAGGATCCCGAGTCTAATGATGAGAAGGCAGGGAAGGGAAAGAGGAACGGCGACAACAAGGGCTCTCAGCACAACCCGGCAAATCAAGGAGGTAACAAACGTAAGGCTGACGGTAGTTTGGATTTTGTGGCTAACACCAATGCGCAGGGTCAAAACCAGCGGCGCAAGGGAAGGCCTCCTCCTCGATCCGGCGGGTCAGGACCCACACTTGAGCAGTTGTTGAATGAACCTTGCCCGAGACACGGTTCTAAGGAGAAGTCGGCTACACATTTGTGGAAGAATTGCACGATTATGAAGGCGTTCAAGAATTCCAACATGTTTGATGGTAACAATGGCCCGGGCGGCTCAGGTGGTGGCGACTTTCATGGCCCTGGCGGTGGGTCAAATCCCAATTTTCAAAATTCCCATGGAAACCAGGGTGGATATAACCAACAGGCTGGTCAGGGCAGTCAGCAGCAACAGCAAGGTGGATACTAGAGCAATCCGAAGCAACTGAACAGTGGGCAATATCATGTGTTTACCACCAGTTTGTGTAAACGGGACCAGAAGCTTCATAAGAGAGCCGTGAACGCGGTTGAGCCGGCAATCACTCGTTATTTGTGGTGGTCTGAGCATCCTATCATATGGAGTAGAGAGGATCACCCTCCCCGGGTTGACAATGCGGGTCACATAGCTCTGGTCGTAGCCCCTCAAGTGTGTGGATACAAGTTCACCAAGGTGCTGATGGATGGAGGCAGCAACATCAATATACTTTATTATGAGACCTTCCATCACATGGGGCTGACTGATAAGATCCTTAAGAAGTCCAACACTGTTTTCCATGTAGTCGTACCTAGTAAGTCGGCGTATCCGGTCAGCAAGATAGAGTTGGAGGTGGCATTTGGGGATGAATACGATTCCAGAGCCGAGAAATTAACATTTGAAGTAGTTCGGATCAAGAGCCCATATCATGCTCTATTTGGGCGGCCGTCTTATGCCAAGTTCATGGCACAGCCGTGTTATGTGTACTTGCAGCTCAAAATGCCGGGTTACGAGGGAACCATTACGATGCACAGGAGTCGCAAGGTAGATCTGGAATGTGAAGAAGGTGACGCAGCTTATGCTGAGTTGGCCTGCGCGACGGAAGAGTTAAAGGTCTACAAGGACAATGTTGACCCGGCGGATATGACATCTTTGAAGAAGCCAACTACCGAGCATGAGCCGACCATGAAATTTCAGTCGGCAGAGGAAACTAAGCTTGTCGATTTTGTCCTAGGCGACTCATCCAAGCAGTTCAGTATCAGTGCTAATTTGGATCCCAAATAGGAAGGCGCGCTCATCGAGTTCATCCGTGAGAATCGGGACATTTTTGCATGGAAGCCATCTGACATGCCGGGTGTACCGAGAGAACTCGCTGAGCACACTCTCAATATTGATCCAAAGTTTAAGACGGTCAAGCAATTTGTTCGGCGGTTTAATGAGGAGAGAAGGAAAGCTATCGGTGAGGAAGTGGCCCGGCTCATGGCGGCTGGGTTTATCATTGAGGTGTTTCATCCAGAGTGGTTGGCTAACCCGGTGCTTGTTCTTAAGAAAAACAGCACTTGGCGTATATGTTACGGACTTAAACAAGGCCTGTCCTACTGATCCTTTTGCTATCCCTCGTATTTATCAGATCACCGATGCTACGGCGGGTTGTGAGCGTTTGAGCTTTTTGGATGCTTACTCTGGTTATCATCAGATCAAGATGGCTGTTAAGGACCAGGAGAAGACGTCGTTCATCACTCCGTTTGGAGCCTTCTGCTATGTTTCAATGCCTTTCGGGCTCAAGAGTTCCCAGGCAACTTACCAGCGATGCGTACAGAATTGTCTCCATGATCAGATTGGATGCAATGTTCATGCCTATGTGGATGACATAGTGGTTAAGTCTAGAGAGAAAGAGACCTTGATCGATGATCTCAAGGAAACGTTTGATAATCTCCGGGTCTACAAGATGATGCTTAACCCGGCCAAGTGTGTTTTTGGTGTGCCTGTAGGCAAGCTTTTGGGTTTTCTGGTTTCTAACAGAGGCATCGAAGCTAACCCAGAGAAGATAAAAGCTATCACCTCCTTGGCCAAGGTGGCGTGTATTAATGATGTCCAGCGTTTGGTGGGTCGTATCGCTGCCTTAAGCCGGTTCATAAGCCGGTTAGGGGAGAAGGCCATGCCGCTGTATCAGATGATGAAGAAGACGGATAGCTTTACTTGGAATGACGCCGCCAATACTGCCTTTGAAGATCTGAAGAGACAGTTGGTTGAGCCGCCGGTTCTTCCTGCTCCCATTGATAAGGAGCCTTTGCTCCTATATGTGGCTGCTAATACACGTGCTGTCAGTGTGGCTATTGTGGTAGAACGCAAGGAGGCTGGCAAGGAGCACCCGGTTCAGTGGCCGGTTTACTACATCAGTGAGGTACTGATTGAGTCCAAGCAGCGATATCCGCATTGGCAGAAACTTGTCTATGGGGTGTTTATGGCCAGCCGTAAGCTTAAGCAATACTTCTTGGGCCATCCCATCACTCTGGTTAGTTCTTCCCCCTTGGGGAATATTATTCAGAACAGAGAGCCCACAGGGCGAGTCGCCAAATGGGCCATTGAGCTTGGGCCTCATGGTTTAAAATATGTGCCGCACACAGCTATTAAATCTCAAGCATTGGTGTGTTTCATCAATGACTGGACAAAATTGCAGATGCCTGAGGAAAAGCCAGACAATACCTATTGGACAATTCATTTTGATGGGTCTAGGAAATTGGAATGCTCGGGGGCTGGAGTTATTCTGGCTTCCCCTCGAGGTGATAAGTTTTGTTATGTACTCCGGTTGATGTTTCCTTGTACTAACAATGCAGCTGAGTATGAAGCCTTGCTCCATGGTCTCCGGATGGCTAAAGATATGAATTTAAGCCGGGTAAGGTGCTTTGGCGACTCAGATTTAGTGGCTGAGGAAGTGTCAGACAAGTGGGACTCAAAGGACCCTCTCGTGGCGGCTTATCGCCGGGAGGTTGATGCAATTGCGGGGCACTTCAAGGGTTATCAGGTGGAACACATTGACCATATAAAGAACGAGGCGACTGATGCCTTAAGCCGGCAGGGATCTCAGCGTAAGCTGGTGCCGCCTAATACTTTCTTGGATGTTTTGTATAACCCTTCTGTCGAGCTACCTACAGAGGAAGATTTGGCTGTTCCTGACCCTGAGGCACAGTTGGTGGCGGCTCTTCATATCATCCCAGATTGGACGGTGTTGTATCTGGCTTATATGACACGGGGCGAGTTGCCTGAAGATGAAACCTTGGCCAGGCAGATAACCCGACGGTCTAAGTCAATGGTGAGTTACATCATTGCAGTGTTACAGGGTCTTTTCGGTGTTGCGTCTCTCCTTAAGAAGGCCAAGAAATTCTTCGTGAGATTCATGAAGGGGATTGCGGTCATCACGCCGGGTCAAAATATCTTGTGGCTAAGGCTTTTCGTCATGGGTTTTATTGGCTTACGGCTCATGCAGACGCAGAGGATCTGGTCAGTAAATGTGATGGTTGTCAGAAGATCTCAAGACGGGCTCATGTGTCGGCTCAAGAGTTGAGGATGATTCCAATTACTTGGCCGTTTGCAGTCTGGGGGCTTGACATGGTTGGTCCTTTCAAGCGATCCAAAGATAAAAAGACTCACCTCTTGGTGGCGGTTGATAAGTTCACAAAGTGGGTCTAGGCAGAGCCGATCAGTAAGTGTGATGCAGCAACGGCGGTTCAATTCATCAAGAAGGTGATATTTCGCTTTGGTTTTCCACACAGCATTATAACTGACAATGACACTAAGCTGTCTAAAGCCACCATGGAGGAGTTCTGTCAACGTGAGCGTATCCGGCTTGATGTTTCATCAGTGGCTCACCCTCGGTCCAATGGTCAAGCCGAGAGAGCCAATCAAGAGATTCTGAAAGGCATTAAGCCCCGGCTTTTTGTCTCTTTGCAACAGACGCCGGGTGGTTTGGTTGAGGAGTTACCTTCAGTGTTATGGAGCATCAACACTACTCCTAATAGATCTACGAGTTATACGCCTTTCTTCATGGTCTATGGAGCTGAGGCGGTTCTCCCTAGTGACATCCGCCATGATTCACCTCGTGTGGAGGCTTATGTGGAGGAAGACAATGAACAAGCACGCTAGGATGCTCTTGATCTGTTAGATGAACATCAGGACATGGCAGCAACTCTCTCGGTGATTTATCAATAGGACTTGCGCCGTTACCACGACCGCCGAGTTAAGTCCAGATCTTTTCAGGAAGGTGATTTAGTGCTCCGGCTCATCCAGGATCAAACTGATGCTCACAAGTTATCCCCACCTTGGGAAGGGCCATTTGTGGTCAGCAAGAACTTGAACAACGGGTCATATTACCTTATTCACGTTCGAGAGCACAAAGACTCACGTAAGTCGGAGGAGGACACTCGGAGGCCGTGGAATGTTGCTCATCTCCGGCCCTACTACACTTGAGCCATAGGCTCCTGTAACACCCTAGATGTAAAACATCCATATTTGGCAATATATCCATGTTGGTCTCCATCCAATTCCATTCGGGGTTCCATACTTTGGTCTCATTTTGTTTTGTTATGTTGTTCTACTCATTCCATTGCCATGCTTACCTGGTCATTTTGCATTTGTGCTTCTTGTCATATTCCTTTTAGCCATCATATGTCATCATCATATAGTGCATATTCATCTCATGCCATCCTTGCCTTATTGCATCTTATTCTTACATGCTCAACATATGCCTTGCTATCCCCATCATTTTGTTCTATGCATCACCACCTCTCCTTCCCTTTCTTTCTTCTTTTGGAAACTACAATTTTTCCCTTCTCCATTTAATGTTCATATTCTCCCTATAAATCTTGCTCCATGTCCTAAACCTCTCTACCAAATATCACCTTATTTGAAGTTGTTTTGGTCAGGTTCAAAAATGTCCCAAGTTTGAATTATATTCAAACTTGTTTTATTTTTCTTCCTGTAAAAATGCCCAATGCAATTTATTCAAATAGTGGATAATCCTAGGAGCATGGGAATATTTTCATAATTACCAAATGCCTCTCCTAGTCCACTGGCCTTTTTTGTTTCTTCAGCTAGTTATTTAAATAATCAGAAACTGGAAAGAAATGAGAAGGGGGACTCACCTCTCCTTACCTGGGCCTTCCCCTCACGTGCAGCCCAGCAGAGCACAGCAGCCGCTCCAACCGCAGCCCAGTCAGCCCATGCGTACAGGAGGATCTTCAAGCTCATGTATGGCAGAGCATCCAAACACGCCACGTCGACGTCCGGTCGATTTGATGGCCGGAGAAGCGTCGCTAGCCCTATATAACATGGCCCCAGCGCCATAGGATTCCTCCTCGACCGGTCCCTCTCCTCTACCTGCCTCGCCGCCGCCTAGGTTAGCTCCACACGCTTCGCCGTTGACCTGCCCACCATGAACCGATCAAGCTTCAGCTCGAGCTTGGGATAGCCATCGCCGTCGCTTCCCCGGTCACCTCTAGCCGCCTTCTTCAAGTCGGTCTGCCTCCCCGTCGTCCCCTTCGTCCGCTTCTTCCACTACATTGCCGAGGGAGATGCCAATTGTCGTGCCTAGCTCTTCCTCTGCTTCCTCTGCTTCGCAGGAAGCAGCCTCACCAAGTTCAGAGCTCCCTCTCGTCGCCTCCAGCACGTCGCCGTCGACCCCGTCGTGTCCTAGGGTGAGCTGGGTAACGCTCCTCCCTATCCCATCCATCCCATGGCATGTAGACACCTGTAGGACTCGTCCGATCCATGTCTTCGCCGCGCTCGCAGTGCTCCGGTGAAGTTGCTGTTCTACCGTAGCGTGCCCTAGTTTTCCCCGCTCTGGATACCCTCGCGTACCACGACCTGCTCGCACCCTCGCAGCAGAGCAGCGTCCTACAGCCCGTGCTCGTGCTGCAGCTCGCCTTCGCTTTGCCTCACTACACCTAGCCGCCATGGACGCAAGTTCTTGTGTGCACACACCCACACATGTGCGCATGCACACGCGCGACCCGTAGCAGCAATGCCTCCCAATCCCGCACCCCCGCCGGTGTTCCACTGCTCTGGTGGTCGCTATCGTTGCCTGTCGGTGCCATCACCATCTTCCCTGTGCGGTGGAGAAGAAGGCTCGACCTTCCAGTGGTTCAAAAGAGGGTGAGCCCCTTCCTGGTCACGTACACATGCATAGCCCGACTAGTTGCTCCAGCGCGCTATGAAGCAGGAGGTCTCGGATTCGAGTCCCAGGGGCGCGCGTTCTCTTTTATTTTTCTTTCGTGGTGCTGACAGGTAGCCCCTTTGATCAGTCACATACGCACCTAGGTCCACCTGTCATCCCCCTCCACTTTCTCCTTTTTCTTTTATGTTTATTTTTCCTAGCGAATATTCCATTTCTAGCATATGAAATCTATCCATTTTGGGCAAGTCCATTTCTGGATGTTTCCAAATAAGGAAAACTCCATATCTGCCATATTCCATTTAGGGCAGGTTTTAACTTATTGCACTTGTGATGATTTTTCTATAGCAACCCCAACAAATTATATATGTTTTGGGGGTAGAAAAATCCCACCAATCTAGTGGTGGCATTAGTTTCTGCATTTGAGCAAGTTCATAAACATGTCATTTTACATCTTGATGTTGTCTTGTCATTTTTGTGTGGTTTAATTCAAGCATGCTATGAGGTTGTTTTGCACAAGGATAGCTTCTTTTTCATGCCTACTCCATGCTAGATTTATTTCATCCCATGATATGCTATGTAGTGAGTTAATCAAGCTTGTTAACATGCCAACATGAATCTGTCTTGCCATGTCCTAAAATTTCACCAAGTCTGAATCTGTTTAAAAAATACTTGCTACGTTTGCATGGGTGTAATAATATTGTTTGTGCCCTTTTGGCTCATGTTCAGTAAGGGAGTTTTGGTAAGTGCATTTATTAGAAGCATTCCATGCCTTTGTTTGCTATGTTATGTTCCTGTATCATGTTGTTTGCTAGCTGATGATGTTTATGCCATGTTGGTATTTCCACTAAGTCTGTAAAACTGTTATCATTTGCATTATTGCCATGCTGTTTTAGTCATGCTCTAATGGTTTATAGATTTAGCTCAGTGTTCATGCTTTGTAAAGCATCTCCTGTACATCATTGCCATGCATTTTGTTCACATGTTTGGGTGCTGTAGCATAATTATACTTTGCATCCAAGTGGCCATGTTGCTGTTTTAAGCAGCTTGCATCATATCTTGTATTGCTTGTCATTTGCAAACCGCGCATTCGAATCCGTTGATCTTTATATCGATTTCAACCAAAATCATCTCATCTTTCCAGCGGCATACTTGGTTTGCCAAGTTGATTCCTTGTTCATCTTTTCCCTTCCGGAGCACGCATATGCATTGCATATCACATCTCGCATATCATGTCATGTTTTGCATCATGTTGCTTGTGCATTGCATCGTGGTTGATAGTTGTTCCTTTGCTTGTGTTCTTGCTTTGGGTAGATCCGGGAGACGAGTACGTGAACGAGGAACCTGTTGAGTACGCTAACGAGGATCAAGCTTTCGACGGCTCTAAGAACTTTGCAGGCAAGATGACCATACCCTCAATATCACTTCTATCTTTGCTTTGCTAGTTGTTCACTCTATCGCTATGGTTGCTCTATCCACCACTCGTTTACCATGCCTCCCATATTGCCATGTCAAGCCTCTAACCATTCTGTCCTAGCAAACCGTTGTTTGGCTATGTCACCGCTTTTGCTCAGCCCCTCTTATAGCGTTGCTAGTTGCAGGTGAAGATAAAGTTTGTTCCTTGTTGGAACATGGATATTTTGGGATATCACAATATCTCTTGTTTAATTAATGCACCTATATACTTGGTAAAGGGTGGAAGGATCGGCCTTATGCCTGGTGTTTTGTTCCTTGATTTTGCATTCCATACGCGGTTGGGTGATTTATGGGACCCCCTTGATAGTTCACTTTGAATAAAACTCCTCCAGCAAGGCCCAACCTTGGTTTTACCATTTGCCACCTAAGTATTTTTCCCTTGGGTTTTCGCGAGCCCAAGGGTCATCTTTATTTAACCCCCCCGGGCCGGTGCTCCTTCGAGTGTTGGTCCGAACCGGGCAAACTGCGGGGCCACCATGGGGCAACTCGAGGGCTGGTTTTACTCGTAGGCTGACCTATCCGCTATGCCCTGAGAACGAGATATGTGCAGCTCCTATCGGGATTTGTCGGCACAGTCGGGCGGCTCTGCTGGTCTTGTTTTACCATTGTCGAAATGTTTTGTATACCTGGATTTCGAGACTGATCGGGTCTTCCTAGGAGAAGGAATATCCTTCGTTGACCGTGAGAGCTTGTGATGGGCTAAGTTGGGACACCCCTATAGGTTATTATCTTTCAAAAGCCGTGCCCGTGGTTATGTGGCAGACGAGAATTTGTTAATGTCCGGTTGTAGAGAACTTGACACTTGACTTAATTAAAATGCATCAACCGCGTGTGTAGCCGTGATGGTCTCTTCTCGGTGGAGTCCGGGAAGTGAACACGGTTTGGGTTATGTATGAACGTAAGTAGTTTCAGGATCACTTCTTGATCACTTCTAGCTTCTAGACCGATGTGTTGCTTCTCTTCTCGCTCTTACTTGCGTATGTTAGCCACCATATATGCTTAGTGCTTGCTGCAGCTCCACCACCTTACCTCTTTCCTACCCATGAGCTTAAATAGTATTGATCTTGCGGTTGTGAGATTGCTGAGTCCGCGTGACTCATAGATTCTAGCAAAACAGATGCAGGTGCCGAGGATACCAGTGCAAGTGGCGCAACCGAGCTCAAGTGGGAGTTTGACGAGGACCTTGGTCGTTACTATGTTTCATTTCCTGATGATCAGTAGTGGAGCCCAGTTGGGACGATCGGGGATCTAACATTTGGGGTTATCTTCTTTTCATTTGGATTTGACCGTATTCGGTCTATGAGTGTATTTTGGATGATGTATGAATTTATTTATGTATTGTGTGAAGTGGCGATTGTAAGCCAACTCTCTTTATCCCATTCTTATTCATTACATGGGATTGTGTGAAGATGACCCTTCTTGAGACAAAACCTACAATGTGGTTATGCCTCTAAGTCATGCCTCGACACGTGAGAGATATAGCCGCATCATGGGCGTTACAAGTTGGTAATCAGAGCCATCCCCGACTTAGGAGCCCCCTGCTTGATCGAATCGCTGGCGTTGTTGAGTCTAGAACAAAAATGTTTTGAGTCATAGGATTATATATATCGGAGAGTAGGATTCTTTTTACTCAGTCCCTTCGTCGCTCTGCTGAGGTCTCGTGATGTAGATGTTTTGACTTTCCTCTCCTCGAATTTCACTAAAAAAATTTAGGATCACGCGAGTATCTTGGAATCGTTTCGATGGTTTTGTGACGAGAACATTGTTCTTGGTGCCTCCTGACATTTAGGGGTTCTGGCAGTGTCCCGGGGAGTTTGGCTTCGAGGTGTTGTCGTCACAATTTTATCGTTGCAGTTCTGGAATACCTGAGTTTTGCTGACATCGAAAAACTCTTTTATGCAGTTGTTGGTGAGATAACCTCGATGTCACCCAGTACTGGGGAGTTCGGGAGTATTGCCATAACTCGTATAACGTATGCTTTTCGAAGGTTGAGGTACACGATTTTCGAAGGTTTCTTGGTTATGTGTTGACGGATGGATACAGCTGGATGTAGGGATTGTTAGTTTGGGTGAGATATATTGCTTCCCCTGTATCCCCAGCACCTGATTGCATAACCAGAAAGTTTCGGGAGTTTATAGGTGGGATTCAAGTAGTTCTAGCATTTCTTCCCACAGATATTTGGTTTGTGATTGGGTAATCCTTACCACTTATTTGTTCCAGCCATACCTTGGTTTTTTTCCTTTCATCTATCTCTTATCAAGTGGCTTCTCACCTTAATGGACGTGTGATGTTAGCTTTGGAATTCATTCGTTCATCCTTGTTCGAATGTTTATTGTGAAGACTATATGTTGCAATTTCTATCCATTGATTCAACTTGTCAACTTGTCGATCTGTCTATCAAGATGCTAACGGATGTCACCCTCTTCAGGATGGCTCCGCCAACGCGTCAGAATCCGGAACGCAATGATGGGAGTCAGGTGAACCCTTCACCTCCACCTCCGCCTCCGGAGGCATGGCAAGATTAGATGGCAGCCACAAACGCCAACGCTCAGATGATGATTCAGCTCATGCAGGAGTGCAACCAAGGCCAAGGCAACCAAGGGAATCAAGGTCAAGGGTAGTTCAACCATCAGCCTCAGTTTCCTACCCTCAACCAGTTCCTTGCAAATCAGCCGAAGTCTTTTAGCTACTGTGCCGAGGCCACAGACGCCAATGATTGGCTCGTGGATATCAACAAGCATTTTGTATGTAGCAATGTCAGGCCTGAGGACTACGTCAAGTTCGCTTCTTTTCAGCTCAAGGACCAAGCAGCTGATTGGTTCTCGCAATACAAAGATTCCAGAGGAGGTAGAGTGATTACTTGTACTGACTTCTGTCGGGACTTTAAAGCTCACCACATTCCTACCAGTGTTGTTGAGAGCAAGCGTGAGGAGTTCCGCAATCTCAAGCAAGGCAGCATGTCTGTGTACGAATACAACATGCAGTTTCAGAAACTTGCTCGCTTCACTAAACAAGACGTTCCTGATGAGAAGAGTATGATTTATCAATTCAGAGGTGGCCTCAGAGAGGATCTGCAGTTAGCTCTTGTTCTTGATGAGCCTACTCAGTTCGATCAATTCTACAACATGGCCCTCAAGCAAGAAGGTGCTCAGCTCAAGTGTGAGGCTTCTAAGAAGAGAATGAGGGATGAAGTCCAGTCTTCTTCTTCCTCTGCAGCTAAGCAGTAGAAGTTCTACCTTCCTCCTCCTCCGTTTTGTCAGCCGTACCAGCAGAAGAACTCAGGTGGTCGTGGATCTTCGCACCCACCCAACCCAGGCTATCAGAACAGGCCAAATTCTCAAGCTCCAAGGTCAAATGCTCCTTATCATCGTCCGCTCTCAGAGCTGACTTGCAACAAGTGCCAATAGAAAGGTCACTACGCGAACAAGTGCTTCAACCAAAGGCGCCTTCCACCTCCTCGTCCTGTGAGATCTTCAAGAAATGCAGTGGTCAAGCATAATCCAAAGCATGCAAAGGTGAACATGATGAATGCAGCTCAGGCAGAGGATTCTTCAGATGTGATCATGGGTAACCTTCCAGTTAACTCTATTCCTGCAAGAGTCTTATTTGATACTGGTGCATCGCATTGTTTCATGTCAAGACCGTTTTTTGCCAAGCATGATTTCACTTCGGAATATTTGGATAGACCTATAGCAATTGTTTCCCCGGGAAGCACATGAGTTCTAGTTTGATGGTTCCGAATGTCGGTATCAAGATGGGCAATTATAAATTTCTGTCTTCTCCAATTGTTCTTGGTGACTCGGATATTGATCTAATTCTCGGGATGGACTGGCTTTCTAAGCACAAGGCTCAGCTTGATTGTGCTGCCAGGGAGATTCAATGGACACACACTTCTGAGGATGTTATCATCTATGCCGCTCGTGATGAAACCATTCGGTTGTTTTCTCTCAATGAGAAGGGTGAGCTAGACGCAATCTCTCAAATTCCAGTCGTTTGTGAGTACCAAGATGTCTTTCCAGAAGAGCTTCCGGGTATGCCTCCGCATCGGCCAGTCGAGTTCGCTATTGATCTTGAGCCCGGCACTGAGCCCGTTTGCAAGCGTCCATACAAGGACCTAAAGAGCTGAAGGAATTGAAGAAACAGCTCGATCAACAAGAGCGACTGGGTTTGATCAGACTGAGTTCATCTCCATGGGGTTGTGGAGTTCTTTTTGTCCAGAAGAAGGATGGCACGGACCGACTGTGCGTCGATTACCGTCCATTGAACAAGAGGACAATCAAGAATAAGTATCCACTTCCCAACATCAATGAGCTATTCGAGAAACTCAAAGGTGCTAAAGTATTCTCCATGCTTGACGTCCGTATGGGTTATCATCAAATTCACATTCGTGAACAAGATATTCCCAAGACATCATTCAGAACAAGCTTTGGTTCTTATGAATATACTGTCATGTCTTTCGGCCTTGTCAATGCCCCTCCAACATTCTCTCGAATGATGAACTTCATCTTCAACCCCTACACCAATGAATTCGTCTTCGTGTATCTCGATGATATCTTGGTCTTCTCCAAGAAAAAGAAGGGTCATGCCAAACATTTGCGATTGGTGCTCGACAAGCGCAGAGAGCATCAATTCTATGCGAAGTTTTCCAAATGTGAGTTCTGGCTTGATGAAGTTCTTTACCTTGGTCATATCATCTCCGCCAAGGGCATTACTGTTAATCCCGAGAAGGTGTCTGCAATTGTGAATTGGGAACCTCCTCAGTATGTCAAGCAGCTCCACAGTTTTCTTGGTCTTGCAAGCTATTATCGAAGATTTGTTGAGAATTTCTCTAATAGTGCAAAGCCTCTTTCCAACTTACTCCAGAAGCATGTCAAGTATGTCTGGTCACCTGAGTGTGACGTTGCTTTCAATACTCTCAAAGAGAAGCTTGTCTCAGCTCCTGTCTTGACTCCTCCTAATGAATCCAAGCCATTCGAAGTTTTCTGTGATGCTTCTTTGCAAGGTCTCGGTGCTGTGTTAATGCAAGAGAAGAAAGTTGTGGCCTATACCTCTCGCTAGTTGAAGCCCAACGGAAAGAACTACCCCACTCATGATCTTGAGTTGGCGGCAGTTGTCCATGCATTAATAACATGGAGACATCTCTTGTTGGGAAGGAAATTGGACATATTCACCGATCACAAGAGCCTCAAGTATATCTTCACTCAACCCAACCTCAACCTCAGGAAAACTCGATGGGTCGAAATGATTCAATAGTACAATCCAAGTATTGAGTATACTCCTGGAAAGGGGAATGTGATTGCAGATGCTCTGAGCAGAAAGGCTTATTGCAACAGCTTAATTCTCAAGCCCTTCCAACCGGACCTTTGTGAAGCTTTCCGCAAACTCAATCTTCAAGTTGTTCCTCAAGGTTCTCTTGCCAACCTCCTAGTCACTCCAACTTTGGAAGACCAAATTTTTGAGGCACATCTCCTGGATACCATGGTGAAAAAGGTGAAACGTGGTATCGACAAGGGCATTTCCAAATACAAGTGCTTCCACATTGATGAAAAAGATACTCTTTTCTTCGAGGATCGAATTGTGGTCCCTAAAGGCGATCTGAGAAAAGTCATTATGAACGAGGCACACAATTCCCTTCTATCCATTCATCCTAGAAGTACGAAGATGTATCATGACCTCAAACAGTCGTATTGGTGGACTTGAATGAAGCGAGAAATTGCTCAATTCATGAATGAATGTGATGTCTGTCGAAGGGTGAAAGCAGAACACCAACGACCAGCTGGTCTCCTCCAACCTCTTGCTATTCCAGAATGGAAGTTTGATCATATCGAAATGGACTTCATGACTGGATTCCCTTAGTCCAAGCGTGGAAATGATGCTATCTTCGTTGACATCGACAAGCTTACAAAAGTGGCTCATTTCCTTCCAATCAAAGAATCCATCACAGCAGCTCAGTTGGCAGAGCTATACACCTCCATAATTGTCTCCTTGCACGGTATTCTGCAATTGATCTCTTCAGAACGCGGAAGCATTTTCACCTCTAAGTTCTGGGACTCCTTTCAGAAGGCCATGGGCACCAACATTCGCTTCAGCACAGCTTTTCATCCTCAAACAAGTGTCCCAGTCGAACGAGTCAATCAAATCCTCAAAGACATGCTCAGGGCTTGTGTCATCTCTTTCGGTATGAAGTGGGAAGATTGTCTTCCGTATGCCGAGTTCTCCTACAACAACAACTTCCAAGCGAGTTCGGGCAAGGCTCCATTCGAAATTTTATATGGCAAAAAGTGTCATACTCCTCTAAATTGGTCAGAGACTGGTGAACGCCAACTTCTTGGCAACGACTTGATCACAGAGGCTGAAGAAATGTGTAAAGCCATCCATGAAAATCTCAAAGGCGTGCAATCATGCCAAAAGAGTTACTATGATAGCAAGCACCGTGACTTGGCTTTCGAGATCGGAGACCATGTCTACCTCCGCGTCTCTCCAATGAAAGGCCCTAGTCGCTTCGGTATCAAAGGGAAGCTTGCCCCTAGATACGTGGGTCCTTTCAAGATCATTGGCAAAAGAGGCAATCTCGCCTATCAACTTGAGCTTCCGTCCAACTTTGCAAACGTGCACGATATGTTTCACGTGTCACAGCTTCGCAAGTGCTTCAAGACTCCTGAGCCCACTATCAACTTCGAAGAAATTGACCTCCAAGAAGATCTCTCTTATCATGAGCACCCCGTTTCTATTCTTGAAGAAACCGAGCGCAAGACTCGCAACAAGTCAATCAAATTCCTGAAAGTGAAGTGGTCACAACATTCCGATCGAGAAGCCACCTGGGAACGCGAGGACCACCTCCGTTCTGAATATCTGGAGTTCTTTCAGTCCTAGATCTCGGGATGAGATCCTCTTGTAGTGGAGGAGAGTTGTAACACCCTAGATGTAAAACTTCCATATTTGGCAACATATCCATGTTGGTCTCCATCCAATTCCATTCGGGGTTCCATCCTTTGGTCTCATTTTGTTTTTTTATGTTGTTCTACTCATTTCATTGCCATGCTTACCTGGTCATTTTGCATTTGTGCTTCTTGTCATATTCCTTTTAGCCATCATATGTCATCATCAGATAGTGCATATTCATCTCATGCCATCCTTGCCTTATTGCATCTTATTCTTACATGCTCAACATATGCCTTGAGATGCCCATAATTTTGTTCTATGCATCACCACCTCTCCTTCCCTTTCTTTCTTCTTTTGGCAAGTGCAATTTTTCCCTTGTCCATTTAATGTTCATATTCTCCCTATAAATCTTGCTCCATGTCCTAAACCTCTCTACCAAATATCACCTTATTTGAAGTTGTTTTGGTCAGGTTCAAAAATGACCCAAGTTTGAATTATATTCAAACTTGTTTTATTTTTCTACCTGTAAAAATGCCCAATGCAATTTATTCAAATAGTGGATAATCCCAGGAGCTTGGGAATATTTTCATAATTACCAAATGCCTCTCCTAGTCCACTGGCCTTTATCGTTTCTTCAGCTAGTTATTTAAATAATCAGAAACTGGAAAGAAATGAGAAGGGGGACTTACCTCTCCTTACCTGGGCCTTCCCCTTACCTGCAGCCCAGTAGAAAAAGCAGCTGCTCCAACCGCAGCCCAGTCAGCCCACGCGTACAGGAGGATCTTCAAGCTGCTGTACGTCAGAGCATCCAGACATGCCACGTCGACGTCCGGTCGATTTGACGGCCGGAGAAGCGTTGCTAGCCCTATATAACATGTCCCCCGTGCCCTAGGATTCCTCCTCAACCGATCCCTCTCCTCTACCTGCCTCGCCGTCGCCTAGGTTAGCTCCACATGCTTTGCCGTCGACCTGCCTGCCATGAACCGATCAAGCTTCAGCTCGAGCTTGGGATAGCCGTCGCCGTCGCTTCCCCGGTCACCTCCAGCCGCCTTCTGCAAGTCGATCTGCCTCCCCGTCGTCCCCTTCGTCTGCTGCTTCCACTACATTGCCGAGGGAGAAACTAAGTTCCGCGTCTTGCTCTTCCTCTGCTTCCTCTACTTCACGGACAGCAGCCTCACCAAGTTCAGAGCTCCCTCTCGTCGCCTCCAGCACGTCTCCGTCGAACCCGTCGTGTCCTAGGTGAGCTGGGTAACGCTCCTCCCTCTCCCATCCATCCCATGGCATGTAGAAACCTATATGACTCGTCCGATCCATGTCTTCGCCGCGCTCGCAGTGCTCCGGCGATCTTTGAATTTTTTTGTGCGAAGTTGCTGTTCTACCGTAGCGTGCCTGAGTGTTCCCCGCTCTGGATACCCTCGCGCACCATGACCTGCTCGCACCCTCGCAGCAGAGCAGCGTGCCGCAGCCCGTGCTCGTGCCACCGCTCACCTTCGCTTCGCCTCGCTGCACCTAGCCGCCATGGATGCAAGTTCATGTGTGCACACACCCACACATGCGCGCATACACACGCATGACCCGTAGCAGCAACGTGTCCCAATCCCGCACCCCAGCCGGTGCTCCACTGCTCTGGTGGTCGCTGTCGTTGCCCGCCGGCGCTGTCACCATCTTCCCCGTGCGGTGGAGAACAATCCCTCTTACTCGGGTTTGTGTTTCAGTCACTTACCAACCCACTATAAGTGTCGGTGTACTAGAGTAGGGGTACCCTAGTGTCCCGAACTTGTGCACGGGCAGTTGCAGCGCCCCGTGGCAAGGCTTGCCGGGTGACCGCCAAGGTCCTCCGTGGTTCCTTTGGAGCCATTCAAGAACAAAGTATTCAAGCCAAGGAGACAAGGCCCCGGCAAGAGGAGCTTGCCGGGAAGGCCAACCAAGGCATCCCAAGGAACTTGCTGCGACGCGCCATGCGTCCCAGCAAGGCCCGGTGATCGACAAGCTTCCGGACGCGACAAGACAACGGCCGCGGCAAGGCGCTTGCCGTGGCAGGCTACCACTCTGTACCCACGCTCCAGCACATCCACCAACGTGTCGCCTTGGGGTCTTTCCAGGCGCGCGTGGCAGGAGGCTGTGCAGCCAGCGGTGCGAGGTGGCAAGCGACGCTGACAAGATCGCCATCATGCAAGCGGTGGCGTCCCAGACGGTCCTTTTTGCACTATTTGGGCGACGCAGACGGGTATTCAATGCCTTTGTCCCCTGCCGTCAGGGTTAGGTAGGATACACTGTTCGGGTAGCTGTACCAACCACCCCTCTTTTTCCATTTTTACCCTTGTCTACGTTGCCACCTATTGGTGACGCCTTGTGCGTATAAAAGGAGGCCCATGCGCAACGTAGAGGGGGGTTGGAAGGCAGAAAAACACTCACGCTCGGTCTCGTTAGCAACTCGTGTGTACTGTAGCACTCAGCGCTCCCGAGCAAGAACTCAATACAATCAGACATGCAGTAGTAGGAGTGTTATCTCTCCGGAGAGCTCCGAAGCTGGGTAAACTGCTCGTGTGCTTCGCCTCGGTCCGCTCTTCGTGCGATCTCCGCCCCCCGCCGAACCGAAAGGGGCCCGGTCCCCCGGTCCCCATAAGGTGTTCGTGGATCAGCTTCCCCGACATCTTTGGCGCGCCAGGTAGGGGGCGTCGAGGTTGTGTGAACCTGATCTGGCGATTCACACGAGCTAGATCTTCATCTTCTTCATCGACATGCCACCGAAGAAGAAGACTTCGGCGGCAGCTGTTCCGTCCACGTCGATCCCACCACCACCAGAGCAAACGAGTGGTGGGGTAGACGCCGGTGGAAGAACGGACATTGACGAGGGATCTCACGACGCTGCCAGGTCCAAGGACAAGGCTGCGTAGACCTCGGCGTCTGTACCTATTCCGCGCCCATCTCAGGAGGCGCAGGACCGACAGCGTCATGGTACTCGCAGTACCATACGTCTGTTGGGCCAAGATCGAGCTGGTGGATCTCGGGGTGCTCAAGACCAGCATGCATGCCAACATGCTGACACGAGCGAGACACGGTCGCCTGGACGGGATACTGCTCCTTCTAACATAGTTAGAAGTCCGAGCATATCCCGCTCCTCGCGCCGTTCGCCACTGCCTCCCACCACTCCAGCAGAAGCTTTGGTGTGAGCTCAACTGCTCCTGGATTACCCTCCAACGGAAGACAAGATCGACGGATGGAGGGCCACTATTAAAAGTCTCATCGGCTTCGCCAACGGCGACACTCCGCGGCAGCCGAGTACATCGCGGCCGCGGCAGGACTGCCAGGCACGAGCCGGTGGCGACGAAACCGGCGGAGGTGCAACCACCATGCACTCTCCATCCCGAAGGCCTAGATCGCCGACTCGTCGGATCCACCTCGACAGCGACTCCACCGCAACATCGGATCCACAAGCTCGTCGCGGTCAGCGCCAAGTTCTTCACAAACGACAGCAAGAAGACACTCGTACTCGCATCGAGCGCCGAAGAGAAGCGCGACGTCAATCAGACCAGCGCGCTGGGCCCTCTGTCGACGTGCATGCGCCAGGGGAACCAGGCGACTTGCCGTACACGGTAGGTTGCCCTGCGTTCACTCGTGAGCTGTGGCAAGTCTAGTGGCCCAGCACGAAGAATTTCAAGCCAGACGTGCCAGAGAAATACGATGGCAAGTCGCATCCGTCGGAGTTCCTCAGCATCTACACCATCGCGGTGCAAGCTGCCGGGGGACGGGACGACAAGATCCTTGCCAACTACTTCCCGCTGGTGCTCAAACCCATTGTCAGATCCTGGCTCATGCACTTGCCGGATAACTCCATATCCTCCTAGGCAGACCTATGCCATCAGTTTGTCGGCACCTTTACAGGCGGCCACAAGCCTCATGGCCAAGAGAGCGATCTTCATCTGCTCGCCCAGAAGGAAGGAGATCCCCTGCGCAAGTACATTCAGAGTTTCAGTCATGTACATCACAACATCCCAGATGTCCACCCTGCCGTGGTAATCAGCGCGTTCCATCAGAATGTGCGAAACCGCAGGATGCGGGAGGAGATGGCGATGTGCAAGATCAGAGACGTCAGTGAGCTATATGCCCTGGCCGACAAGTGTGCACGCGCTGAGGAAGGGAGGAAACTCCCCGGAGAGAATGTAGGAGCAGGAGGATCTGATAGTGAGGAGACTGCCCCGGCAAAGAAAAACCAGCGGCGGAACAACAGGAAGAAGAAAGGCAAAGATGTGCTAGTCATTGAAAAGTCCGGCAACGGAGGTGGCGCCAAGAAAGCCAAAGCTGGTAGCTCCGGCGAGGAGGTTGTGGCGGTCGCCGACAAGCAGGCCGGCACGAACAAGCAGTACTGCAAGATCCACCGCACCAAGGGCCATGACCTCCAGAGCTGCAAGAAGGTCGAACATCTTGTCGAACAGCAAAAAGCTGAATACGAGCGACGCGACAAGGAGAAAGCCCAGGAAAGTGCTGGAGGAGCCGGCAAGAAACGTCCCGGCCGAGGAGGACGCCGCGGCAAGGCTAAGCAGCGACAAGGAGACAGACCTCCCCACGGCCGCGACAAGGATGAAGACGACGACGATGATGAAGATATGGATGATGACGAGACCGATGGGCAGGAGTTCCAGAAAGCCACAGAGGTCCTGTGCATTGACGGCGGTGCTTCTCTGCATACTTCACACCACCAGCTCAAGCAGTGGGTGCGGGAAGTCAATGCGGCAGAACCACCCATCGAGTCATGCAAGCCTCTGAAATGGTCCAGCACGCCTATCATCTTTGATATTGAGGACCACCCTGATCGCATAACTGCGGTCGGGTGCTTGCCGATGTTGGTTTCACCAACTATCCGCAACCTTAAGGTCACTAAGATGCTAGTTGACGGCGGGGCCGGCTTGAACCTGATCTCCTCCGTGGTACTCTAGAAACTCCAGATCCCTGATGGCGAGCTCGAAGAGACCGACACGTTCCAAGGAATCAATCCGGGAAGGATCAAGCCGAAGGGAAAGATCATGTTGCCGGTAACATTTGGCAGCGAGTTGAACTTCAGGACTGAGAGGGTCACTTTTGACGTCGCTGACTTTCCATTGCCTTACAATGGGATATTCGGCCGTCCAGCGCTCGCGAAATTCATGGCAGCCTCTCACTATGCATACAACATACTGAATATGCCAGGCCCGATAAGTGTCATCTCTGTCCCTGGCGACAAGAAGGATGCTCTTATCTGCGCCGACAAGATCTACCGGGAAGCAGCAGCTGCAACAGATCGCAAGTCACTTGCCGTTGAAGCTCCCGGGGCGAAGAAGAATACCAAGTCTGGCAAGAGTTCTGATGCCCACTCCAGCAAGCGCACCTCTTCGGAGTGCTGCGCTACCGTCGAGGACGCACCATCGAGCTCCACCGGCAAGTGTAAGAAGACAATGGCAGCTCCGCCAGAAACCAAGAAGGTGTCCGCCAAGGAGGATGGCACTGGTGGTACCATCACCATCAGTGCCACTCTCGACCCTAAATAGGAAAGCGCGCTCATTGCTTTCCTGCGGGCGAACATCGACGTGTTTGCGTGGCAACCGTATGACATCCCAGGTGTTCCCAGGAAAGTAATCGAGCACCATCTTGCCGTCTGTCCTCATGCGCGGCCGTCAAGCAGAAAGTCAGGAAACAGGCAATGGAACGCCAAGAATTCATTGCTGAAGAAATCAAGAAATTGGAAGCAGCAGGCCTTGTCAGAGGAGTGCTCCATCCTACGTGGTTGGCTAATCCTGTAGTCGTGTGTCAGGCAACCGGAAAATGGAGGCTTTGTATCGACTTTACCGATGTCAATAAAGCCTGTCCCAAAGACCCATTTCCCTTGCCGCGCATTGACCAGATTGTTGACTCCACGGCCGGATGTGACTTGCTTTCATTTCTTGATGCATACTCAGGATACCATCAGATCTTCATGGCAGAAGAGGATGAGAAGAAGACCGCATTCATTACCCCATGTGGCACATACTGTTTCGTACGGATGCCCTTTGGTTTAAAGAATGCGGGATCAACATTTGCAAGGGTAGTCCATGACGCTTTTGAACCACAAATACACAGAAATGTGGAAGCCTACATGGACGACATAGTGGTCAAGAGCAAGGACAAGGCAACTCTGATTCAAGATTTAGACGAAACCTTTGCAAATCTGCGCAAGATCAACCTCAAGCTTAACCCCGAGAAGTGTGTGTTTGGAGTCCCATCCGGCAAGCTTCTCGGGTTCTTTGTGTCTCAGCGGGGAATTGAAGCCAATCCCGACAAGATCAAGGCCATTGAGCAGATTGAAGCTCCAAAGCGCGCCAAGGATGTACGAAAACTTGCCGGTTGCGTAGCAGCTCTCAGCAGGTTTATCTCTAGGTCTGATGAGCGCGCCCTGCCATTTTTCAAAATATTGAAAAAGGCAGGTCCAATGAAATGGACTCCGGAAGCGGAGGCTGCGCTGCAGGACTTAAAGAGATACCTGTCCTCCACTCCAACACTTGTCGCACCTAAGCCACAAGAGAAGTTGCTGCTGTATATAGCGGCAACCAATCAAGTGGTTAGTGCTGCGTTAGTAGCGGAAAGGGAGGCGGATGATGAGCCAGCAACCACGGCAGATGCATCCAGCGATAAGCAGGGGACTTCACCGGCAAGCTCTGGTCCCGACAAAGATGGATCTGCGCAGGAGCGTGAGAAGATGCAGAAAAGAATGGTGCAGCGCCCAGTTTACTTTGTCAGTTCCATTCTGCAGGGGGCTAGATCAAGGTACTCTAGAGTGCAGAAATTGCTTTTCGGCCTTCTCATGGCCTCGAGAAAGCTGCGCCATTACTTCCAAGCACATGAGATCACAGTCGTCACTCGTTTTCCGCTGAAGAGGATACTGCAAAATCCAGAAGCAACAGGCAGGATTGTCGAGTGGGCACTGGAACTGTCAAGCTTTGGCCTCAAGTTTGAGAGCACTTCAACTATCCAAAGCAGAGCACTAGCAGAGTTCATAGCAGACTGGACGCCAACACAAGATGAAGAAATTCCAGAGACGAGCATCCCCGTCAAGGAAGCAAGCAAAGAGTGGCTGATGTACTTTAATGGTGCGTTCTCGCTGCAAGGCGCCGGTGCGGGCGTGCTACTTGTTGCACCCACCGGAGAGCACCTCAAGTACATAGTCCAGATGCACTTTCCCAAGGAGCAAGCAACTAACAACACTACAGAGTATGAAGGATTGCTTGCCGGTCTCAGGATCGCGGCAGACCTTGGGATCAAGAAGCTCATTGTCAGGGGTGACTCGCAGCTTGTCGTCTGCCAAGTGAACAAGAATTATTAGAGTCCGTTGATGGAAGCTTACGTTGATGAAGTGAGAAAGCTAGAACAACACTTTGACGGCCTACAGATGGAGCATGTTCCAAGAGCTCAGAACGACATTGCCGATGGCATGTCAAAGTGCGCAGCACTTAAGTTACCTGTGGAACCAGGGATCTTTGTGCTCAAGCTGACTAAACCATCTGTAATGCCATCGACTGGACAGAGCAATAAGAGAAAGTTGATTTCTGGTGACTATTTTCCGGCAGAGCTCCCCGAAGCCGCCACCAAGAAGGTCGTCAAAATCAACACCAAGGATGCTGAGGAGCAGTCTGCTCCGGCGAGCCCTAGGGCTTTTTCCGTTGAAGCAGACGCTCCCAACAAGTTTTGCTCCGGCAAGCTTGCCGGGGAACATCAAGCTTCGGTTGAGCAACAAGTTCTCGCCGTAGAAGCGGATGGTCCCACAGCAGCGGATGTGCCTTTAGTCCTTGTTGTCGAGCCGCAAGCTCCAGCATGGGCACAGCAGATTGTCCATTTCCTTCAGACAGGAGAATTTCCCGAAGAGCAAGAAGAAGCGGAAAGAGTAGCCCGGCAGTCCAGTATGTACCAGTTTGTCGACAATACACTATACAGAAGAAGACTCAACGGTGTGAAATTGAAGTGTATCCACCGGGAAGACGGACAAGAGCTGTTGGCAGAGATACATGGAGGCATATGTGGTCACCACATTGGCGCAAGAGCACTTGCCGGCAAAGCATTCAGGCAAGGTTTCTTTTAGCCAACAGCCCTCCAGGATGCGACTGCACAAGTAACCAAGTGTGAAGCGTGCCAGTTCCATTCCAAGCAGATACACCAGCCGGCTCAAGCTCTCCAGACGATCCCTTTATCCTGGCCATTTTCGGTCTGGGGGCTCGACATCCTCGGCCCCTTTCCCTGAGCTGTCGGGGGCTTTGAGTACTTGTACGTTGCAATCGACAAGTTCACAAAGTGGCCGGAAGTGGAACCAGTGAGGAAGGTGACAGCACAGTCCGCAGTCAAGTTCTTCAGGTCGATTGTTTGCCATTTCGGGATCCCTAACAGGTCATCACCGACAACGGCATGCAATTTATGAGCCGCACCTTCATGCAGTACGTCCAAGATATTGGCGCCAAGGTCTGCTTCGCTTCTGTTGCTCCTCCGAGAAGTAACGGTCAAGCGGAGAGGGCGAATGCTGAAGTGCTGCGCGGACTCAAGACCAGGACTTTCGACAGGCTGCACAAGTGCGGAAAGAACTGGATTGAGCAGCTGCCGGTGGTTCTTTGGTCGATCAGGACGACGCCGAATCGAGCCACTGGCAAGACACCTTTCGCTCTAGTCTATGGAGCAGAGGAAGTTCTCCCCACGGAACTCGTATACGGATCACCTCGAGTGCTCGCTTATGATGAGTTTGAGCAAGAGCAGCTGCGGCAAGATGACGCGCTGCTCCTTGAGGAGGACCGTCTTCAGGCTGCTGTATGAGCTGCTCGATACCAGCAAGCTTTGCGCCGCTACCATAGCCGCAAGGTTAATGCCAGAAGTTTCGAGGAAGGCGACCTTGTTCTTCGGCGCGTTCAGTCCGCCAAGAATTCCAACAAGTTGACGCCAAAGTGGGAAGGCCCTTACCGGGTGAAACGAGTCACAAGGCCTGGCGGTGTCCGCCTTGAGACCGAAGATGGCAATCCGGTGAGCAACTCCTGGAATATTGAGCATCTTCGTAAGTTTTACCCGTAAGGCGCGGTTGCCGGAACCTGTTCCGGCAACCACGTTTTGTACAAGTCTTGCCGATGTTGCATGTAATCCTTTGTACAAAGCTGGGCGCAGAACCCGTGCATAAGTAAAGCTCATGTGCTCCGCACATCTTGTCAATTTCATGCTTTCTACTATATTTGCATGCGTTATCTGACACTTTGTGCAGCGCCTACCCCCGGTAAGCAATAGCGAGCCGTAAGGCTCCATATCTTTATTTTCTCTTCTTTCTTTTTCTCAAAAAGGAAAGGAAGGTTCCCTCACACACAAGTTTGCCGGGGGGAAAGGAGAAGATAATGGTGTGGACCAGGCATCGTTCAAGGAAGTTTCGCCTTGCCGGAAAGCAAACGACAGAAAAGCTAAGTTGCCAAAGTTTGAGCAATCAGTTTTAAATTTTTAAGTTATCATCCTCGAACGACCGTACTTTGTATGGAAAACCTGTGCACAGAGGAACCAACTCGTAGCTAGTTGCACCCTTATTTTGTTTCGAGTCCGCTCAACAACTTAAGTGAGCTGCGGCTAGTTGCGACAAGGTTTCTTGTCGGAAGCGGCACCGCCAGCAGGCTGCTAACGTCCCGCACTCAGCGCTCGCGGCTCAGGTGCCAGCGCCGACAAGTTCCCTAAAAGCGTAGGGCAAAAACATACAAAGGAAGGAATCAAGTAAAGGAAATAACATAGCAATCTCTACCCAAAATAGAGTTATATTACAAGATAACTTGTCGCAGCTCTAATAGATTGTTCTTATAACATGACCAGCAGCGACAAGAAAAAGAGAAAACGGGCGGCCTAATCTACGCGATCGCCCTCAACCCTCTTGATCTCGCTCACCTTGTCCACAATGGGTGCCATAAGGGCCTTGAGCGCTTCCAGATCAGCATCCGGAGGCAGGGACCTGAGGACGTTGGTGAGGTTGAGGCCTGGGTTGCGGAAGGCCACCTTCACCAGGACCTTCTGAAGAACTCCCGCGCAGATCTTGCGCGACTCGTCGGCCAGCTGCTTTGGGATCTTCTCCCGGAGTCGCTGGAGTGCCGTTGCCACGCCTTTGAAGAACAAGCTGAGCTTGGCGCTGGGTTGGAGGCGCTCATCGGAGGAGTACCCGAGATCCTCCATCCCCAGCTGTGCCAGCTCCCCGTCGATGGCAGCGGCAACATTCACCAGACCCTCGGTCCAGTGTTCCACAGTCTCCCTAAAAGCATCCTGGGCGGCAGTAGCACTCGCCAGCAGCGCCTCGTCGGCCTTGATCTTCTCCGACAAGGCCACCTCCCGCTCCCTGGCGCCGTCCAGCGTCTGAGTCAAAGTAGCCAGCTTCAATTCAAGATCTGCATTGGAGTCCTTGGCGGCGCTAAGCTCCTTGCTCCTCTCAGCGAGAAGACCCTGCAGCTCGCCATGAGCGGTAGCGTCCTTCTCGCGCTCATGCTTGAGCGGGGCAAGCTCCTCGCCGCTCGCCCTGAGATCAGCCTCCAGCTGCGCTACCTTCGTCTCCAGCTCCTTCTTGGCGGCCTCGGCAGCTGCGGCAGCATCCTTTGCTTCCTTGAGAGCCCCGTCAATTGCTTGCTCGCGCGCGGCAAGCTCCTCCTCGTGGCTGTCAAGATTGACCTTGCGCTGCGCCAACTCGCCTTCCTGCGCAAACAGCTTCTCGGTAGCGAGCCGCTGTTGCTCTTCAACTTCAGCCTTCGCGAGGAGGAAGGCTTTCCGTTCCTCGAGAAATTGCTCCCGCTCCTCCGCCAGGGACCGGAGGGCTTCCTGTCTGAGACCCCGGAGCTCCTCCGCCCGCTTCTCAATGTCCACTCCCGCCTTCGCGACAAGTGCTTCTCGGGATGCCAGTTTGGCTTGTCGGGCGCGGTAGAGCGACAGCAGCTTCCGCAGCAGCCGCTCCTCCTCAGGTCGTCGCTGCTGCTGCTTGGCGCGTCGACCAGCGTCAGCCCAGCAGAGGCGAGCACCTCTCCGTCCAAGATTTCTCCTTCGACCGACGCCCTGGAGCTTGACGCCCAGGGGAGCTTGATGAAGATACCGTCGCCGGCCTTCAAATAGGCGCTGGGCTGGGGCTCTTCGGAGCCTGGTGCTGCAGCAGCAGCGGAGGGATCGGCGGTCGGCGCAGCGCCTGGCGCTCCTGCGGCCTCGGGGCCGTCAGTGCGATCGCCGGATCCCTCGCCAGCTTCTGCGGCGGCAGCTTTGGCGGCCTCTTCGCCGGCGGGATCATCAGCGCCGGCCTCTCCTTCGGTGGCAATGGCGTCGTCGGTGTTGTTGCGCGCGTTCTCCTCGCCGGCGACCTCGGTTTCCATTGGCTCCGCAGATGGATCTGACGAACGGAAAAAGGAGAAAAGTCAAGCAAATACTCAAGAAAGAAAATCAGAAGAAGAAGAACCCAAGGGAAGTTTTCAAGCAAAAGGGTTACCTGTGCTGGGATCTGCAGTCGTGGTCTCAACCACCAGAGGATCACTGGTGCTGTCCCTTGCCGGAGAACTGTCCCTTGCCGGGGAACTGTCCCTTGCCGGAGAACACTCCCTTGCCGGGGAGGCCTCCCTTGGCGGTGTAGTCGAAGCAGATGGCGCTTCGGGAGCGGCTTCCGGGCACTCCTGGTGAGGCTGCTCTGCTCCTACACAAACCAACAGTCAAATATCAGCAAAGAAAGAGCACCCATGAGTGCCTGTCAGCAAGAAGCAAACCATATACTTACGCTGGGGGCTGCGCTGGGGGCTGCTTTGGGGAGAAGTTGCCGGGTACGGCAAGGTGTTCTCGGGCCCGCCCCCTGCTGTCGCGGAGGGTTCGTCCTCGATGACAATCACCGGGACCTTGGCTCTCTTCGCCGCTCTCTGGGTCAGAGTCCTGAAAAGGAACGAGTTCAGAGTAAAGCAAATCAGATACAAGACAAAACAACAAAAATTGAAGAACTACAAGAATGGCGAAGAATCTTACTCTTCTTCTTCCTCGTCGGAGCTGAGCGCGGAGAGATCAAAGTCCGGCTCGCCTCCGGTGCGACGAGGCGGAGGAGTAGGTTCCCTTGCCCGCTTGGCAGGGGCAGTAGCGGTCGACCGAGAAGACCCCGCCCCAGTTGCCGCAGGGGCGTGAGGCGCTCCCGCGGCAACAGTACTTGCCGCGGTAGAGCGTGTCGCGTGGCTCGGCGGCTGTTGACTCGTTTGCCGCCCCGCTACATCCCCGGCCTTGCGGAGACGCCTTCTTGGTGCAGCTGGGGGCTCCGCTTGCGGCAAGCTGTCTGAAGGTTCGGGCCCGACAAGCTCTCCCTCGCCGGGCTCGCTCGACTAGGCTTCGGGCCCGGCAAACTCTTCCTCGCCGGCAAACTCCTCTCGCTCGACAAGGCTTGCCGCCTCTGCTGCCTCTGCCTCCTCCACGGTGAATCCAAACTCACCCGCGGCAGCGGCTGCCGCCGCCTCTTCCAGCCTGGTGGCGATGCGCTGCATCTCCGCATCGGTGGTGTCGCGGGTGAGGCTCTTCTGTTCATCGGCGCGGACCGGCACTTCTACCAGGCCGTCAAAGAACTCCTGCACGACAGCATCTGCCGGCTCTTGCCAAGTTGGGACAATTCCATGCGAGTCGCACAACGGCATCATTGCACGGATGCGGTCGAGCGAGGAGTTGTTGCACAACGGAACGACGCCCCTCGGCAACATGAATGGGTGTTGAGGATCGCGCTTGAACAGTTCCCGGAGCATCGCGTCCAGCTCCAGGACGGTGAAGTTGAAGTTTAGGCCCGGGCGCAGCCTCATGATATCCGCCGAGTTCTAGAACTCCCAGGCGGGTCTCCTCCTCTCCTGTAGGGGGGCGATGCGGCGGCGAAGAAAATCTGCGCCGACGGCGCCTACGGTGAGCCCGGCAAGCCTGAGGTGAAGGATCCGGGTGACGGCAATCTTCAGCCTATCGTCTTTCGGGGCGACGTTGCTCCAATTGTTGCCATGCACTATTGGGGCTCGGCGCAGGGCAGTAAATGGCTGCGGGTTCTCCTCGACAATCCAGCACCACTCTGCTCTCTATTCCTCCCACTTGCTGCGGAGCTCTCCCTCCAGATAAGCTTCCTTCTTGCCGACTCTCGAGATCCAAGCGATCCCGCCGGCAAGAGGCTCCCCTCTCTCAACCCGGGGCATAAAGAAGTGGCGGAAAAGTGCTACGTTTGGATGGACTCCGACAAAGTTTTCGCAGAGATGTGCGAAAACTGCCATGGTCAGAACGGCGTTGGGGGTGAAGTCAAGGAGGGTGTTCATGATGTCACAGAAGAATTCAGAGAAGGGCGGGCAGAGCCCGCAGTAGAAGAACAACGCGAAGAAGGGGTACCCGTTTGGAGCTAGTTCCGAAGCAGAGGCCGGGAGTACCTTCGTGCGCGGATGCGCTCGCGTCTCCGTCGACCAGGAAAGGTAGTAGTACTCCCTCAGCTCCTTCACGCCGAGCTGGGGGGGGAAGATGGCCCGCTCCTTTCGCAGCGCCGCGAACCGCTGCGCCTCGACCGATTTCACGCCCTTCCCCTTGTCGGCTTTCGGGGCCATGGCGGAGGTGGTGGGGGAGATCGACGGCGTTGGTGGTGCTGGTGGCAATGGGGGGCGGAGCGCTGCTCTCTTTCAGCTTCGGGAAGAAGGGGGAGCGGCGAAGATTTGTGAAATTGGAGTGACAACTGGCGAGATGGGCGAACTGCCCCTGTTTCCCCTGCTTATAAAGAGGGAGGGGGCAGACGTTTCGTCCTTCCGAATAAAGAAACCACCCACGATCTCTCCCACGACGCCGCATTCGACGCGTGCCGTTGGGGGAGGGCGCGGTGGATACGGAGTAAGATACGGCGTAACCCAGGCCGCGCGTGCCCGTGCCCTGTTTTGGGCCTGGCCCAACAGCGCTCGGCACCGTGTGTGGCCCAGGCCCGGGGGCTCCTGTCGGTGTACTAGAGTAGGGGTACCCTAGTGTCCCGAACTTGTGCACGGGCAGTTGCAGCGCCCCGCGGCAAGGCTTGCCGGGTGACTGCCAAGGTCCTCCATGGTTCCTTTGGAGCCATTCAAGAACAAAGTATTCAAGCCAAGGAGACAAGGCCCCGGCAAGAGGAGCTTGCCGGGAAGGCCAACCAAGGCATCCCAAGGAACTTGCCGCGACGCACCATGCGTCCCGGCAAGGCCCGCTGAGCGACAAGCTTCCGGACGCGACAAGACAACGGCCGCGGCAAGGCGCTTGCCGCGGCAGGCTACCACTCTGTACCCATGCTCCAGCACATCCACCAACGTGTCGCCTTGGGGTCTTTCCAGGCGCGCGTGGCAGGAGGCTGTGCAGCCAGCGGTGCGAGGTGGCAAGAGACACTGACAAGATCGCCATCGTGGCAAGCGGTGGCGTCCCTGACGGTCCTTTTTGCACTATTTGGGCGACGCAGACGGGCATTCAATGCCTTTGTCCCCTGCCGTCAGGGTTAGGTAGGATACACTGTTCAGGTAGCTGTACCAACCACCCCTCTCTTTCCATTTTTACCCTTGTCTACGTTGCCACCTGTCGATCACCCCTTGTGCGTATAAAAGGAGGCCCATGCGCAACGTAGAGGGGGGTTGGAAGGCAGAAAAACACTCATGCTCGGTCTCGTTAGCAGCTCGTGTGTACTGTAGCACTCAGCGCTCCCGAGCAAGAACTCAATACAATCAGACATGCAGCAGTAGGAGTGTTATCTCTCCGGAGAGCTCCGAAGCAGGGTAAACTGCTTGTGTGCTTCGCCTCGATCCGCTCTTCGTGCGGTCTCCGCCCCCCCGCCGAACCGAAAGGGGCCCGGTCCGCCGGTCCCCATAAGGTGTTCGTGGATCAGCTTCCCCGCCAATAAGCGAATCATGAACGTATTGCAACACCCTACAGCAGGAATCCCTCACGCTTGCGTGACACGGAGGGCACCATAGGACGACACCAATAATAAAACATACAACTCAAAACCAATCACGATCATCAAATAACCATTAGGACAAAACAGATCTACTCAAACATCATAGGATAGCCATACATCATTGGGAAATAATATATAGCGTTGAGCACCAAGTTTAAGTAGAGATTACAGCGGGTAGGAGAGAGGTTACACCGCTGCATAGAGGGGGTAAGAGTTGGTGATGATGGCGGTGAAGTTGTTAGTGAAGATGGCGGTGACGATGATGGCCCCGGCAGCGCTCCGGCACCATCGGAAGCAAGGGGAAGAGGGGCCCCCTTCTTCTTCTTCTTCCTTGACCTTCTCCCTAGATGGGAGAATGGTTTCCCCTCTGGTCCTTGGCTCCCATGGCTTGGGAGGGGCGAGAGCCCCTCCGTGATTGGATCTATCTCTCTGTCTCTCTCTGTTTCTGTGTTCTAAGATTCTATCCCTTCACTGTTTCCTTTATATCTGGAGATCCGTAACTCCGATTGGGGTGAATCTTTCGCCCAGATCTTTCTCATAAAATTATCTTTCTTGCGCCAGAAGAAGAGCATCAACGGCCTTATGGGTGGACCACGTGGGCCAGGGGCGCGCCTGGGGGGGGGGGGGTAGGGCGCGCCCCCCTACCTCGTGACCACCTCGGACACAGTTTCGCGTTGATTTTAATTCCCAAAAATCATAAATATTCCAAAAAAATCTCTGTATGTTTTTATCCCGCTTGGACTCCGTTTGATATTGGGTTTCTGCGAAACAAAAAACATGCAACAGACAGGAACTGGCACTAGGCACTGGATCAATATGTTAGTCCCAAAAATAATATAAAAAGTTGCCAAAAAGTATATGAAAGTGAATAATATTGGCATGGAACAATCAAAAATGATAGATACGACGGAGACGTATCAGCCCGCACCCCCAAACCCCAGGCACCCACACCTCCCACAAATAGCCCACCAACTAAAAACCGTTTCGGCCATAACTTTTGCTCCCGGAGTCCGTTTTTGACGTTCTTTAGCTCGTTGAGTAGCTATTGACATCCCCCATCCATATAGATAGGTTTCAACACCATTTTACTCCATCAAAAATTTGGCATTTTGTCATCTTTGCCTAGGCGATCCACCATATCATCCGCAAAACCACCATAGCTTTCCGCAACCTAACCCATCTTCGATCCATATAGCATTTGTGGAAGGTGGACAAGAATATCTCTCTTGAGTATGCCAAAGTTCTCCGGAAGCAATGATCCCGAAGAATATCTCTCTTGGTCATTGAAGGTGGACAAGATTTTTCTCCTCCACAACTACGATGAAGAAAAGAAGATAGCCATGGCCTCCCTCGAGTTCCAAGACTATGTCCTCATTTGCTGGGAACAAGTGATCAAGCGACGACATACATGAGGCGAACCACCAATCACAACTTGGGAAGCCATGAAGGAAGTCATGAGACCCCGCTTTGTGCCTACTCACTACACTCGAGATCTTTTCAAGAAGTTGCAACTCCTCAAGCAAGGCACCAAGACAGTGGAAGAATACTACCAAGAAATGGAGATTGCCATGATACGAGCCAATGTCAAGGAAGATGATGAGCAAACAATGGCACGCTTCTTGAACGGCCTCAACCACCCAATCAAGCGGATCGCCGACTTCCTACCATACTCCAACCTTCTTGAGCTAGTTCATCAAGCGACCAAGGCCGAGCGACAAGTGCAAGATGACTTCAAATATGCCAAGTACTCGTCCAAGACCTACGGCTCCTCTCAAGCTCCCGCGACTTCGGCACCTCCTACATCAACTCGAGCATCACCAAGTACCGGCGACAAGTCAAGTTCCAAGCAAGTGGAACCTTCCTCGACTCATCCTCCGGCAAGCACCTACAAATCCAAGACTCCTTCATCTTCGGCGCCTCCCGATGATCCCGTCAAGACAAGTTCAATCAAGTGCTTCACATGTGGCGGCCGAGGCCACAAGTCCTTCCAATGCACCAACAAGCGAACGATGATCTTCAACAATGACGGCACATATGACTCAATGAGTGAAGAATAAATGGAAGCCATTAAGCACGTGGCCATGCACCGGCGCGTGAATGAAGATGAAGATGACCAAGTCTTTTGTGACAATGATTCAAGTCCCTCTCTCGTGGTCTCCAAGGTCTTGACGCTTCAACACCACCAAGACGAAGACCAACGGTGCCACATCTTCCACACCAAGGCCGACATCAATGGAAGGTCCGTCAAGGTCATCATCGATGGAGGTAGTTGCCACAATTTGGCAATTGAGGAACTATGCTCCAAGCTTCAATTGGTCAAGAGGAAGCATCCGCACCCTTACAAGGTTCAATGGCTAAGTGACTCCGGCACTATCCGAGTTGAGCATACGGTCCAAGTCTCCTTCAAAATTGGTGCATATGAGGACACTTTGGAGTGCGATGTGGTCCCAATGATCGTTTGCCACCTCCTTCTTGGTCGACCATGGCAATTCGACCGTGGTGTTATCCACAATGGGCGTACCAATCACTATAGCTCCAAGATGAAAGGGAAGGAATATGTGTTACGACCTATGTCAAGTGATAGCCGACAAGCAAGCCACCCATCATGGAGAGAAGAGTGAGAAAGTGAGCTACCCAAACGTGAGTGAGAGCCACAAGCCAAACTTGAGCGCCTCTTCGCCTAGAGAGAAAAACCTCAAACTATTTGCCACAAAAAGTGAGATGAGAGAAGTGTGTGAGAACCCATCGAGTGTGATGCACTTTGTCCTTGTGTGCAAGGATGGAGAACCAAAAACTAACACCGCTCACGAGCTACCTTTGGTGTTTCAATCTCTTTTGTAGGAATTTCAAGATGTTTTCCCCGATGACCTACCTCCGGGCCCCCCTCCTCTTCGAGGCATTGAGCATCGAATCGACCTCATCCCCGGCACTCCTCTTCCAAACAAGGCTCCCTACCGCGTTCAATAGCAAGTACAACAACTCATCAACAGCGGTCATGTACGTGAAAGTTTAAGCCCTTGTGTCGTTCCCGTTATACTTGTGCCCAAGCAAGATGGTAGCTTTCTCTTGTGTTCCGATTGTAGACCCATAAATGCTATTACCGCTCGCTATAGGCATCCCATTCCTCGCTTAGATGATATGCTTGATGAACTTAGTGGAGCCAACTTTTTCTCAAAAATAGATCTTAAAAGTGGCTATTATCAAATCCGCATACAAGAGGGTGATGAATGGAAAACCGCTTTCAAAACCAAATTTGGCTTATATGAATGGTTAGTCATGCCTATGGGTTTATCGGAAGCCCCCAGTACTTTCGTGCGTCTCATGCATCATGTACTTCGCCCTTATGTTGGAGTCTTTGTTGTGGTTTACTTCGATGATATTCTTGTGTGTAGCAAAACCATGAAAGAGCATCTTAATCATGTTAGGGCTGTTTTGCAAACACTTCGCAAGGAAAGTCTTTATGCCAACATGAAAAAGTGCACATTTGGTGTTGACAAAGTGGTTTTCTTGGGTTTTGTTGTATCTTCCAAGGGTGTCCATGTTGATGAAACTAAAATTGAAGCAATTAAAAATTGGCCCCAACCCACAAAATTGCAACAAGTGAAAAGTTTTCTTGGACTTGCAGCTTTTTATCGTCACTTTGTGAAAGATTTTAGCACTATCGCTGCTCCTTTGCATGCTTTGAGCAAGAAGAATGCTCCTTTTGTTTGGGGACCTTTGCAATCAACCGCTTTTGATGAGCTCAAATCTTTGCTTACACATGCTCCGATTCTTGCTTTACCCAACTTTGACAAAACTTTTGAGGTTCATTGCGATGCAACTGGTACCGGAATTGGTGGAGTTTTGATGCAAGAAAAACGAGCTATTGCTTATTTTAGTGAAAAACCTTCTGGTGCTCAACTTAACTATCCCATCTATGACAAAGAATTGTTTGCTTTAGTGCGTGTGTTACATGTGTGGGAGCATTACCTTAGACCGCATGAGTTTGTCATACAGACCGATCATGAAACACTTAAATACCTCAAAGGTCAAAACAAGTTGAATAAACGGCATGCTAAATGGAGTGAATTCATTGAATCTTTTCCCTATGTGATCAAGTACATTAAGGGCAAAGAAAACGTGGTGGCGGATGCCCTTTCCCGCAAATGCATGTTACTTACTCAACTTGAATTGAATGTCATAGGATTTGATCATATCAATGATTTGTATGAGGGTGATGTGACTTTTGCCACTCCTTACGCTAAGTGTGTGACGCATACTTCTTGGGAACGATATTATATCAAAGATGGTTATCTTATGAGAGCTAACAAACTATGCATTCCCAAGTCTTCTCTTCGTTTGATCCTTTTGCAAGAGGCTCATGGAGGTGGACTCATGGGACACTTTGGATGCGACAAGACTTTCACCATGCTCTCCAAGAACTATTATTGGCCGAAGATGTTTCGCGACGTTGCCCGCTTCACCAACCGGTGCTCTACATGTTGCAAAGCTAAGTCACACTCTAAATCCCATGGTTTACATATGCCTTTACCTATTCCACATCAACCTTGGGAAGACATTAGCATGGATTTTGTGCTTGGATTACCTAGAACTCAAAATGGCAAGGATTCGGTTTTTGTTGTTGTGGATCATTTCTCTAAAATGGCTCATTTTATCCCATGCAATAAGATAGACGATGCTTCACATGTTGCCAATCTCTTTTGTAGGGAAATCTTGCGGTTGCACGGCGTGCCAAAGACAATTGTGTCGGATCGAGACATCAAGTTCTTAGGCTAATTTTGGAAGACACTATGCACCAAGCTCGGGATCAAGCTACTATTCTCCACGGCATATCATCCTCAAACCGATGGACAAACGGGAGTCACCAACCGGACACTTGTGACTCTCCTATGTGTGTTGATCAAGAAGAACATCAAGTAGTGGGAGGAGTGCCTACCCATCGCCGAGTACGCCTACAATCGTGCAAGACACTCTACAACCGGCAAGTCCCCCTTCAAGGTCGTCTACGGTTTCAACCCTTTGTCGCCATTGGACATCCTTCCTCTACCGCTTCAAGAACGAGCAAACATGGAGGCAAGTGCAAGAGTCGCCTACCTCAAGAAGACGCATGAAGAAACACGTTCCACGATCGAGCACCAAGTGCAACACCTCTCCGCCAAGCTCAACATCAACAAGTCTCCGATGGTGTTCCAACCGGGTGATCAAGTATGGATATATCTCCGTAAAGACCACTTCTCCAAGGAACGCAAGTCCAAGCTACTACCACGAGTCGACGGCCCATTCAAGGTGATCGCACACTACAACGACAACGCCTACAAGGTTGACATCCCACGCGACAAGTACAATGTTAGCGACATCTTCAACGTCAAAGACTTGGCCAAGTACCATGGTGATGAAGAGCACGATCTATGGACGGATCTCTCCCCGGGGGGGGGGGCAAAGATGATGCGGAGCATCCCTCGACTACTCGCACCGACACTCCATCACCAATGCAAGCTCCAAGTGGACCAATGACACAAGCACGTGCACGCGCCATCGAGAACGAGGTTGATTCTCTCCTCTTCAAGTTTTGCTCGGTTTCACATGAGAGTTGGATTCTACCGTCATCGGAAACACTGTGCATGCTTAGGTACCAAGAAGACAATGGTGAGAAGGAGAGGACGGAGACTCAAGTGACCTCGAGGCAAGGAATGGAAGAGAAGGAAGAAGAGAACGAGAAGGATGAAGAAGGAGGAGAAGGGGCAAACTGCCTGGACGCACCGGGTGCCCGGCCCCTGCCGCCCCCGGGTGCCCGGGCCCCTGGCCACCTACAGCCGCGCCCCCGGGTGCCCGGGCCTAGGCTGGCCGGGTGCCCGGCCCTTGCTGCCCCGGCCGCTGGGCTCTGCCCCGGGTGCCCGACCGCGCCACCCGGCCATCTCCAGCGCCCCCCGGGTACTCGGCACTTGGGCCCCCGCCATCCCCAGCGTCACCCCCCGGGTGCCCGGGACTTGGGCCCCGGGTGCCCAGCCACATGCCAGCCGCCCCCTAAGCAGCCCGGGTGCCCGGCCTCCTTCGTCCAACCGCACATTGATGGCCTTTTTGGCCTTGTATCCCGCTCTTTTTGCCTTGTTTCACCCCTAGACTATATAAGGACACCTCCTAGGTCATATGTAGGGTTAGAAAAGATTAGACTAAGCATTGTGAGCCTTTGCTCCTTGTATCCCCTCCTCTTAGGAGCTCAAGCCCCCACCTAGGGAAGAATCCATTGGATTATCAAGGCCTCCTCTTGGAGAAGTTCATCGAGACCTCACATAGTGGGAAGAATTTACCAAGTGCTACTCTCCTTGTATTGATCTTGTAATCTTGTGGATTTCATGTGTGCTACTCTAGTGGATGTGATACTTGGGTTTGTTTGAGAGATTTGTTCTTGGTGTTCTTGAGTTTTTCCTCCTTTCCCCCCCTCCAAGTGTGAAAAGATCCTTCCTAGGGTTTGACCCTACAATAGTTGCTCTATCCACCACTTGTTTACCATGCCCCCCATATCGCCATGTCAAGCCTCTAACCATCCTATCCTAGCAAATCGTTGTTTGGCTATGTCACCGCTTTTGCTCAGCCCCTCTTATAGCGTTGCTAGTTGTAGGTGAAGATGAAGTTTGTTCCTTGTTGGAACATGGATATTTTGGGATATCACAATATCTCTTGTTTAATTAATGCACCTATATACTTGGTAAAGGGTGGAAGGCTCGGCCTTATGCCTAGTGTTTTGTTCCACTCTTGCCACCCTAGTTTCCGTCATACTGGTGTTATGTTGCTTGATTTTGTGTTCCTTATGCGGTTGGGTGATTTATGGGACCCCCTTGACAGTTCGCTTTGAATAAAACTCCTCCAGCAAGGCCCAACCTTGGTTTTACCATTTGCCACCTAAGCCTTTCTCTCTTGGGTTTTCGCGAGCCCGAGGGTCATTATTTAACCACCCCCCCCCCGGGGCCAGTGCTCCTTCGAGTGTTGGTCCGAACCAGGCAGACCGCGGGGCCACCACGGGGCAACTTGAGGGCTGGTTTTACTCGTAGGCTGACCTTATCCGTTGTGCCCTGAGAACGAGATATGTGCAGCTCCTATCGGGATTTGTCGACACAGTCGGGCGGGTTGCCGGTCTTGTTTTACCATTGTCGAAATGTCTTGTAAACCGGGATTCCGAGACTGATCGGGTCTTCCTGGGAGAAGGAATATCCTTCGTCGAGCGTGAGAGCTTGTGATGGGCTAAGTTGGGACACCCATGCAGGGTATTATCTTTCAAAAGCCGTGTCCGCAGTTACGTGGCAGACGGGAATTTGTTACCGTCCAGTTGTAGAGAACTTGACACTTGACTTAATTAAAATGCATCAACCGCGTGTGTAGCCATGATGGTATCTTCTCGGCGGAGTCCGGGAAGTGACACGGTTTGGGTTATGTATGAACGTAAGTAATTTTAGGATCACTTCTTGATCACTTCTAGCTTCTCGACCGATGTGTTGCTTCTCTTCTCGCTCTTACTTGCATATGTTAGCCACCATATATGCTTAGTGCTTGCTGCAGCTCCACCACCTTACCTCTTTCCTACCCATGAGCTTAAATAGTCTTGATCTCGCGGGTGTGAGATTGCTGAGTCCTCGTGACTCACAGATTCTACCAAAACAGATGCAGGTGCCGAGGATACCAGTGCAAGTAGCATAACCGAGCTCAAGTGGGAGTTTGACGAGGACCTTGGTCGTTACTATGTTTCGTTTCCTGATGATCAGTAGTGGAGACCAGTTGGGACGATCAGGGATCTAGCATTTGGGGTTATCTTCTTTTCAGTTGGATTTGACCGTATTCGGTCTATGAGTGTATTTTGGATGATGTATGAATTTATTTATGTGTTGTGTGAAGTGGCGATTGTAAGCCAACTCTCTTTATCCCATTCTTGTTCATTACATGGGATTGTGTGAAGATGACCCTTCTTGCGACAAAACCTACAACGCGGTTATGCCTCTAAGTCGTGCCTCGACAGATATATAGGCGCATCGTGGGTGTTACAGCTCCCTGGATGTATATATTTTGCCAATGTATATATTATTATGAATAATAAACCAGGACTTCTGTCCTTTTTTCCCTTCTCACAGGGTAACTTTGTCATTATAATTGTCATCATTTTCTCACATGATTACTCGGGGGCGGGTCATATTTGACCCGGCTCTGCCCGTTCTGATCCGGCTTATGATCGTATTCGAAACTAGCTGTACAAAATTATGATCACTAGGGGGCTTCCTGTTCAAACATAGGTCGTATTCGAACCAAAGAGAACATAGCTGTCGATACCCTTTTGATTGGCACACTGCCAAGCTCACTTGAGGGCTTCTTGATCGTATTCAAATCATAGCTTAACCTCATTTGGAAACCGACTTTGATCATATTCGAATCAGAGTCGTTAAAAAACTCTCAAGATCATTAGGGGGCTTCCTGTTCAAACATAGGTCGTATTCGAACCAAAGAGAACACAGCTGTCGGTACCCTCTTAATCGGTGCAATGCCAAAGCCATTGGGGGCTACATGATCATATTCGAATCCTAGCTTAAACCCCTTTGGGACGGTTCACTGATCGTATTCGAATCAGCGGCCTTGCCATTGTTATTTCTCTTTGTGGTTTAAGTTTTTCTTTGAAAGCCCCATTACAATTGTAAATATGATGTCTATAGCCCGGTTCCATATCGACTGATGAGTCGCCGACCCATATGCATCGAGGTACTTTCCGGGTATCCAAATATTTGATCTTCATCATTACTGGCCGGGTCATATGAACCGGTGGGGCCAGTGGAAATTTTTATTATAGTTGTTTTTTTCAAACTAGCTAATCTATGATTATTTTTGCTCACATTTTTGACCTGCCTATGCCGTTTATTTGAAGGACAGTTTTTTCAGAAAATGATCAACTGTGGGCACAAATATAACAAGGTGGCTTAAAAATGTTAAGCATCAAAACATGCACGATGGCATGGCCACAACAGAGTTATCTCTATCCTATTACATGACTCATTAAAGTCCAAATGGTTTGCATTGTTTTTTAGACCAGGTATTGACCCGCCATGACAGCTTCACCTTCAAGATTGGCCGGAAGTGTCCGGGTTAGCCCTCTCCACGCTTCCGCTCTGCTCCTTTTCCTGGAAGGTTTATGATGACCGATCAATGTTCTTTAAGGCTTCAAATTCTGCTTCATCATCAACAACACCAGCCGGGTCAACTTCAGGAGCGAAGGTATGCTTACGAATTGGGGGAATCAGACTAGTCACATCATATTCAGGTGTTGGAATCCTTTGATTTTGTTCATCATAACCCTCCTGGTACTTGGTATAATCCACTTTAGCGGTTATCAGAGTCGCCACGGGGCGTAGCTCTTTGACACAGGCAAGGAAATCTGCCTCTTCAAATTACGTGCCATCTTCCTTGAGATTTGGATAACCAATGGCGATATCTTCCGGGTCTAGTTCAGGTAGCCAGGCCTTAGCCCGGCTTAGAGCATTTACCGCTCTGGCTCTTGCAGCTGACCGTCTCAATTCATTGATCCGTTGCGGAAGAACTGATAGCTTACTCAAGACCCGTGGTAGGAGGGTTGGCACTTCATTGGATAAGGCCACCGAAGCAAGGGTACGTTTTGACCCGGTGTACAATTGTTCCACCAAGGTATACACAGCCTTTAACTTCATTAGCATGTTGTGGTTTAAATTTGTGCTTCTGGGGCCTATACAAAGCATACTCAGAAAGGTTAATTTCTGGCACATACTATATTGCCCGGCTTAAGATATGAACACAATGGCAAAGCGACTTACCGAAGATGGCTGCGACCATTTGTGATATATGGCGCTTTAACCCGGACAATTCTCCGGTGACCTCTTCAAGAGCCGCTTCTGCTTTCTCAGCCTGGCATATCAATGCGGTCTTCTCATCCGCCCAGGCTTTCTTTTCAGTCTCAAAATCTTTCTTCAGTTTATCCTATTCAGAAACACTGAACTCGAACTTACTGTTGGCCTTCTCAAGTTCTGACTCTTGGAATTCAAGGCGGCTCTTCAAGTTGGTCACCTCTGATTCAAGTTGACTCGTGGTAGCCTGTGCAAGTATAAAATCAAGTAAGTTATTTATGCAGTATTTAAGTCCCAAGCATTTTGCCAGCAACATACTTGGCACTTGGGGGCTAATTTCTTGCAGAGTTTTTTCTGATCTACGACGGTTCATTATATGGTTATTCATATGAGTAAGTCACAAGAATTTTGTAAACAATACCACTTGGCACTTGGGGGCTAATGCATATTGCTGTTTAAAAGACCCATAAGAATTTCTCTATAAAGAGCCGGCTCGACCATATTGGTTAAGCGCCCCTTGGGGGCTACATGGTAAGCCGTAAGTTTATTCTTTTGTTATATTGTCAAATTTCTTTCTAAGTCTACAGCATAAGTAACTTAAGCAACAGACTTGGGGGCTAATATACTGAAGGATAAGGAACAAGACAAAACAAGTTATACCTCGAATTTATGATGCATTTGCTTCACCATGTCAATCTCGAGGGTTCGGCTGTTGTGCACTTGGCTCATATAACCAGAGAAGATATCTCCAATACTCATATGAGCATAATTGATGACGTCCATCTTGACTCGACACTAGTCCATAAGTTCTTCCTTGGCGGAGCATTTGGCCAGTACGGTTGGCCTCCCCGGGTCAACAGGGCCAGTTCCCGTAATTTCAACATCTGTGTTGGAAGGATCAGTCGTCCGGTTTGGGCTTGGAGGTTGATGATTTTCTGACCCGGAAGCACCTTGGTCAGTTGACAGGTCAGTAGGAGGTGACACATCTTGTGCTGGTTCAGGTGGCGGTTCATGAGAGCTTGACTCCGGCACGGTTGCTTCAAGAGCCGGCTCATCAGTGGTGACTCTCTCATCAGCCAGTTTATTCTTTCTACCCCTCTTGCTGGGTTTAACTTGAATACTGCATTCAAATCAAAAGATTAACATAGAAGTAAGAAGATTACAATAACCACAAAACATGAGTGGTTTATTATACCCTGGTACAATCTTGAAAGTCAGCAGATTGGATTGCAATGACTCGTCGGAGGGAGGGGAAGTATCCTGATAATCCGAGTCAGAGGAATTGAGTGGTTGACGAAAGAGACCCGCCAAGGGGTAAAATTTAGTTAAAACAGAGGTAACCTTGTTTCGGCATTTCCTTGGAGTATTTAGTAAGCCGGAGGAGAGCTCCGCGTCCTTGCTGGTCTGGGTCTGCCTCCGGCTCTCATGAATTGGCTGCTTCAAAAGAAATTGAGGATCGTGATGAGCTAGAGGATGAGAAAATCTTACTTTCCGGGTCACTCTTCGGATTTTCTGTCTTGGCAAAGGCTCGGAGTCGGAGGAAAGGATAGTTACCTCATCAGCCTTGCTATAGCTTGTCCCAGTGTCCTCCTGCTGATGATCAGTGTCAATAAGATGATTAAAGATTAAGCCAAGGGAATCAAGGGCTACCTCTGACTCAGAAGAGTCTAACAGCCGAAGCAAGTCGGAAGCAGTAGCTTTCTTGCCCTTCCTTTGGGAAACTTCTTTCCTGGTGGCTCTTTTTTCTTTCGAGGCTTTCTTAGCCGCTTCATGATCATATTTAACCTTCCAAAATTTATCACCCGCCTGCAAGGATTAAGTGTATCGTGAATATAGGTGAAACATTAAGAAAATAATGTGAACATTTTGCTATATAGGGGTGTTTTTACCTTTGGAGCCGGGTTATCTTTGCAGAATGGGGCGAGACCCACTCTTCCACAATCCGCCAGAGTCTCATTGAGAAGAGATTTGGTCATGTCATCAACAACATGAGCAGGTAAGTCGACAGAGCTATGGCGCAGGGGGTCATTGTCGGCGCTAGTGTATTTGCACATTAAGAAGATGCGGCGGCTTAAAGGGATAACCCGCCACGCGAGCCAGACTCGAACCAGGTCAATGCCCGCCAACCCGTTCCCCAACAGAGCTTTGATCTTGGCTATGGTAGGAGAGAGGGGTCTGGGTTCTGCGGAAGAAATCTTGTCTGGCAAATGATGATTGGTGGCAAGACGGAGGGCACGAAAGCCGGGCAGAGGATTCTCGTCAGCCGGGGAGGTATCTTTGCAGTAGAACCACGTCATGTTCCAATCCTTTGGATGGCTTGGCAGGTTGGCATAGGGGAAAAGTGCATCCCTGTGGTGCTGAATGGAAATCCCACCAAGTTCGAAGCTCTGACTGCTGGCACACTCTGTCTGGCAGTTCAAGTAGAACAACTCTCTGAAAAGCAGTAAATTGGGTTCTTCACCAAGATAAACCTCGCTGAACACTTGAAAATTGCAGATATTAGACACGGAATTGGGTCCGATGTCTTATGGGTGAAGGTCAACAAACTTCAGCACGTCTCTCAAAAATTTTGACCAGGAGGCGTGAAACCCTGGTTCATATGATCGGTGAAGACGACCACCTTTCTGTCTTTGGGTTGAGGGATTTCTTCGTCTGGGTGAGGAGCACGGTAAGGCATGACTTCTTTCTTGGGAAGATAGCCAGTTTTGACGAAGTCATCTAAAGTGCTATCAGTGAACATGGATTTCACCCAATTGCAAGTGGTAGGTGCCTTGGGTGCCATTATGTTGGAAAGCCTAAATGCAAGGTAAATAAGGCCAGATCAAATTTAAGCTAGGCAGCAAAAATATCTGGAATGAACTATGGTGACTTATGAAGGGGCCTAATGGTATAAGGATATTTCTATCCGGGTTATGTAAGCCGCCATAAGTGTTTTAAAGCCATCAGTGTTGTTTCAACTAACAGGGGAAGATTCAGATTATCATTTTCTTAAGCCGGCAGTCAGAGCCGCCATGACTAGCAAGTTTAACAACATATGGAGTTTTCCTAAGTGTAGGACAAACAAGTTTCACAGTTTGTAGTAATTATTTTGGATCAAACAAAGGTTCAGAAAAGAAATATTTCTAGACCTAGAAACATGGTACAGAGGAGTTCATGCATTCTAATGAGGATTCTTTACAAAGAAAAAGGATCTGTTAGTGCCTAAAATGGATGCGGAACAGCTACCGCATGAGATCTATGCTACTGTTGGACCAAAAAAGCCATGACAGAAGAAACACAAAGAACTGAGATGAACTACGAACTGTACAGAGGAACCCGCTAACCCTAGCATGGATCTAAGATGCATAAAGGGAAAAACTTACATTGATAGATCTGTTGCGGAGGGGCGCCGCCGCTCTCTGGACGGATTCAGGTTGATGCAGCGGCCAAAGTCGACGGAGGCGAAGGTGCGCTGCGGCGGCGGCGGAGCTCGAGCGACAGTAGGGGCGAGAGGAAGAAGATGGGAAATGGAGAGTGAGAGGAGACCTAGTCGGGTCTATTTATAAAGAAAAAACTGTGAAGTGGGCGCGAAAAACGAGGAGGTCGAAAAATCATAGTTATCCAACTACAGAGGCGCCTCGATTTTCGGATGGTCATTAAGACAAAGATCCGTTGAGATGTGTTGGACAAAGCGTGCATTTATGACACGTGATGTCATGGCAGGTTACCACAAATTTGAAGGATGACATCATGGCGGGTTACATGAATCTTCTTAAATAAGAGGCGGAGGAATTTTTCTTAAGTATTGAAGACTGACATGAACTAGTTCAAGTCAGCCTGGGGCCTAATGTTGGGGATATAACTACTAGTTTGACCCGCCAAAAAGAGCCGGGTTATACTTACAAACATTCTTGAAGACAGAAGCTCAAGCTTGAAGACGGCGGCTTAGTAAAGGCCCAACGGCCCAGAGATGACCTAAGGCCCGTAGTGTTAAACCGCCTTGATTATGTAACTTGTACTGTAAGGCAAGAAAGATTAAGAGACCGAGCCGGATACAATCTATAAGCCGGCCGGGACTATATAGAGCCGCTGGGCGTCAACCTCAGTAGATAAAGGGATGACCCGGCGACGGTTCATGGTACAAAAACAACAACTCGAGAGCTAGGTCCAGCGACTCTGCTTCCTGGTTATTGAGACATACATAATCCCAATCACAACTAGACGTAGGCTTTTACCTTCATCGTAAGGGGCCGAACTAGTATAAAACCTCTCGTGTCTCTTGTCCCGATTAACCCCTTCAAGCTTCCTAGTTTTTATGGCTCCACGACTAAGTCCTTTCACTAGGACATCTGACGTGACAATTCCACGACACCTCCCGATGAACAGGAACCCCGTTTGGATTGTAGCGCTCCAACACAAGTCCATTTTGTTTGTTTTGCGGTACGCCACACCCCTCCCGATCTACAGGACCCCCGTTTCGACCGTAGGAGGTTCATTTCCTCCGTTTTGCGGTACACCAGACCCCTCCCGATGAACAGGATCCCATTTCGAACGTGGCCAGTCGAACACAAGGCTATTTCCTCCGTTCTGCGGTACGCCAGGCCTCGTTTCCATCGCCTGTTCCGTCCAAGCCGGTTGGCTCTGACGCGTTCTGTTATCTCCCGATGAACACGACGCATTCCGTTGCCTCCCCATGAACACGAGAACGACGCGGTTTCTCCGTTCCGACCCGGCCATGTACACAAGCCCTGGCCGTACGTATGCGCGAGTATGCGTTTGAGACCCCGCCCGTATCTATGTACGTGGACGTATTTTCTTTCTTGCACCCTGGCCGTTGTACGTACGTGTACATGCTGCGTGCGCGCCTCTACTACGACACTTGCACGCCTCTACTACGACACGTGCACGCCTCTACATCGACCAGTATGTACGTACACGTTCGCGACCAGAATGACAATGCTACGTATGCTTCGACTAGGTGGGTCCCGACTGTCAGGCACTTCCTTGTTGCGAAGATGGAGCTTGTGGGTCCCAGCAGTTAGGGGGCGAATGTTTTTTTTGGCCCGGACGCACTTCGTTGCATACGAAGATGTAGCTGGTGGGTCCCAGCAGTCAGGGGGTGAATCATTATTTTTTTTCCGTAATATGGACGCACTTCCTTCCGTGCGAAAATGTAGCTGGTAGGTCCCAGCAGTCAGGGGGGAAACGTTTTTTCGTGAAATACGGTGGCCCGTCCGGTGGGTCCCTGCTGTCAGGTGGAGCAATCATTATTTTCCGCATAATAAGGAGGCACTTCCTTGCTGCGGCCATGGACCCAGCTGTCAACCTCTCCATGTACAGTCCAAGTCCGTTGGAAGTCGTTCCTTGACCATGTTGACCACGGCGCGCCGAGAGCACCAGGGCGGTGGACGACGGCGAGGCCTAGGAAGGGGACGACGCGGAGCCGGGGAAGACGTGGAAGTGGAAGCCCGCGCAAAGAGGAGTATGAGGGTTCACTGGTTCGGCTGCGGTGTGAGGCTGCCATCGCTGCAGGGCCTGGCCAGCGGTGGGAACAGTAGGGGGTGGTGAGGCCTCCGCGGCAGCACAGCCGACCACGGGAGGCAGGAGCATGCAGCACGACCAGCACTGCTTTGGGAGGCTGGAGCAAGAAGACCAGAGGTTAAGAAGCACTACGGCCGTTGGATAGACATCGTACGTTCACTTGAGCTAGATCGTTCATATTGACTAAGTTGACAAAGCCCTCCATTCCGTGAACTTAGTAGGCCCACAAGTCAGCCTCCCACCAAGGTGGGTCCCAGCTAGCAGGGGGAGTATTCATTTTTTTGTGCGTAATAAGGAGGCACTTCCGATGGGTCCGAGATGACAGCGGGGGGAACATTTTTTTGCGAAATACAGTGGCCCGTCCGGTGGGTCCCAGTAGTCAGGGGGGAAACGTTTTTTCGCGAAATAAGGTGGCCCATCTGGTGGGTCCCTGCTGTCAGGTGGAGGAATCATTATTTTCCGCGTAATAAGGAGGCACTTCCTTGCTGCGGCCGTGGACCCAGCTGTCAACCTCTCCACGTACAGTCCATGTCCGATGGAAGTCGTTCCTTGACCATGTTGACCACGGCGCGCCGAGAGCACCAGGGCGGTGGACGACAGCGAGGCCTAGGAAGGGGACGATGCGGAGCCGGGGAAGACGCGAAAGTGGAAGCCCGCGCGAAGAGGAGTATGAGGGTTCACTGGTTCGGTTGCGGTGTGAGGCTGCCATCGCTGCAGGGCCTGGCCAGCGGTGGGAACAGTAGGGGGCGGTGAGGCCTCCGCGACAGCACAGCCGACCACGGGAGGTAGGAGCATGCAGCACAACCAGCACTGCTTTGGGCGGCTGGAGCAAGAAGACCAGAGGTTTAGAAGCACTACGGCCGTTGGATGGACATCGTACGTTCACTGGAGCTAGATTGTTCATATTGACTAAGTTGACAAAGCCCTCCGTTCCCGTCACCTTAGTAGGCCCACAAGTCAGCCTCCCACCAAGGTGGGTCCCAGCTAGCAGGGGGAGTATTCATTTTTTTGTGCGTAATAAGGAGGCACTTCCGGTGGGTCCGAGCTGACAGCGGGGGGAACATTTTTTTTGCGAAATACGGTGGCCCGTCCGGTGGGTCCCAGCAGTCAGGGGGAAACATTTTTTCGCGAAATAAGGTGGCCTGTCCAGTGGGTCCCTACTATCAGGTGGAGGAATATTTTTTTTGCGCGTAATATGGAGGCACTTCCTTGCGGCCGCCTGGACCCGGCTGTCAGCCTCTCCACGTACAGTACTCTTCCGACGGAAGTCAGTCATTGAACACATTGACCACGCTGCGCCGAGAGCACCAGGGCGGTGGACGACGGCGAGGCCTAGGAAGAGGACGACGCGGAGCCGGGGAAGACGCAGCAGTGTAAGCCCGCGCAGAGAGGAGTACGAGGATTCACTGGTTCGGCTGCAGTGTGAGGTTGTTGTCGCCGCGGAATAACAGGGGGTGTGGGAGAGTAGAGGTATGGCCTGGCCAGCGGCGGGAGTAGTACGGGGCGGTGAGGCCTCCGCGGCATCACAGCCGGCCACGGGAGGCAGGAGCACGTGGCACGACCGGCGCTGCTTTGGGTGGCTAGAGCAAGAAGACCAGAGGTTGAAGAAGCACTACGGCCGTTGGATGGACATCGTACAATCACTGCAGCTAGAATTGTTTATATTAACTAAGTTGAAAAAGCCCTTCGTACGCGTCAACATATAGCCCATTTGCAATTTGGCAGAGAACATACAGCCCATTTGCGATTTGTAAGAATGTACATCCCTTTTTTTAATTCTAATGGAATTTACTACAACTCATTTACAATTTGTTAAAAGTACAGCCCAACTTCTAACAAGGACAACGATTAATAATTTCAAACAACCGCTCAAAACAGAATTCAAAAACAATTCCCACATTTTGATGGGATCCAAAATTTCTAGTCAGGTTAAATATAATTTCAAAATAAAGTTGTATTATGTTAAAATCCAACAAAATATTACGCGCGCAACAAGTAATGAAATTAATAACTTCAAATTCCAAAAATAATATATATTTTGAACTAATTACGCGTTTGGTGCATAGTTACTGCCTAGTTTTTATAATTACATCCCATTTATTATTTCTTAAAGTCCATTTCCTTGTTAAGCCTAATGCATACCTCCTAGGAAAGTTTGCAGCCCAGCGGGGCGGAGAATAACAAGTTGACCTAGATATTGTGTACAACTGTCGGCCTAGCTGCATTGCTGATGTTGAAAAAAAGGCATGTGTAGCACAGTACAACCTAACATGGCTACTCAGCCCACATTCAGCGACGTCGGGAAGGCCCAAACTAGGCTTCTGTACAACTTTTTGAAGTCACTGAGCTCAATTAGTAACTTAAGAAAAAAGTTAGATTACAGAGGAACCTAATTAAAAGCTGTGATGAGCAAATAAATAATTCAATGGGTCCCACTTGTGCATGTGGGTGTTTGTGTGTGTGTGTGTGAGAGAGAGAGAGAGAGACCCATCAGTCGATGCTCGTAAATACATCTTTCAAGCCATATGCATTGATGATGCTCAGTAAAAACTTATATAGTTGATACAATCATATAGAACATCATAGCACACTGAACTTGCATACAAAAATTTCATGCAGGCGGCACAATCAGGATGGAAGCAGTGGAGCGCTACGGGTAGGACTATGTTGAAACCAATGAAGTTGTACATAACGGTTCATCGTCTTTATCAATGACGGGAAAATATCTTGAATGCTGTGCAAAGAAAACAGACAAACAACACAAAAAGTTCTGCTAGCACATTAAGTTGACGTACAACCCTTTCTAACAAAAGTTCAGGTACAAAATTAGAATAGGTCACAATCAAATGTACTGGCATATCAGTGCTTCACACCCATAGCTCAGATTTTACTAGTATCTGACAAGATTCAGTTGTTACCTCAAATTAGAGCACATCCAGGCAGCCAGCCCTGCCTCTTCTCCCAAAGAAGCAGTGGCCTCCGCCGCGCGATGGAGTAGGCCCTGTGCCATCCATCATTCCGAGCAACACGGGGAAAGTCTGACATTGACTCATGTAATGGACGTCGTCGACGGACCCTGACACCAGCGACGGCCGCAGGACTTTGATTGATGGATTGGACACTTCTTCGACCTGCACGAACACTCAATACAGGTACATCCCTAACGTGGTCTGCGGCAGCCTTGGTGGCGATGAATAGTACAACCCCGGTTCCTGCACCGGTATCTCAACACCAATCACCTTCGGTATGGTGGGCGGCTTCTTCGTCCATGCCATAACCGTCAGAGCCCGGCTGTCTGGAGGAACAAACATACTTACGAGCTCACCTCCAAGGTCGTTGATAAGCTCGTTCATGGACTCGCTGTTCCAAGCAAGTCGAGGCATGCCGTGGAAGGTAAGATTTGTTAAAAACTCAAGCTCAGAGGGCACCAAGCCCCATCCTGGGTGCCACCGATCAAAGCTCACCAGCGCGCCATCGCAGAACAAACACCGGGAAGATTCGAACACACGACTGCAATCGAAAGTTGTCCGGAACCTGACGAAGAAATCAGCCGGTGGCGGATAGACTTCAATGAGCAAGTCACTTTTTTGGATGTCGTGCGCAATGCCAAGACCTTTGACAAGGTCGTCTAGCGAGACGGGAGGCCGGTCGCCATTGATGGTTACCATTAGCACTTTGCTGGCAAACTGGTCGTCAAGCACCGCCATGCCACTGTTCAGCGACAGCACGCAGCGACCGAAGGCAGGACGGACCTCAAGATCTCTGGCTCGGAGATCCACGTTGACCGGCGACATGATAGTGCGCTTGAGTACAGGGAGTACAGGAGGGGGATTTGGGGGAACTGGAGTAGGAATCAAGATTCCAGAGGTGGGGAGGGGCAGGACACTAGGGATGAAAAGGTAGCATGAATTTCAAGCACGCGCCAATATGCTCTTGGTGCGCATGCGCACGAAAACACCAGTGGCGCCCATATGTCGGCCTGAGAGTCCTTATTCTTTTTTTGGAGAGCCCAACCTTTTTTTTCAGGATCTTTTAAGAGCCCGGACTGAGAGTCATAATTGACATGTTTGGCATTGCGTTACTACTCGGCCCATATTCAAAGACACCTCACTGGCCCAAACATGTGTACATCATCAAAAAGACACTGAGCTCAAATTATATAACTTGAAAAAAGGAGATATACTCTAAACACTAGAGAATGGTGATGCCCTCATTTAGTCCACCAGTAGTTCGAGACAATAAACAGATCGAAACAACAATATATACAACATTCAAACACTGACTAGTGACTAGTACTGACATAAATAGCAAGACATGATAGTTCATAAGTAGTCTTGCTACACCACCAAAACGCACCCATCTGCAGTGCTCAGACTCTCGTGAACCAAACAAGAATGACATTCTAAACAGAAGCAACTATTACATAGTAAGAGTGACATAGACGATGATGACCAAATGACAAGGAATATGCATAACAAAAGAAAGAACTACCCATCCAGAAACAGCAGCAAAGGCAACAAAGTCATTTGAAGAGATGATCCAACACCATCATAATTTGCAGCCCCGCTTCAGCGACCAGTCATCCGGAGACACCAGTACTCCACCCTTTCGATGCAACAGCCCAATTACCTATCAACCTGAAGGCTTGAACCACATCACTGGCTGTCGTAATTGTGACATGCAAGGATCAAATTTAATCTGGATGCCTTTGTCATTCTCACCTTCTTTTGGCTGCAGGCTGTATCGTTGACAATCAGGGGAGCTTGCTCCCGAACTCCTAGGGCTGGCCGTGTAGACACAATTTTCCATAGCAAACAGAACCTCTCTGCCATCAAGGTCCTTGCCAACGGTGATCTCCTAGTTAACCAGATCATTGAGTCTGAGAAACAGAGAGTGTGAACCAAGGCTGTTTACCCGCCTCCAACTAAAAAATTCTAAAGGCCCCAAGAAGCTGGTATCATGCTCATAGACGTAACAGCCACTGTCGGGATTCTCACATATTACACGATGCTTGTATACAGTGGGGTTTTTGCAATATAACTTTTCTGGCTCATGTGTCCGAATGATCATCAGTCTTTTGCTTGTATACAGTGGGGTTTGATTGAGCGAGGAACCAGTTGTGATTCACTGTTTTTTGGCAAAGGTGGTGTGATTACAAAGGGCAATAACTGTAGGGACACTTCATCATATCAAAAAGGACAGACATTGTTAATGTAAGATCAGCATTGTTCAGAGTATGAGTAGGATAATGCAAGAAACAACATTGATATGTCCCTGTTGGAACTGGGAGGAAAATACAGGGAAATGTATGTTGGGTTCAAAAATATAGAAGTTCCATGCATGGTTATACTAATGTTATCTCGAAATCGATTCTTCACAGGAAACTACCATGTCATGCATGTTATGTAATCATGTTCTATCCTCACAAACAAATTCTTCAAGGTAACTAATGGACCATGCATTGTTATATACTCATGTTCTGTTGGCAAATTTTTTGTGAGGATATTATTCTAGCCATTGATTGCTGAAGGGCGAAGATAGGTATGTACACATGGTAAGCATTGCAGGATTTCACTACTTCCAAATATAGAGTTCTCCATATGCACATTTACTTCCCTAATGTATGGTTAGATGGAACGAACAGTGTGGTGCATGTTTCTACATCCTGAAAATGAGGAAACTAACATGGCCACTGATACACACTCATATTTAGTAGTAGTATATAGATTACTGTAAAATAAGGATAATATCCATATATTCCTAACCATTTGGTTATTCAGGGTACAAATTGGCTGTAATGACATGGTCACAATCGCATGAATTAACTCATTCCAAATATAGCTGATTTACGGCGTCTCTAATACATTGCCATAGTTCTACTCAAATTCTGCTCAAGCAGGGATATGCCAATCATCACAAAAAGTTCAAACAGTGTCATGGCGTCATCATTAACATGACACGGAAACAACTTACACGCGCCATCCTAGCAATACATGGTGCCATCTGCTTTGTCGATCGCGTAGATGATTCCATTGTGTTCAATAGCATCACAGAAGTGTGTATCAGCTTTGACGATGATCCACTGCGAGCTGAGTTGTCTCCAGCTAAAGAAGGCACCGACGTAAAGATAGGCGAGTCCGCGGTCGAACAAGGCAATTAGCTTGAAGTCTACATAATTTGCATGTCGTGTGGGCACTTGGCAGATGACAATCTTCTGCAAAACAAGGTCCATCCAACTGACGTGGTAATCTAGATGACTTGGACCACGATGGTAAAACTCTATATAATCCAACGGAGGAAGGATAATCTCATGGGAGATCTGGAAGTTCACGAGCACCAACTTTTTACCGTCTTCTCTAAAGGCAGCCATCCAGTGGGAGTTCATGCTGACCCAGTACATACCTGCCAAGAAGTTTCGGGCGATGGTGATTGGATCAAAGTCGGGGGAAATGATGTACGGCGACCCACTACATACCTACAAAGAAGTTTTAGCTAATGGAGATCGGATTGAAGTCGAGGGGCATCATGTATGCCTCCGTATCATGGTGAGCCAATCTCACAAAACTAGATAGTAGCAAGCAGGGTGTCTTGAAAAGCTTAGGCCTCGCTTTGACGATGGTTGTGTGCATGTCCCTCGAGCATGCAGCCAGCCGCATGGCGCTCAACATATCCATACACGAACAACAGAGGTCGAGGATGTCACTAGGGAGATTGCTCCAATCGCTGCTCATATGGATGTTGTGCGGTTCGCGTTCGGCCATGGTGGAGTTTGGAAGGTGGGGGTTTTGGGGGGCTTGATTTACGGGGGAGAAGGCTGTCGGTACTGGAGTGGCTAGAGAGGGAATAGAGGTATTGGGGGAGGCGAGTGAGGCGACGGTACACGGGGGCACAGTGAGATGGAGACGGAGACGAAGAAGGAGATGGAGATGGAGTGGTGCTATGGGAGGGGAGAGGAAGACGAGGCGAGGCGCCAATGTGCTATACAGTGGCGGTGATAGACTGCACAGTGCATAGGCTGAGGTTGACTTTGGTAACCCGAACACGCCGCTTGGACTAGTGTCAGGCGCAGGGTGTTGTCACTTCACTGTGAGGACCGGATGAATAGTATTTTGACCATCAAGTGTACCACAGTTGTACTACTACTACTACTAGTAGGAACATGAGTACTCAAGTATTGTATAGCGGAAATAGGTCTCCCGTGCTAGCATGCCTATCCACTTCATTGTTCAGGTATCATCCATATTGCGAGCAGAACCAAATTCTTGTGCATGCCCAATCAACGCCCTGCCGCGATGCATGCAGTGGTCGTTCTGGTGCATCAAGGATGGCATGCAGATCGTTCCACACTTGAGAAGAGGAAAAATGGAAAGGTAGAACGCGGCAGCAAAGGAAGAGAACGCTGGCTAACGAGGCTGGGAGGGGATCGAGCAGGAAGTTATGCTCCACGCCTAAAGGTTTTGGGAAAACCTGATTTTCATAAGGTGACTTACTCACCTAAACGGAGGGAGTATTCCTTAACCAGAGAATGTTGTGTCTCCTACTCACGCGCCAATATCCATCTGAACTAGCTACGACACATTTTTTAATCTGTTTGCATAGGTCCCACCTATCAGGAAGGATGGGCACATACACGAACAGGTACGACTCATCAGTCTACCCGCATAGCCTTTTCGTTTAGTCTACCTAGCAGTCTAATCAACTGCCTGCACGCCACTTCTCCCATTTACTTCTCCATCGGGAACCGATTCTCCTTGGCTTCTTCACCTCCCCTTTGTCTTCATTTGCATACAAACCCCACTGCTTCACATTGTTTTAGCCTCTTTAAATAATCATCTACTACTTCAGTTATACTAGCCATCTAATCCTAATTCTCCAAACCATAGCCCTCCGTTCCAGCGGTTCCAAATGGCGAAAGAGATCGAGATGCAGGTTTTTAGCGTCCAACATGTCCTCGTCGAAGGCTCGATGAGCATAGTTGCCACTGTCACCGTCCACCCAAGGGTTGTTCGGTAGTGGGTCAACAATGTATCCAACTCCCTCGAAAAGGTAGAGACGAGGGTCATCGGTCTCGACGCAGAGTACACGGAGCGTTCCCCTGGGAAGATCCAACGCGCCGCCGTCCTTCAGTTGTGCCTCGAAGATGATGTTTTGGTGTACCACATCATACACTCGCCCTCCATACCAGGTGAGCTTCACGATTTCTTCTCTCGGGAGGACGTATACTTCTGTGGGGCAGCCATCGAAGGGGACAAACAGAAGCTGGAGCCGTACAACCTTGATTTGAAAAGCATCGCTGACCTACAAACCAGAATCAAAATTCCTGTGGAAGATTATGATAAACAGACACCATCCTATTCGACGTAGCAAATTTTGTGCTCCATACAAATCTTCAGAAGGGTGACGAGACGGTGGCATTAAGGTCGTCTGGATGGGAGAATTATCCCTTGACGTACGAGCGGATAAAATATGCTGCCCTCGATGCCCGTGTGAGTTTCGAGATAGCTGCAAGGTCCAAAGAGCTTGTTGCGAAGCCGTCTCCCACAGAAAATGAGAACAAGAAGAAGAAGAAGAAGAAGAAGAAGAAGAAGAAGAAGAAGAAGAAGAAGAAGAAGAAGAAGAAGAAGAAGAAGAAGAAGAAGAAGAAGAAGAAGAAGAAGAAGAAGAAGAAGAAGAAGAAGAAGAAGAAGAAGAAGAAGAAGAAGAAAAGGCTGCACCAGTAGGAGGGCATTATGGATGGATGAACTATTTCCTCTCTTGTAAAAAAAATTATTCCCTCTCGTTGTATATTGATATAGATGGACTATTTCAATGGTGTGCATGTCTTTGGAACAGAGTAGTAGCGTGGGTCTGCTTGACTATAAAGAACTATTTATCCGCATATATAGCTTTCTCTGCTACTCCTTCCAGTGATCGGTATGCAGTGCATGTGTCCGTAGACATGACATCTTGTCCATGGAATATCAACTACATAGACCATCACGTTTCATCTCGCGATTCCCATGACGCCTCTCCAACCCATGGCACCATGTCCCCCGACATGCACCTCACCCCTCTCGGCCGCACCGCCCCTCTGCCTTTGTGTGCATGACATATGGGCCACCTAAAATTCGGCGAGCATCAAGTTTCTACCACAGCCACACGCGATTCCCACGATGCCGCTCGAACCCATGACACCACACGTCCCCCGACCTGCGGCTCACCCCTCTTGGCCCCACTGCCCCTCTTCCTTCGGGAGCATTACATGTGGACCAGTCACCTATCGGGTCCACATGTTATTGACTCAAAGGTAGGTGTAGTAAGGCGCTGAAGCTCAGTCCCGACGGCCCTGAGAGGGAAATATAACTCCTGCCCTAGGGCTTGTGGTGCTACCGCTGCACGAACTCGTGCCAAACTCGAGAGTTGTTTCTTTACTATACATGCATTCAACGATTTAATGGACATTGTAATCTCAACATGTGATGGGGAGCTCTAAATTTGAATTTGAAACTTATAAAACGAAAAGATTCAAAACAAATAAACTCGGAGAGAGGGAGTATATCGTAGGATGTGTCCCATACAAAATAAGTCCCCTGGTTTGTCACCGCGAAGATGCGGTTAGAAAGGAGCACAGCGTCTTCATACTCGTACGGCAACAAATCGGCCGCAGACAGCATGGTCCGCCTTTGACCGCCATGTGCAAGGTTCGTGCTATCTTATTCAATCTCACCGTGGTTCCATCGTACCAATTCAAGCGGTGGCCCGTTGCATGGCTGATCCCAATGTTGGACTAAGTTTCTATGGGAATGGTGTCACCATTGTAAATGTTGTGCAAATTGATGTTGGTACCCTCCCGTACATATGCAAGCCAATCTCCACTCGCATCGATCCTAACCTGTGAGACAGTGGGCAGGGGAGAATTAGGAAATGGACACGGAAGTAGTCTTTAGAATGCATTTACTACATGATCAAACTCATCTTACCTGCTCATCGGAGGAAATCCAAGTGCCCCTCAACGTCGGCATCTCAAGGGGCGTCAACTTGCAACTACGGCCATGCCGCGCTGGAGAGACCCCCAAGGAAACATCCTCGTGTGTTCCACGTCAAGATGCATTTGTATGAGTAGTTTATCTTGTGTGAGAAACGGATGAACGAGGGAAGGCCTCTAGAGATAGAGATAGACACTACTACTACCAATGTGCTACCCCGTGCGTTGCAATGGATTCAAAGTAGTAGAATAATACTTGTTCACGTGCTTGAAATATAAACACTCTAGTTTTGATATACATGTGTCAGCAGACATGACAACTTGTCCATGGAAGTTACCCCTAAAAAAAGCTTTTCAAGGGAAGTTGAACCACGGCGACCATCCCTTTTCTTGTTTCTACCACTGCCACACCCACGCACGATTCCCACGATGCCGCTCCAACCCACGGCACGACGTCCCCCGACGTGTACATGGATCCTCTGACGTGGCTATCACTGCCTTGCCCTGCCTTTCCTTCGCTGACAGGTGGGACCCATGCTTGTGGGTCCCACATGTCAGTGACAGAATGGTAGGATTGTTCGCGTCAGGGGATCCTCATCTCCCCGACATGCCCCTCATCCCTCTCAGCCCCACCGCTCCTCTGCCTTTGTGTGCATGACATGCGGACCAGCAGAACTATGGCGACCATCAACTTTCTACCATAGACACCCCCGATTGGACGCGGTTTGCCTGCTCCGCTACTGTGCTCCGATCCGTACTCCCGCACCATCAAATTTTCATCCAGCGACTGTGACACATTTCGTCCCGGGCTTCAATCCTGAGCTGGAGTACTTCTGTACTACAGGTAGTACCCGCCGGTGTGGCCATCTACGCCTCGTAATGCCCCGACGCCCAGCTGTGGCACCCTCGCCACGGCCACGCCACCACCGACCGGTTCATCTCGAACGAGTGAGTCGCAAACCATGCCACCACCATGAGAGTGACATGTGGGCCAGCCGCATTTAAGGTCCGCATGTCATTAACTCATAGGCCAGGCACTAAGCCACTAAATTTCGGTCCCGTGGACCCTGAGAGGGAAATGTAACTCCTGTGGCAGGCCTTGTGGTGCTCCCGCGGTATGAGCTTGGGCCAAAACTGGAATTTGTTTCTTACTACTACCAACTAGTACTAGGAAGGTACACGTGCATTGCCCGCATGAGATTCTGGTGGTTTGTGCATTATGCTTCTACATGTGGAGTTTTCTAGATTCTACATGTGGCAAAATCTGGTGGAATGTAGATCATATCCAACGGCAAGTAGTGCTCGGATTTGCCATCTTTGTACCGTCGGATTTGCTTCATCCAACGACCAACTTTCAAAGTTATTCACACACTATATAGGGGTATAGATATATAGATGTTTGGTTTGCATCCTAAGGTTGCCACGCCTAAGCTTAGGTGTGACACAATATCTTAGGCATGTGTTTGGTTCATTGCTACACTTGTGGCTTGCCACACTTTTCTAGCTACATGGTCCACATGTCATAGAGTCAACTTCTTGCCAAATCTTGCCACACTTGTGGTGCCCATTTGTTAGCCACATTTTTTATGGCAGACACAGGGGTTGTTTTGTTTTAGGCCTAGCAATGCAATACTTTATCATACAATGTTGCCAAACTTGCCTAAGGTTAGGGACTGTTTGGTTAGTAGGGCTGTTTGAATTGTGACTATTTTTGCCATATATTGCCACATGATTTTTGCCACACTTGCCACACATGCCTTAGTTGAGTTGCTTTGGGCCTGTTTGGTTTGCAGCCTAAGGTTGCCACGCCTAATCTTAGGCGTGCCACAATATCTTAGGCATGTGTTTGGTTCATTGTCACACTTGTGGATTGCCATACTTTTCTAGTTACATGGTCCACATGTCATAGACTCAACTTCTTGCCAAATCTTGCCACACTTGTGGTGGCCATTTTGTTAGCCACACTTTTTGTGGCAGCCGCACTTTGCCTAAGCTTAGTTGTGGCAAAGTTAGTCATGAACCAAACAGACCCTTTGTTAGCCACACTTTGGCTTGCCTAAGGGAATCTTGCCACACATTTGTGTCTATGACATGTGGGGCTCACTGCTCATAAAAAAATCTTTGCCTTAGGTGTGGCTAGAACCAAACACCTACCTAACTTGGTCAAACTTGCCTAAGGTTAGTTGTGGCAAAGTGTGGAAAGGTGTGGCTAGGAACCAAACAGCCACTAAGATTGCCAAAGATTGCCACACATAAGGTTAGGCGAGTTTGATTAACTTAGGTGAGTGTTTGGTTCAAGCCACACCTTAGGCAAGCCACACTAAGGCCCCACATGACATACACACAAAAAATGTGGCAAGATTCCCTTAGGCTTGCCAACTTGTGGCTGTCATTTTGAAGAACTAATAACTTTGCCTAAGCTTAATTGTGGCAAAGTTAGCCATGAATTAAGTTCAACCATGGAGTCTTCTAGATTATACATGTGGCAGAATCTGGTGGATGATATCCAACGGCTAGTAGTGCTCGGATTTGCTATCTTTGTACCGTCGGATTGGCTTCATCCAACGACCAACTTTCAAAGTTTTTCACACACTATACAGGGGGTATAGATATAAATGTGTCGGTCCGTTGCAATGGATCCAAAATATATCTATTTAGTGGAGTGCACTCTAAACACATTATCTATTTATTTTTTTCTAACCATTCGTAGCCATGCAACCAAGCCACATAAGCTTCATGGGTGCCCCCCACATCATTTTATTCATACTATGTTGATTGAAAAAAAGATAAATCACCCAAATCAAGATCTTCCCGTTTTTTGTTCCTACGATGTTGTGCCGTGCACGTACCTACTAGTTGTATAGTGGTAGTACTAGTAATATAGTATTAGGAGTACAAACTTGGTACTAGTAGGAGTAGTACTAGTACGGAATGCTCCTACTCTATCAACGAGCCCCATCTGACACCAAATTTCTTGGCTTTCGTGCTACAACTAGATCTTCCCCTCGTTTCTGTTTTCCAACCCGGCGGCGGGCGAGGTGCGGTTTGCCAATAGTAGGTTTTCTCAACGGCGGTCCCACATGAAAGTGAAAATGCTAGGCAACACGCCTTACCTAAGCTATGTGTCGTGCCGGACGGGTCGTGGAGTACTCCCAATTCCCGGGCATGTGGGGGTGCGACGCGAACACGTCAGGCCTTTTCTTTTTACTAGCAATGTGGCTTTGTGTTGCAACGGATCCAAAGTAGTAGAATAGCAGTATTTGTTCACAAACTTGAAAGAAATCACTCTTGTTTTGATATAGTCCTAATATATTAATCCCTTCGTACCTAAATATTTGTCTTTTTAGAGATTTCAAATGGACTATCACATACGGATTATATAGACATATTCTAGTGTTTCTAGCAAGATGCCCGCGTGTTGCACGAAGTTCATGGAAAAGGTAAGCACAACTTATAAATTGACGGATGGAGTACTAGTTACAGTGATGCATATAATTAAGCAAAGGGATCGCACATGTCGGTATTGACTGGAATGAGAATGCAACAGCACAATAAGAATTAAGGCCACGATGATGCGATCGCAGTGGTGGTTACAGAACACAAGAAGAAAGATGGATCCATGAACGTACGGTCTCCTCCTCCTCAACTTAGTGCGCCGGGCTACCGACCGGCGGCTAAGGAGCGGCGGCTTTTGTGGCGAGGTCAAGGTGCTTCTCAGCAAAGGAATCCAAGGCTTCCAGCCGGTTGAGGAAGGCCAACGTCATAGCGTCCTCACTAGCCTTGTAGATACCTATGTACACGATTTGCTCGTACACGTGGATGTGTAGGTTGACGAATTCTTGCAGGGCGAGGCGCCTCGCCGCGAGCGCGACCTCCAGGTGGACATTCTTCGTGGCGTCGGCGGGCAGTCGCAGGGCCACCAGTACTTGAAAGAGGTTCCGGCCATGGAGGCCGATTAGGGTGGCAGGCAATGAGGAGCCCGGCCGCACGGGATGGAGGAGTACGGTGATGTCATCCGCGAGCTTCTTGAGGACGGTGAACTTGTTGCAGGTGGCAACGATCATCTGGTCCAACTGAGAGTCGTAGTTGGCGTCGACGGTGGCCATCCACCAGCCGGTCTCCAACACCGCGTGGAGACGATCCTCGGCGCTATGCCGCAGGCCGGCGTCGTGGACAATTTGGCACAGCCGCTAGCCGCTCACGCGCGTCGCCGCCAAGGGTCTGGAGTGAGCTCTTTTGTGCTTAGTGTAGGTGCTTAGGCAAATGCTTAGGTGCGTACGATGTGGTAGATGCATTGGAATGGAGGGGCACCTTTATATGAGGGCAATGAGGGCAAACTGTGTTGCATTCACATCGTGCAGCCTCTTTTCCCGGACCTCCTCCCATTACTTCCCTCATGCATTAATTGAAGGAGGATGCATTGGTCATTCAACATTTCGGGAACCGCTACTCCCTCCCTCGTCTGCATTAAAGCTGTACCGGGAACTGCGCCGCCCGCTGTCAAATCGAATACTCCCTCCGTCTTGGTGAGTATTAAGTCATCTTACGAAAACCAAATAGTAAACACATAGGCGTGGTGCATTAACTCTCACGTTGTTTCTTATTTTTTGACATAAATACAGGAATCAACCAATAAGAGATGTGGGGCTTGTATGCTTTTAATGACTTGAGACTATAAAACATGACATGTAGTGGCCAGTTCATTGCATGCAATGATATTATTAAGGGAGTACCTAGAACTCATCTAGATGAGATATAATTTGGTCTCATTCACTTTGAAAACAAGAACAAATACAACCCACGTCAGCACACACGCATCTTATAGCATCACATCCAATGGCTATAAAAGATGAATGAGACCAAATTATATCTCATCTAGATGAGTTCTAGCAAAAATGTATTAATAATACTTAGTATCATATATTAGTATCATGTAGTACTTTATTTGTTGCCATGTATGACACATTGTACTCAATTCTCTCTCTTTCTTCATTTAATTCTATGACACCTCATCAAAATTGCCATATGCAAAAATGCCATGTAAAGCGCACTATTGTACTTACTTGATCCTACAGGTTCTAAGCTTGCCACATAGGCATAAAGTCTGATGTGGCAAGTTAATCAAGAAGAGAGAGACTAATTTGGTGACCCAAGGAAGAAACGGTGCAAAGCGTGTGTACGTAGGTGAAAAGACAATTTTGAGTCTATAGCTAATTAAATGAAGCAAACTTAGCAACAAAAAACTAATAAGCACACCATTTCATTAGAAGAGGTCACTCCTTGGCAAATGCAATAAATACTAGTACTCCCTGTGTCCCATAATATAAGAATGTTTTTGGCACTACACTAGTGTCAAAAACGTTCTTATATTATGGGACGGAGGGAATACGAAGAAAGAGATAGAGAGAAGTAAAAAATAAATACAGTTATAGACAACCTTATAGCTAACCTTGTTGTAGTATGAGTGACTAAGTGATGACTATGTATGACATGCCAACATCAGATAGCCTAACGCACCGTGTTAAATCTCCAAGGGCGCGACCGCGCGAGCGACGCGATAGTCGTGGTAGGCGCGACCATGATATGGGCTGCTAGCATCCCTTGGACCTGAGATCAAACGGTCGCATGCTAAGTTGCTGAAAATTTGCAGAATAACCCTCCAGGATAGGATATTCACCCATAGGTCTAGAATCACTCCATGCAACCGTTCAATCTCAGATCCAAGGGCTCTCGGAAGCCCGTATCATGGGAAAATGGAAAGCCAGTACCCTGCCGTTCGCACGCTGGCAGTCCGCTCCTACTCGTTCTCGCACGTCCTTTAATACTATGGCGGTTCGCTCCTAGTCATCCCGTCCTTTCACATTACGATAGTTCCACTAATCCTAACCCTCCTCCCAAATCCATGGTGTCCCAAATCTCCATGATCAATGGTGAGTAATAGGTTAGAACCATCACCGGCGATGAGTTCGACGTCATCTACACGCGTTCTTCCATGATGGTGAAAGGATGCCTTTCTTGCTTTAGACGCATGTTCAAAAACTCAGATGATGAGTGGTTCACTGGGCTAGATGTTGAGTACACCACAGTCCTGGGACGAGAGAATGATCTAAAGGACAAAGAGAGGAAGAAGGCCGCCATGATCCAGGTTTGCGTGCATGACTTATGCTTGATCTACCACATATGCCATGCCGACGTTGAATGCCTAGATTTTAAGGACTTCCTCGAGAGCAACCTAGTCAAATTCGTTACTGTAGATTTTACGAACGACAAAGAAGTCCTGGGTCGGATAGGCCTCGTTGTAGGCAACCCCTTCGACCTCCAGAGTAATGGGCTAGCATCCTCTTGGCAGCCTTCAATGCTGATCCTGGCAGGAGCCATGGTTCATCCTTCGTACACGTTTCATCGTTATGCATGGCAGCAGAATATACTAGATATAGACGACATCCACTATGTTGCAATGGATGGCTATCTTTGTTTCACTATCTACAAGGGTTGGATGAAGAGCAAGAGCCAAGTGTGCGGTTCAAGCAAAGAAGTATCGGCCAAGAGGAAGAGGGGCAAGGACGATGTCGAGGACGTGGACGAGGACTACGAGTAAGGTGGCAGTGTTGTTGCTCATAATGGTTCTAATGTAGTGTCTACCGGAGTAGTTGCAAAGTTTAATTTCAGCTATGCTTAGTTTAATTTGAGGGGTGTGTTGTGCTAAGCCCCCAGCAGAACTATGTTATGTTTCTTCTCGTTACTTTAACTCTTCAGTACGTACATACTAGTATTTCTTACATTTCGTCTTTTAGTTGGTATAGTACTACCACTTGTTTCTTCACATTATATACATACAATATATATGGCCAACATCATATAGCCAGCAGTATAGTTGTGAAAGAATTTCAGGGTGCTTAGTTTTGTCAAAGAATTCCAGGGTGCTTAGTTTTATTTGAGGGGTGGGTTGTGCACTTGTGCTGGACACCATTATTGTGACAAGCCTTTTTAATAGTACTATATGCATAATTTAGAGACGAGCGCTCTCTATATGTACCACCTTTTTTTAATTTCAAGTTTTGCTCCATGGCACAGTCCATCAATACTACTACTGTACAAAAGTGGAGTACATACATTTTTAAAAGGCTAGAGGACGGTGCAGTCTAGCTCGGTCGGTTTCACGAGAGGTGAGGGCCTTTGTGATTTGACGGCTCATTACTGCTGTCAAATCGAATAGTACTGCACCGCCCGCTGCACGCCCGGCGCCTCCATTAAACCCCTCCGTTAAACCCGCATGCAAACCGAGAATCCTACTCCGGCCACACGTCTGTTCATGAGCGGGCTAGAATTAAACGCAACCCTGGCCGAGCTCCTCCCGTCCGCCCTCAGTTTAAACGAGGCCAGACGCCAGCCAAGCTCCTATTGTCCACCCTCTATTTACACGAGGCCAGACAGACAGCGGGCAAGAATCACACCCCTCCGCCGCTCCCCCATCTCCTACTTCACCATTTTCTTCACTCTTCTGATGGCTGCCGAGGAGCCGTTCTCCGGCATATTACCCGGCTGGGTGGCCCACCGAGCCCTCCCGATATGGGCGAGGCCGCTTGGTGCTTCACCAACCTCGCTTGGCCCGACGGAGCCAGTTGCCGCCCGAAGCAGGCGCGTGGTTCCGCAATTCGCCGCTCCAGTTCAGCTCGATGAGGAGTGGCGAGTTGCTCCACGCCAGCATGGCTGCGAGAACGCCGGTACGGGTGTTGTTGCTGCCGCGTGGTACCGCGCCACCAGTGTCTGTGGTGGCCGCGCCTCCTATGTATGTGGGCGCGCCTCCCGTGCCTGCGGCAGCGCCATGCAGGCAGAGACCGAAACCGGGTGCGTGGAGAACAACGACTCGGTGGCCAGCTTCTCCGTGTCCATCGCCATCATCAAGGAGAAGTAGAACACGGGAGGCCGCCGCCACTTGGGACCCATGAAGGCCACCGCCGAGGCGACGACTGCGCATTCAGGTGGTTCCTTTGCTGCTTTGTCACTTCCGAGGACCTTCGTCGACCCCACAAGTGTCTGACGGACATGAGAAAGACAAAGGGATCCGCAGGCGGCCATTTAGATTATGTACTCCCTCTGCAGCTGGTGGGAAATATTCGTTCTAAGAATGGATAAATTGTATGTATCTACAACTAAAATAAGTCTAGATACCTCCATTTCTAGGACAAGTATTTCCGGGCGGAGGGAGTATTAATTATACCAAGAGAGCTGGATTGGCACCGCTTAGTTCATGTAAATGTAATGAAATCCATCATGTTTATATGAAGATCCAGCTTTTTATTACAAAATCCTTCATGGTTATATGAAATTAGTCCGTGTTTGCACGAATTTCATCTAGTTCGTTAGAGTTGTAAAAATGTATGCCGTTGGCATTTCATGTCGTCCTATGCGGAAGGAAGCGGGAGGAAATTTGTCGGCTGCCATTGGAGATGCTCTTATGCTGGAAATAATAGAGTGACATCTATCGATTTGAGTTAATTGCCTGTATGATTGTCCCTCTATAAAAAGTTAATTGCATGTACAGTGTACACGTGACTTGCAGGGTGGCTACAGCTTCGTACTGAAAGTTAAAAAGAAACAAGTCCATCCTTAATCTTGTATTCTAAGTACTCTATGGGTTCCACTGTCAGTACAGTAGTGAAAGAAGTATACATTAAATAAGTAATATATAATATAAAATCCAAAGTTAAAAGACAGAATTCAAACTCATGTCATCGTGTTGCGAGCATCCGGCGCTAACCACCCCAGCACATTTTTTTGTAGACCATGCTGGAGATATATCTCCATGTCTACTCTTATACTCCATTCGTTCCTAAATATTTGTCTTTTTCAGATTTCAAATGGACTACCACATACAGATGTGTATGTAGACATATTTTAGAGTGTAGATTCACTCATTTTGCTCCGTATATCCTTTCAGGAAGGGGTCAGATTTGTCCTTGATTTATTTATTAGGTATCCAGATGGCACTGCACCACCAAGAAAAGAGGGTAACATCTAAATTATGGACTAATTTTTTGAGTATGTTGGTAAGGTCCGATCATAGTCACTTGTTGAAATCTCTAAAAAGACAAATACCCCCTCTGTCCGGAAATACTTGTCATTAAAATGGATATAAGGAAATGTATCTAGACGTATTTTAGTTTTAGATACATCTCTTTTTATCCATTTTGATGACAAGTATTTTCGGACATAGGGAGTATTTAGGAACGGAGGGAGTAGAAAATAGAGTTGGTGATGATGGTGTGTGTGCCATCCTGCAATATAGGCCGTCGGATTTATATCTAACAGATAGGAAAGAAACTATGGCAATTTCGCAAAAATATACCCACACGTCTCTCCACATTCGCAAACAATGCCTTCCTCGTTCAGCCTTTTCTCTCACAAGATAAACTACTCATCCAAATGCATCTTGATGTTCCGTGCAATGCACGGGCAGCTAGCTAATTTCTTTTAAAATAGTTGCTGTGATAATTGGGTTGAAGTGATACATTTTATGTCTGCCCCGAATGATTTCAGATTCACTAGTAGTAACAAAAAAAAGGTTGCCTTGTTAATTAACAGAAAACAAGGTGAAAACTATCACATGATGCCGGTAAAAACAAGGCACACTGGGTTCAACGTCATCGTCACTAGAGTTGTGCGCGCGCGAGAAGTCTACATATCGAGGGGGCTACCGAGCGAGGCACCGAGACACAATGTTTGAGAGAGAAACCAATTGACAGATTATGATCAGGTTGAGTTGTCACCCTTCAGCTGTCATTGTTGGGGGGGGGGAGAGAAAGACGTATCGAGAGTGTGTACGGTAGGCACAGAGGCACAACTAGCGTGTGTGTGTGTGTGTGTGTGTTTGAAAGAGGAGTAGATAGATTATTATCAAGATCGATGTGCTACCCTACTCCTTCGATGTCGGGTAGTGTGTGTGTGTGTGTATGTTTGAGAGAGAAGCCAATCGATAGATTAGTATAAAGATCGAGGTGTCACCCTACTCCTTTGGTGTTGGGAAGTGTGGGTGTGGGTGTGTGTGGGGGCGGGGCAGTGACACTCACATATCTCTACTCTTATAAAAAACAGAGTTGGTGATGATGCTGTTCCTGCCATCCTGCAATATAGGCCATCCAATTTGTATCCAACGGATAGGAAGGAAACTATGGCAATTTTGCAAAAAGATACCCACACCCCTCTCCGCATTTGCAAATAAGGCATTCCCTCATTCATCCTTTTCGCCCACAAGATAAAATTCTCATACAAATGCATCCTGATGTTCCGTGCAACGCATGGGCATCTTCCTAGTAGGGAGAAGGAGTTTGTGTGACACATATCTAGCTATATTAAGGGATAGGTAGATAGCATTTGTGCGAGGCATACTTAAAGCCTCACAAAGATAAACAAAAGGTGTGTGTGCATGTAGGTGCCGGAAAAATGAAGCGAGAAACAATGTCACACGCGCGCGCGCGCGTGTGTGTGTGTGTGTGTGTGTGAGAGAGAGAGAGAGAGAGAGATCTCAAAACAAAAGGTGCTCTGTTGGAATCCCATTGTATGTATTCATATGGTTCCGGAACTCGAGTTAACCTTAGGCATATGTGTGAGAGACATTATTGTACTTTGAGACATTAGTGGTTGTGGGTGGGCGGAATTAAAGGGGTGGGTGTGTTAGACAGAGAGAGTGTGTGTGTTTCTGTGTGAGAGACTTGTAGGACGGGGTACATGATACGTCTCCAACGTATCTATAATTTATGAAGCATTCATGCTATTTTATTATCTATTTTGAATGTTTATAGGCTTTATTATACACATTTTTATTACTTTTGGGACTAACTTACTAACCGGAGGCCCAGCCCATATTGTTGTTTTCTTGCCTATTTCAGTGTTTCGAAGAAAAGGAATATCAAATGGAGTCCAAACGGAATGAAACCTTCGGGAGCATGATTTTTGGAACGAACATGATCCGGGAGACTTGGAGTACAAGCCAGGGAAGTTTCGAGGAGGCCAGGAGATAGGAGGGCACGCCCACCCCCCTAGGCGCGCCCTCCACCCTCGTGGGCCCCTCATGGCTCCCCCGATCGACTTCTTTCGCCTATATATTCCCATATAGCCTAAAACCATCGAAGAACAAGATAGATCGGGAGTTCCGCCACCGCAAGCCTCTGTAGCCACCAAAAACCTCTCGAGAGCCCGTTCCGGCACCCTGCCGGAGGGGGGATCCCTCACCAGTGGCCATATTCATCATCCTGGTGCTTTCCATGACGAGGAGGGAGTAGTTCACTCTCGTGGCTGAGGGTATGTACCAGTAGCTATGATCTTGATGTATCGCGAGCTTTGCTATTATAGTTGGATCTTATGATGTTTCTCCCCCCTCTACTCTAATGTGATGAATTGAGTTTTCCCCGTGAAGTTGTCTTGTCGGATTGAGTCTTTAAGGATTTGAGAACACTTGATGTATGTCTTGCCGCGTTTATCTGTGGTGACAATGGGATATTCACGTGATCCACTTGATGTATGTTTTGGTGATCAAATTGCGGGTTCTGCCCATGAACCTATGCATAGGGGTTGGCACACGTTTTCGTCTTGACTCTCCAGTAGAAACTTTGGGGAACTCTTTGAAGTACTTTGTGTTGGTTGAATAGATGAATCTGAGATTGTGTGATGCATATCGTATAATCATGCCCACGGATACTTTAGGTGACAATGGAGTATCTAGGTGACATTAGGGTTTTGGTTGATTTGTGTCTTAAGGTGTTATTCTAGTATGAACTCTATGATAGATTGAACGGAAAGAATAGCTTTGTGTTATTTTACTACGGACTCTTGAATAGATCGAGCAGAAAGGATAACTTTGAGGTGGTTTCGTACCCTAACATAATCTCTTCGTTTGTTCTCCGCTATTAGTGGCTTTGGAGTGACTCTTTGTTGCATGTTGAGGGATTGTTATATGATCTAATTATGTTATTATTGTTGAGAGAACTTTCCCTAGTGAAAGTATGAACCCTAGGCCTTGCTTCCTATCATTGCAATACCGTTTACGCTCACTTTTATCATTTGTTACCTTGCTGTTTTTATAATTTCAGATTACAAATACCCATATCTACTATCCATATTGCACTTGTATCACCATCTCTTCGCCGAACTAGTGCACCTATACAGTTTACCATTGTATTGGGTGTGTTGGGGACACAAGAGACTCTTTGTTATTTGGTTGCATGGTTGCTTGAGAGAGACCATCTTCATCCTACGCCTCCCACGGATTGATAAACCTTAGTTCATCCACTTGAGGGAAATTTGCTACTGTCCTACAAACCTCTGCACTTGGAGGCCCAACAACGTCTACAAGAAGAAGGTTGTGTAGTAGACATCAAGCTCTTTTCTGGCGCCGTTGCCAGGGAGGCTAGGTAAGCGGCACTCACACCCCATCAACTAAGCTCTTTTCTAGCGCCGTTGCCGGGTAGGTGAGTGCTTGAAGGTATATCTTTAGATCGTGCAATGGAATCTTTTTGTTTCTTGTTTTATCACTAGTTTAGTTTATAAAAGAAAACCACAAAAAATGGAATTGAGTTTGTCATATACGCTTCATCTTTTTAATATCTTTCGTGAGTAAGATGGAAAGGAAAATTGTGCTCAATTGCTAGAAGAAGAATTACATAGAATGCTTCGCATGAAATATGTGAATGATGAGAATGATTTCAATGTTGTTAGTATGAATTCCTTGAATATCCATGATGCTAATGATATGCAAAGCCACAAGCTTGGGGATGCTATATTTGATGAAGATGATATTTTTTGTCCCCCAAGTTTTGATGAGCAAATTTATTATGATGAAAGCATGCCTCCTATTTATGATGATTATATTGATGAAAGTTGGTTTGGAAGAGTGTAAACTTTAGGAATTAGTGATCCCACTATTTTGGAGGATGTTGAATATTATTGTGATGCACATGAAAGTGGATTTTGAAGAGTGTCAACTTTATTTAGTGATGATTCCACTATCTTGGGAGACGTTTCAATCGATTATGATGAGAACGAAGTTGCTATTTATGATGATTATTGTGATGAAACTTATGCTATAAAAAGTAGCTATGATCATATTTGTAAAACTTGTCATGATTATGATTACCCTTTTTCTGAACATTACTCTTTTAATGTGGAAACAATTTATAGTATTCAAGTCTTTTATGATACTCCCACTATTCCGATTGAGAAGAATTTTGCTTGTGTGGAGAGTAGTAAATTTTCTATGCTTATAGATCATGAAAAGAATGCTCTAGGTGCTGGTTATATTGTTGAATTCATTCATGATGCTACTGAAAATTATTATGAGGGAGGAATATATGCTTGTAGGAATTGCAACAATATCAAGTTTCCTCTCTATGTGCTTAAAATCTTGAAGTTATGCTTATTTTGCCTTCCTATGCTAGTTGGTTCTTGTTCCCATAAGTTGTTTGCTCACAAAATCCCTATACATAGGAAGTGGGTTAGACTTAAATGTGCTAGTCATATGCTTCATGATGCTCCCATTATGTTTCAATTCTTATCTTTTATGTGAGCATCATTGTCATCATCATGCCTAGCTGAAAGGCATTAAAGAAAAGCGCTGGTTGGGAGACAACAAAATATTTACCCTTACTATTTTTGTGTTCACATGATTATGGTACTGTAGTAATCATGTTTTATAGCTTTTGTTTCAATAAAGTGCCAAGTAAGACCTTTAGGATAGCTTACAGTGATAGTTGTATTGATCCTGCTGAAAATCAGAAACTTTTGCAACCAGTAAATTAGTTTTGCTAATTCACATAAATGTGGTTTTGATCTTATTCTTTTTGCTCTGGATTGGTACACAAATTTTTTAGGACTTCCTAATTTGGTAGGATGTTTGGAGTTCCAGAAGTATACGTTTGATCATTGTTAAAGAAATCGGTAACTGGTAGTTGCTCGGTTGGTTTGGGAGTAGAGATTAATCGGTGCATCATCCTATTAACTGAATTAATCAGTCGGTCATTAATCAGTAGATTAATTAGGAACCTACGAACATTTTCTAGTTTTTAATGTATTTTACCCTACTCTCATGCTCTCGTCTATGTAAGATACCAAAATATGGTACTGTTTAATCTAACTGAGGAGTGAGAGGAGGATGGTAGAGGTTACATGCAATAATTTGGGCTTTGTTTTCCCAAAAGTTAATAGGCCAGCAACAATTAATCAGCCTAACAACCGATTAATTATCCTGACAATCAAGTTATTCGGCCTAACGGGCCATTTAATCAGCCTGACAAGTTAACGTGATGAATAGGTGATATTTGAATCGGCCACCCAACGAGTAGCGATTAATTGGCCCATTAACTGATTAACCGGACGAATTCTTGAACAGAGCGTTTGATACAGATTACTACAGATTGTTTTGTTTTTAACAGATTCTGTTTTCTATGTGTTGTTTGCTTATTTTGATGAATCTATGAGTAGTATCGAAGGGTATGAACCATAGATAAGTTTGAATACAGTGGATATTACACCAATATGAATTTAGAATGAGTTCATTACAGTACCTAAGTGGTGGTTTTATTTTCTTATACTAACGGAGCTTACGAGTTTTCTGTTGAGTTTTGTGTTGTGAAGTTTTCAAGTTTTGGGTCAAGATTCGATGGACTATGGAATAAGGAGTGGCAAGAGCCTAAGCTTGGGGATGCACAAGGCATCCCAAGGTAATATTCAAGGACAACCAAGAGCCTAAGCTTGGGGATGCCCCGGATGGCATCCCCTCTTTCGTCTTCGTTAATCGGTAACTTTACTTGGACCTATGTTTTTATTCACCACATGATATGTGTTTTGCTTGGAGCGTCATTTTATTTTGTTAGTATTTGCTTGATGTTATTTAAAAAAATGTTTTGCATCCATATTTTCAATAAAAATGTCAAGGATTGCCTTTACCATGCTTATTTTGCTAGTATACATGTTGCTGTTTGAAAATAGAATGTTTACCTCTGTTGCAAAAATTCCCTAGAAAAGTGAGAGAACGATATAATGTTGAAACCTTTTGCATAATGAGATCTGATCAATCTTATACAGCATAGTATTTTTCTCATAATTTTTGTAGTTGGGAAAGTATGATGAATCTTGCATTCTTTACAGACTGTACTGTTTTGACAGATTGCTGTTATGTTTGCATTGTTTGCATATGTTTGCTTGTTTAATGATTATATTTGAGGATAGGAGTATTAAATATGCAGAGGAATTTAGTATGCAATGTTGAATAATAATTTTTGTGATTTGTTACAGTAGAAAATGATAAGGTTTTGCATTGGTTTATACTAACCTATGTCACGAGTTCTTGTTGAGTTTGGTGTGGATGAAGCTTTTGATAAAAAGAGAAACCATGATATGCGAGGAATTAAGGAGACACAAAAGTTCAAGCTTGGGGATGCCAAGGCACCCCAAGATAATATTTCAAGAAGTATCAAGCATCTAAGCTTGGGGATGCCCCGTTAGGCATCCCACCTTTCTTCTTCAACAACTATCAGTTAGTATCGGTTGAACCTAAGTTTTTGCTTCTTCACGTGAGTTGTGCTATCCTTGCAATGTCAATTTATTTTGCTTTGCTTGCTGTTTGAATAAAATACATTAGATCTGAAATTCTTAAACGAGAGAGAGTCTTCATATAGTTACACAATTATTTAGCTACTCATTGATCTTCACTTATATCTTTTTGGAGTAGTTTGTCATTTACTCGTGTGCTTCACTTGTATCCTACGAGTAAATGGGTGAATGAGTTGAATGTCATAAATCTGAAAGTATATATGTCTCATATGCTTATCCCATGGGGAGTAATGACTTCACATCTAAGAAGTACAGGTTGTAAATTTATTGAAGGTTAGCAAGCATTGTATTGGTCATTTGAACAATTCATGAAAGAATATCGAAGGAAGAGAGATTTCACATATAAATATACTATCTTAGACATCTTTTATAATTGTGAGCACTCAATAAGTATGACATGCTAAATAGTTGGTGTTGGACAAGGAAGACAACATAATGGGTTATGTTTTCTCACATCTCAGTTAAAGTATATTGTCATGGATCATTCAAACATGTTGAGCTTGCCTTTCCCCCTCATGCTAGCCAAATTCCTTGCACCAAGTAGAGATACTACTTGTGCTTCCAAATATCCTTAAACCTAGTTTTGCCATGAGAGTCCACCATACCTACCTTTGGATTGAGTAAGATCCTTCAAGTAACTTGTCATCGGTGCAAGCAATAAAAATCGCTCTCTAAATATGTATGATCTATTAGTGTGAATAAAATAAGCTTTATACGATCTTGTTATGGAAGCAATAAAAGCGACGGGCTGCATAATAAATGTCCATATACAAGTGGCAATATAAAGTGACGTTCTTTTGCATTAAGATTTTGCGCATCCAACCATAAAAGTGCATGACAACCTCTGCTTCCCTCTGCGAAGGGCCTATCTTTTACTTTATGTCTTTTACTTTATGCAAGAGTCAAGGTGATCTTCACCTTTCCCTTTTTCATTTTATCCTTTGGCAAGCACATCGTGTTGGAAAGATCCTGATATATATATATATATATATATATATATATATATATATATATATATATATATCCAATTGGATGTAAGTTAGCCTGAACTATTATTGTTGACATCACCGAAAGGTGAATACGTTGGGAGGCAACACTATAAGCCCCTATCTTTCTTAGTGTCGGATTAAAATTCCATAACCATTAGTATTGCGTGAGTGTTAGCAATCATGGAAGACTATATGATAGTTGAGTATGTGGAGTTTGCTAAATCAAAGCTCTGACATAGACCCTTCCTGAAAATAAGATGAATTGTAATTGTTTGATGACTAAGAATGAAGTTTGCTAGTTTTCAAGAAAGTTTATGGTCTATGCTTTAACATGTGAATAATATGTTACTTGATCTTGAGAAGTTTTATGAGATGAACTACTGCTATGACAGATAATCATGCTAGAAAAGGTGATTGAAATTATCATTGATCAAACTTGTGCACCTGCTAGCATTCACACTTCATAAATTCTTTCTTTTATCATTTACCTACTCGAGGACGAGCAGGAATTAAGCTTAGGGATGCTGATACGTCTCCAACGTATCTATAATTTATGAAGCATTCATGCTAGTTTATTATCTGTTTTGAATGTTTATGGGCTTTATTATACACCTTTTTATTACTTTTGGGACTAACCTACTAACCGGAGGCCCAGCCCATATTGTTGTTTTCTTGCCTATTTTAGTGTTTCGAAGAAAAGGAATATCAAACGGAGTACAAACGGAATGAAACCTTCGGGAGTGTGATTTTTGGAATGAACATGATCCTAGAAACTTGGAGTACAAGGCGGGGATGTTTCGAGAAGGCCAGGAGATAGGAGGGTGCGCCCACCCCCCTGGGCGCGCCCTCCACCCTTATGGGCCCCTCGTGGCTCCCCTGACCGACTTCTTTCACCTATATATTCCCATATACCCTAAAACCATCGAAGAACAAGATAGATCAGGAGTTCTACCACCGCAAGCCTCTGTAACCACCAAAAACCTCTCGGGAGCCCGTTCCGGCACCCTGCCGAAGGGGGGATCCATCACCGGTGGCCATCTTCGTCATCCCGGCGCTTTCCATGACAAGGAGGGAGTAGTTCACCCTCGGGGCTGAGGTTTGTACCAGTAGCTATGTGTTTGATCTCTCTCTCCCTCTCTCTCTCTCATGTTCTCTCAATGGCACGATCTTGATGTATCGCGAACTTTGCTATTATAGTTGGATCTTATGATGTTTCTCCCCCCTCTACTCTCTTGTGATGAATTGAGTTTTCCCTTTGAAGTTGTCTTGTCGGATTGAGTCTTTAAGGATTTGAGAACACTTGATGTATGTCTTGTCGTGTTTATCTGTGGTGACAATGGGATATTCACATGATCCACTTGATGTATGTTTTGGTGATCAACTTGCGGGTTCCACCCATGCACCTATGCATAGGGGTTAGCACACGTTTTCGTCCTGACTATCCGGTAGAAACTTTGGGGCACTCTTTGAAGTACTTTGTGTTGGTTGAATAGATGAATCTGAGATTGTGTGTTGCATATCGTATAATCATGCCCACGGATACTTTAGGTGACAATGGAGTATCTAGGTGACATTAGGGTTTTGGTTGATTTGTGTCTTAAGGTGTTATTCTAGTATGAACTCTATGATAGATTGAACGGAAAGAATAGCCTTGTGTTATTTTACTATGGACTCTTGAATAGATCGAGCAGAAAGGATAACTTTGAGGTGGTTTAGTACCATACCATAATCTCTTCGTTTGTTCTCTGCTATTAGTGGCTTTGGAGTGACTCTTTGTTGCATGTTGAGGGATTGTTATATGATCTAATTATGTTCTTATTATTGAGAGAACTTGCACTAGTGAAAGTATGAACACTAGGCCTTGTTTCCTATTATTGCAATACCATTTGCTCTCACTTTTACAATTAGTTACCTTGCTGTTTTTATAATTTCAGATTACAAATACCCATATCTACTATCCATATTGCACTTGTATCACCATCTCTTTGCCGAACTAGTGCACCTATAGAATTTACCATTCTATTGGGTGTGTTGGGGACACAAGAGACTCTTTGTTATTTGGTTGCAGGGTTGCTTGAGAGAGACTATCTTCATCCTATGCCTCCCATGGATTGATAAACCATAGGTCATCCACTTGAGGGAAATTTGCTACTATCCTACAAACCTCTGCACTTGGAGGCCCAACAACGTCTACAAGAAGAACGTTGTGTAGTAGACATCAGTACAAAGACGAATTTAACCCGGATGGAGGGAGAGAAATACATGAAGTGCGCGTGTGTGATTCCGATGCGCACAGGGAAATGAGATATGTATGCGTGTGAGAGAGATTGCACAATTCATTCACGTATCACTAGAGATCGTGGACATGCATCGCTTGAACATAAGTCAATATCTACTTCGTATCGTGGCCAAAGGTACAATATCGATTCAATGCTATTAAGATTGGACACTCACATATCACATTTTTTCTATTTAAATAAACCTTTTCAGTTGTGCATGCCAAAGTTATAGTGATGTTTCTTCAAACAACCAATGTAGCTATCATGTACATGCACCATTGTTACTCTTGCATCCAAATTCATTAGTCTGGGATGATTTAAGTTTCTATTTTGAAGTAATATATGTAATATTCATATATGAATTCAATGGGTACGCAATTTATGAAATGGAGGCTATGTAATCATATGAGGTAACACTTTTAAGTAGCGTACTACAATATCCATTTTTTGTGCCTCTACACTAACACGTCAATGCATTGTGTTTAAAGTAAATAACCAATGGCACTAACTTATCTACTTACACGAGAAATACATAGGCTGAGCATTTGATCCCTTTTTTGTGAACGCGCCACTACATTCGTACGATTGGCCGCGCTCGTGTGAACATCCAAGTTATCGGCGCATCATCCCGAGTTATTGTCTTTTTTATGGGGTGGACTTCACAGCAGTTATTAACTGCTGACGCGTGCCCCGTGTACATAGTCTAGCATGACCTTCCCGCTAGCATGGTCCAAAATTAGTTGAAACTGGATACGAATGATCCCGCGGGCGGCAAAATCTCCCGCCTCCTTCTAAAATTTCCGCCACCTTAGTCTTTAGCATGCGAAATTCCCCTTTTGTCCTTGGTGCACGGAGACCAACAGTTACCATACCACCCTCATCTACATGATAGGTCAGGGCTGCTTTGGTAACTTCCGGTTCCCCCGCTACACGGCACCCCCATTTCCTCTCCCCCACCCGCAAAATCGACTCTCCACAGCACGAGAGCATCTTACATCACGCCGTCCATACTTCATCGCCCTTTCTCCCCTCCCCTCTCGAAACCCTAGACTGCTCATCCACCAGCGTACCATAGCCCATTCACTGCCAGCGGCGTCCACCTCACCGGATATGCTTCTGTGGCTGCATCTACCCGTCCCACCTCCCCTAGAAACAAGTAGACTGCTCATCCACCATTGTACCACAGCCCATTCAGTGTCGGCCTTGTCCACGGCGCCGGATCTGCTTCGCCGGTACTCTCGTCAACCGCCGCGCATCTGCAGCGGCTCATTTGTACTCCCCACCGGAGACGCTTCGTCCACACCCCTCGGAGACACCCCACCGACGCCCCCATCGACGGCCTCTGGTCCTCTTCGCCGACACCTTCCTCAACCCTACCAGAGCCGCTTCGCCTACACCTTCCTCAACCCTACTGGAGATACTTCGCCGACACCATCGTCAACCCTACTGGAGTAGCTTCACCTATACCATTCTCAACCCTACCGGGGCCGCTTTGCCAACTCACAAGTCCACAACCTCAGATCCGCTTCCTCTCACCCTCATCCAACCTACCGGAGAAGCTTATGATGCCCAGTCCAAGGCCGTAGATCCGCATCGTCGACACCATCCTTAACCCAACCACCGGAGCAGCTTCTGTCGCCTCATCCACGGCTGCAAATCCGCATCATCGACACCATCCTTAACCCAACCACCGGAGCAGCTTCTGACGCCCCGTCCACGGCCGCAGATCCGCATTGTCGACACCATCCTTAACCCAACCACCGGAGCAGGTTCACCTACACCCTCGTCCACGGCCACATATCCGCTTCGCCCACACCGTAGTCCACCCTACCAGAGCCGCTCCACAAACCCTACTCGACGGTTCTAGATCTCCTTACCGGACCCCAACAGCCAGCGCAGCGTCATCACCCTTGACGTTTCTAACCTGATTCCCACCGTCTGGAGAGATGCCAAGCACCCGCCACGGCCTAGGTACTTGTCACCTTTAAACCAGTCCAGCATCACCTGCCCGATGTACTACAAATATACTAACCGGTCAATGTTACCTGTTATGTAGCTGGCAAAAACTACAAGGATGATGTTTCTTCTGGATCTAACAGCTTTGCCAACCAAGATCCTGGACTGAGGCATTGTTATGATCTTGTAAGTGTGTCCCTCTCTCTTGTATTGTTCTGTGCCTGCCAGCGTTCTTTGCTAGGATTTTCGACCAGTAATCCCTTTGTGCAGACAATGATTTCTACTACTGGCTGCTAAATTAGATATGTAGATGTCATACATGATACTACCTCGTACCTCCGTTCCTAAATATAAGTCTTTCTAGAGATTCCACTATAGGCTACATACGGAGCAAGATGAGTGAATCTACACTCGAAAATGCATCTATATACATCTGTATGTGGTCCATACTGGAATCTCTACAAAGACATATATTTAGGAACAGGGACAGTACATTACACAAAATCGTAGGTGGCATGTAGGAATTCCAGTGCACTACATTAGGCTCCCTTAGAGTGCCTGCTAGTCCAGCATACAGAGTCATGGCTAGTTTATGGTACGCACACAATCGTTAATTGGTGGTTTAAATATGCGCAAGGGATATGCAATGTAGTATCATGTAGAGTTGTCTGAAATTAGTCGTGTCAACTTGCAGATAGGGTTACACAATGAAAAAGTACAAGATGTATGTGGCAATTTCATGGAACATAGCAAAAAAAGGAGAGGCAACGGTGAGCCTATACAGTGTGCTATGGTACGTCACTCCTCCATTGCAATCACCGTGACATGTTATTTGTATGTCAGTTCTATTAGCCAAGTTTCTTAGTGACAGTTATTACGAGCTATCCTAAGAAAATAAGCACCTGTGAATATAAGCTCCATGTAATAAGCCAACCAGTTCTTTTCATTGTGTTTTCAGCTTATCTTTGGTATGATCAGTGGAAAGTCTAGATTGCATTATATTTTTTTCATTTTGCTGCCTATATGAAAATTAATTTGACTTGCAAATATCACAAATTGAACCCAGTGCAGTAATTAATATGATAGGAAAACAGACCGTCACTATTTGCTCAAAATGCAAATACAAAGATACCATCTACTTGGCACAATCTACTTTGGTCAATGTTTTCCATAGAGATCTCATTGCCTAATTTAAACGAAGAACGCATGACCCACATTTAAATGAAGAACAATTGTTCATTGAAATTCGATTGTCCAAGTGGCTGGTTATTATCATATAGCAGCACCACCTGAAAGCATCATATAGCAGCAGCAGCAGCTCATAGCAACTCATCATACAACAGCAGCAGCCTGCAATTCATCATATACCAACAACAGCTCATATCAATTCATCATATAGCAGCAGCAGGAGCAGCTCATAGCAATTCATCATATAGCAGCTGCAGGAGCAGCTCATACAAATTCATCATATAGCAGCAGCAGGAGTAGCTCATAGCAATTCATCATATAGCAGCAGCAGGAGCAGCTCATAGCAATTCATCATATAGCAGCAGCAGGAGCAGCTTATAGCAACTCATCATATAGCAGCAGCATCAGCTCATAGCAATTCATCATATATCAGTAGCAGCAGCTCATAGAAATTCATCATATAGCAGCAGCAGCTCATAGCAATTCATCATATAGCAGCAGCAGGAGCAGCTCATAGCAATGCATCATATAGCAGCAGCAGAAGCAGCTCATAGCAATTCATCGTATAGCGGATCAGAATGACAATTTGGCAAAAAATCATAGGAGATCCTCACCTTGTTGGATGAGCTCATCCTTCAACATCACCTCAAGGCCATGGCCTGGGAGGAGGGGAGGGGGAATAAGGTGCCTTCTGCCGCAGTGTGGCATCAGCCGTAGTTGTGCTGCGCCCGCTGGAGTAGTGCGTTGGACGAATCACAGTGGAGCAGCTGCTGGAGACCATGAGAATGAGGGGCGGCCCCAGAGGGAGGAGCAGCCAAGGAGATTTGCCCCTACGAGTCAGCCATGTAGCCTAGCTGGACATAGCATCGTCGAGGACCAGGCCAGATGAGACTAGTGGCGACGGCTCGCTGGAGGAACCCTAGTGCTACAGGCAAGGGATCGAGGTAGAGGGAAAGGGGAGAGGAGATGCAAGCGGGCAGAGCAATGAACGCTTGCGTGTTTGTTTTTCCTTGAGGGTCAAGTGTGACACAGGCATCAGCAGTTGCATTTTGACTGTAATATAGGCAGACAACAGAGTCATTTGACTATTCCCCTTCCCTTCAGTTTGTAGTGAGATTCTACCCGAAACAGCCCCCTCCAAAGCGAAATTAGTTAAGCCCAAGCCTATAACTCAAAAATGACTTCTTTGCATCTTTTATGGCTTATTTTGACAATAAGCGCTGAAAAGGTGGAATCGAACTGGCCCTTAACCTGCAATTCAATTGTGCATTTAATGATGAATCACTCCTGCCTGCTATAGTGTACATTTAGGCATCATCATACATGGCATAACCTAATACATGTGCATTCCATTATAGAATCTGGAATATGCAATGTTTATGTTAGTTCATACATTGCACATGATGTTTAAATGCCCCTTAACTCTGGTCAGTCAAGTGATGGTGTTTAAGCCTCCTTCTTTGCTTCTTTTCTTGATATGTAAGATTTGCTCACACATTTGTTCAACTACTTGTTTACATCAGTCAGCCATACTAGGACTGTTTGCTTTGATTACTTGTTGTTCTTGACCTAACACTCTAAAAGAGCTTCTCAACGATTTAAACATTAAGGGCTGCTGTAGTGGGGCCTTGTCTAACTCATAGGTGACATAAAGGTTTGGCTGTACACTAAAGTAGGCTCTCCAAGAGTACCTGGAGATCCAGTTCGAAGGTATGCCTAGTTTTTACATAGTGTAGACATAGTAAATGCTCATTTCATTGTGTGCAAGTGCAAGAGATGCGGCATGTTTCATTATGTGGTGTTGTTTTGTTATAATCTCATCCTTTTGTGTTCACAGACTGGAAAGTATGCATATTTATCTTCCAAGGAGATGAGTAACTAGTTTGTGTCACCTTGCAGAGGGGGTGCAATGAAGATAAGATTGAGGATTTCCAAGTACAAGATGTTAGGAAGGAGCCTTGCAAGAGAAGTAGGAGCTACGCTGAGCCTCTTCAACCTGTTAAGGTAAGTCACTGTATGCAACTCAACAGTTCAATTCCTTGTTTGTTTCAGGCATAGTTAATTTGCTCTTTTCAATTGCTTTATTTGTCCTCAGTTTATGAGATGCCCAAAGAATCATGCCTGATGTTGGGTACTTGTATAACTATTAGTTGACATAATTAAAGGCCTTACCATTTAATTGCTCTGCCAAAGTGTGCCTGAAGCTTTGAAGTCTATTAACCAACTATTATTGCATGAGGCTCACAATCTAGTTTATACTACGCTAATGATTGCATAGTTTTGCCTGTTGTAGTATGTTTGTATGAAACCCTCTGTTGTTCGTTATGCTCCCTAAGACTTTAATTGAGCTACATAATGGCCAACTACTTGCTTATTTATACGCAACGTGTTGTCTAAATTTGTAACTTGTCTGTGTTTTTGATTGGGCCCCAACATCATGCTCGTCTGGTGAGCTAAGTGGGATTTCTGTATGCTGGCTGCACAGACTATCTTTTTTATAATTTTTAAAATATCACCTTCTTATGCTTCATGACGTGTAACATTATTGTTAGTCCTGTTTTGCCATGTAGTACAAAATAGTGTCTTGCTCGCTTCATTGTTGTAACTATATTTTTGCCCTAGTCATGTGTACTTACAGAAATATTTCAGGATGAAGTGACATCAACACAAAGATCTACGAGCAGTGCGACATGGCCGTTACTGAATGATTATGGATTGGAATTGGAATGTGCTGATGTTCTCGAGCATCAACTAGAGGTGGAAAGACAACGTGTACATGATTGTCAACGTATAATCAACAAGTTGAGACTAGACATGCAGGTATTAGATGCAGTAGTAAAAAAATGAAAGAAGACACTGAGGTAACCATGAAGGAATTGGAGATTTTGCAGACTGAAATTTGTGCTATCTGAATCCGTCCAATCCTATTTTCTGAAGAGATTATAGTTTAAATGGAGTTAAGTTGATGCACATCCATGATGTATGAGCTGTATTTGCCCATTGTATGTAATTTGTTGTTTGTGTATGCTTTATTATCACCTGTGCCGAACCATAATGCCCAGTGGGTGTAATCGGCTGTAATTTCTTTGTTGTATAGTGTAGGATTATTCTACGTTTCTATGCCTTGGTCTCTTTGTTGTATAGTGTATGTTTTTTAGAGGTGATAGTATTGAGTAGGATAATTCTTTGAATATGCTATATCGTTAAACGGGGGCCAACTCGCCCAAACGTTGTAGTGACCATGGACCTCCACGGGTCGTACGGTCCATGGGCCACGTACGGGCCGTCGGATCCATGGCCTTCAATGGGCCGTTGGATCCATGGGCCCTCAATGGGTCATTGGATCCATGGGCCTTCTATGTCTCATAGGATCCATGGGCCTTCTATGTCTCGTAGGATCCATGGGCCTTGTAAGGACCGACTCATTTATGGGTCTTGTACGGGCCTTTAATGGGCCGTAGACGGGCTAGTGGAAATTGTACGTTTTATGGGCTGACCATAACGGGTCGTTAATAGGCCGTATTTGGTGATGCTATGAAAATGGCCCAACAGATTAACGGTCCACAAGCGGGCCGACTGTAACGACAGGCTGAATTTGGCCCACAAGCAGAAAATGACAGTAACGGGCTGTAAGTAACTGAATGCTGCAAATGAGCACAAGAATAAATGGGCCCTCAGAAGGCCGAAAGATAACTTGGGCTGGAAACGGCCCAATGGAATAATGGGTCGTTAATGGGTATAAAGTGAAACATTGTTCATTACGGGCCAGCTTCACCATGGGCCGTTAATGGGTGTAAAGTGATACACTGTTCATTACGAGCCAGTTTCACCACGGGCCATTAATGGACCAAGAGTTACAAAGGGCCTCATATGGGCCAAAAGACTTCATGGGCCATACATGGGCCAGAAGTGAAAACAGGCTGGAATCATATTGGACTGCCCAGATGACGCTACTAGGCCTAATTCAGATAGGGCGTAAGGGGCCTTGGGTTAGCGGGCTATAACTGGGCTATATGCGAACAGGCCATTAACATGCTTTTCATGGGCCGGCCCGCCACCTTTTAACCAAGTCAAATGGGCCGGCCTTTTCACAGGAATGGGCCTCTGTTGGGCCGTGCCACGTGTCGATGTATCATAGGCACCTTCTGTCCAATGAGTGGATGACGTCTATCCCAACGATGAGCCTACACGTGTTTCCTCCAGCCAATGATGATTTTACACGTGGAAAATCCCCATTGGTTGGGGCTGTTAATGGGTTATCGGATCCAAAACTTGACCTGATAGCTTAACTGCGTTCCATTATGGTGGATGCCACGTGTCGGTCACCCTTGATGAAAGCACTTTTGTGACGCGCGATTTATTGTCATGGAAGTGGACACTTCCGTGATGATAATTTTGGTAATGTCATGGAACACTTCTACGACATCACATGTATGACTATCTTGATTCTGTCATAAAATCGTCATGGATGTACATGCATGACAAAAAACGCGACCTACTGTGACAAACACGTATCATCACGGAAGTGTTATTCTTTTGTAGTGTATTGAGTTGTAAATCAATAAAAGTGTGATGATCTCCATTATTAGAGCATTGTCCCAAGTGAGGAAAGGATGATGGAGACTATGATTCCCCCACAACTCGGGATGAGACTTCGGACATTAAGAAAAATAAAAGAGGCCAAAGAATCCCAAATAAAAAAAGAGGCTAAAGAAGCCCACCAAAATAAAAAAAGGAAAAAAACAAAAAAATGAGAGAAAAATAGAGAAGGGACAATGTTACTATCCTTTTTCCACACTTGTGCTTCAAAGTAGCACTATGATCTTCATGATAGAGAGTCTCTTATCTTGTCACTTTCATATACTAGTGGGAAGTTTTCATTATAGAACTTGGCTTGTATATTCCAATGATGGGCTTCCTCAAAATGCCCTAGGTCTTCGTGAGCAAGCAAGTTGGATGCACACCCACTTAGTTTCTTTTGTTGAGATTTCATACATTTATAGCTCTAGTGCATCCATTGCATGGCAATCCCTACTCCTCGTATTGACATCAATTGATGGACATCTCCATAGCCCATTGATTAGCCTTGTCAATATGAGACTTTCTCCTTTTTTTGTCTTCTCACACAACCTCCATCATCATACTCTATTCCATCCATAGTGCTATATCCATGGCTTACGCTCATGTATTGCATGAGAGTTGAAAAAGCCGAAGTGCGTTAAAAAGTATGAACCAATTGCTTTGCTGAGACCGGGGTTGTGCATGATGGGAGCATTTTGTGTGAAGATAATGAAACATGGCCTAAATATATGATTTTGTAGGGATAAGCTTTCTTTGGCTATGTTATTTTGATAAGACATGATTACTTTGTTACTATGCTTGAAGTATTACTATTTTTTATGCCAATATTAAACTTTTATCTTGAATCATTTGGATCTAAACATTCATGACACAATAAAGAAAATTACATTGAGAAATTTGCTAGGTAGCATTCCACATCAAAAATTCTGTTTTTATCATTTACCAACACGAGGATGAGTAGGAATTAAGCTTGGGGATGCTTGATATGTCTCCAACTTATCTATAATTTTTGATTTTTCCATGCTATTATATTACCTGTTTTGGATGTTTAATGGGCTTTACTATACACTTTTATATTATTTTTGGGACTAACCTATTAACTGGAGGCCCAACCCAAATTGCTATTTTTTTTGCCTATTTCAGTGTTTCATAGAAAAGGAATATCAAACGGAGTTCAAATGGAATGAAACCTTCGGGAGAGTTATTGTTGGAACAAATGCAATCCAGGAGACTTGGAGTGGATGTCAAGAAAGAGACGTGGCGGCCACGAGGTAGGAGGGCGCGCCCAGGGGGGTAGGCGCGCCCCCCACCCTCGTGGGCCCCTCGTGGCTCCCCTGACTGACTTCCTTCACCTATATATACTCATATACCCTGAAAACAACCAGGAGCACCACGAAACCCTATTTCCACCGCAGCAACCTTCTGTACCTGTCAGATCCCATCTTGGGGCCTTTTCCAGCGCTCCACCGGAGGGGGAATCGATCACGGAGGGCTTCTACATCAATGCCATAGCCTCTCCGATGAAGTGTGAGTAGTTTACCACAGACCTTCAGGTCCATAGTTATTAGCTAGATGGCTTCTTCTCTCTCTTTGAATCTCAATACAAAGTTCTCCTTGATCTTCTTGAAGATCTATTCGATGTAACTCTTTTTGCGGTGTGTTTGTCGAGATCCGATGAATTGTGGGTTTATGATCAAGTTTATCTATGAGAAATATTTGAATCTCCTCTGAATTCTTTTATGTATGATTGGTTATCTTTGCAAGTCTCTTCGAATTATCAGTTTAGTTTGGCCTACTAGATTGATCTTTCTTGCAATGGGAGAAGTGCTTAGCTTTGGGTTTAATCTTGCGGTGTACTTTCCCAGTGACAGCAGGGGCAGCAAGGCACATATTGTATTGTTGCCATCGAGGATAAAAATATGGGGTTTATATAATATTGCTTGAGTATCCCTCTACATCATGTCATCTTGCCTAATGCGTTACTCTGTTCTTATGAACTTAATACTCTAGATGCATGCTGGATAGCGGTCGATGTGTGTAGTAATAGTAGTAGATGCAGAATCGTTTCCATCTACTGCGGACGTGATGCCTATATACATGATCATGCCTAGATATTCTCATAATTATGCACTTTTCTATCAATTTCTCGATAGTAATTTGTTCACCCATCGTAATACTTAACCGATCTTGAGAGAGGCCACTAGTGAAACCTATGGCCTCCGGGTCTATTTTCCATCATATATCTTTCCGATCTATTTTATTTTGCAATCTTTACTTTCAAATCTATATCATAAAAATACCAAAAATATTTATCTTATTATTATCTCTAGCAGATGTCACTTTTTCAAGTGGACGTGAAGGGATTGACAACCCCTTTATCGCATTGGTTGCAAGGTTCTTATTTGTTTGTGTAGGTACGAGGGATTTGCATGTAGCCTCCTACTGGATTGATACCTTGGTTCTCAAAAACTGAGGGAAATACTTACGCTACTTTGCCGCATCAGCCTTTCCTCTTCAAGGGAAAACCAACGCAGTGCTCAAGAGGTAGCATCGGGCGCGCTGGGGAGGCCCGAGGTGGCCGGAGGTGGTTGGGAGGGGGCGGCTGCAATACGAGAGTGTACTGTAGCGTGCTCCAAAGCGCGTGTATGGCTGACATGGCCATATTTTTGGCAAGGTGGGCACGGCCAAGCATGTCTAGTAGCTCTAGGAAGGAGTAAAGAATGTGGGGGGAGCTTGGATGCCTTGGATGGCCACTGGAGTGAGGAGGGAGGTGAGAAAAAGAGAGAAGCTACTGTCTAGGGTGTAAATGGGGGTGTTTCACCCTTCAATCATTGAGAAAAACCCAGGGGAGAGCTACTGGAGGTAGAAGAGGTCTAGGAGGGGCTGTGGTAAAAACTGGAACTCATGGAGATTAGTGGAAGAGGTCAAAGTGGTGTTTTTAGAAAAATGGCAGAAGGTGTTTGTTGGTGGTTTGGGCAAGAAGATGACCTCTTCTTGTCATGAGGCTTGACAGGGTCAAATGGCATGAGAAAATAAGAGGTTCAACCAAGATTGAGTCCGTTTGGGCAAAGTTGCCTATGCAACTTTTGTAAACCCTAGAAATCAACAGAAATGAGTTTTCCAAGATCTAGTCATTCAAAACTATTCTCCTTGATGCACGACTTGGTGTAGTGTAATCATCTAGGGTTTAGAGCATGTCCACAAGGTTTGAGACCAAAAGGAGAAAGTTGACAATATAAAGTTGTTCAAATTTGATTTTGGACGGAGAGGGTTTTGGAGCACTTTTGTGAACGAAAACTATTTGGATTGGGATTAAACCTTGCAAGCTCATCACATTAGGCATGTGTGACTTGCTAGAATTTTATTGGATTTTTTAGAGAATATTCCCATTGTAAATCTTTCAAAAGCTGGAAATATCCAGAAAGGGTTTTGGGGGGATTTGACCAATATTTTGAACATGCCCGTGTTGAAACTCTTATATATGGACAATATATGTCCACTAAGTTTCCCTAAATTTCACAAATATTTTTAAAGCATTAAAATAATTTGAACCTATTAAATATCATTTCTGGCCTAAACAAAAAGCCCTTAAATAAAATAGCAAAATAACTTTTAGAATTATATTTATGTGGTTTTTGGGAGTCCTGTACCTAATAGGAGTCAAGCATACTCTTTGAAAGATTTTTCATACCCCAAATCAAGTATTTGTAGTGCAAACCTCAATTTAGGGGGTTTTGGAAAACTAAATTTAGAAAATGCTTTTTGGCAAAATTATTTTTGTAAGAAAATTCTATATTGTATTATACACATGGCATGATCATTAGGGCAAAAGTTTGGAGCAAGGAAATGAAGTATAGAAGGTGCAGCTAGAATATGGATTTCATGAGCACTTGAAATCACAGACAGAAATCCAATTCAAATAAAAATCCAAATAAAGTGCAAAAGTTTTTGTAGGTCCAAATTTTCATGCTTTATGAATGCAAATGACATGTTACAAAACACTGGATGTGACACTGGGACGGTTGAAATGGACAATCCTTAGGCTTATCAATGGCGCCCGTATGGATAACTTGAAGAGAAATGCACCCATTGATTGACATGACAATCTCGATAAGCAAGAAGGATTAGTATTCACATAGAAGTATGAGAACACTACTTAGGGAAGGTATGAAATCAACACTTGACATTGAAGCAACTCGAATACCACAACTCAAAATAAAACAAAGGATTTGGCTTGCAGAGCTAGCCGAAACAAACATATGACAGAGATTTGATCCGAAGTTTCGTGGTGGCGCCCACACGGGCTCAATCGTATAGCACCATCATGTAAAAGGCAGTGCACATGACATACAAAGCGTCCCCGAGTCATCATAGCCAAGGACTCTTTAAGATACAATGAGACCACAGTAAAAACGACCGTGGACAGGCGGACCACTAGACGTTGAACCCCAATCTCATATCATGCATCCATCGGAAAGATATCCTAGGTAACTACTTGAATTCCCACCCATGAACTCTTGAAATTCTCGGTTATGCAATCTGGTTGTCGGTGTACAAAAAGAGGGGTACACTTTTTGTACCCCTATAACTGTGCACGGGCAGTTCAAGCCACGGACGCCCCCACGCCAAGCAAGGCAAGGGAAGTAAGCCAAGGTAAGGCCGAAGCTCGGAAAGAGCAGAACAACACCAAGACCAAGACCACAAAGAGCAAAAGGGACGAAGCGGACTCCCCCGGCAAGATGCTTTCTGGGGGGCGGTTTTGGCGAACCCGGCAAGGCCCTTGCCGTGGCAGCTCGCCCCACACCTACGAAGCGAATCACCCTTGAGTCCACTGCCCCCGTGGGGCAAGGATTCGGGAGACATCCCCGTGGTGGCATGCAGATCTTTGTGAAGACATTCAAGATCAAATACACACTATAGAAGATGACGACCCCTGGCGGGATCCCAGCCAAGGAGGACCACAAGGCCCCCGGCAGGAGCCTTGCCGGGGATGATAGGAGGCGCCATAGCAAGACCCTTGCCGGGGCCCCGGCAAGACCCTTGCAGGGGCTACGGCGAGGCCCTTGCTAAAGACACCCGTAGGGCCACCATCAGGCCCACGCCAATTCCAACCTCCACCACCGTTCGCATGCGGCTGCTGACCCAACCAGTTGGTCAAGCACCTGCGTGGCGGCAAGCAGATCTTCGTGGAGGCCCACCGCTGTGCCACCTCAGCTACCTGCCTGCCTACATGGCACCACGAGCACCGCTGGCCAGGGCGCGTGCCGATGCGAAAGGGATCGGCGACGGACAAGACTGGGCTCTCCCCCGCCCCCGCTAAAGTAGGGACACCTAAGCACGACGCATTAAATGCGCCTTGTCATCTAATGTGAGGGATAAACTCGTATCACCGTGCCCTTTCCACCTCCTGTGTGCCATGGTGGCGACCCCTTTCCTTATAAAAGGAGGCCCAGGGCGACCAGGAGGGGGATTCGGCTTTTTGGAGCTCCTCAAGCCCCATTGCTAGCTCAAGAACACAGATAAACAAATCACCAAGACAAGAGTAGGGTTTTACGCATCCTCGCGGCCCGAACCTGGATAAAGAACCCGTGTGCTACCTGTTTGATCCGCCCTTCTCACAACCCCACGCTTCGCAACCATAATAGGGATTCTCGTGATCCAATAGGTGTCTTCCTCGCACCGATATCTTTGGCGCGCCAGGTAGGGGGATACGGGCACGTTCCAGGGGGTCAACCCGGGAAGAAGCCAACCCAAGGCAAAGGTCACGCTGCCCGTGACTTTCGGAAGCGACCTAAACTTGAGGACGGAGAGGATCATGTTCGATGTTGCCAGGATCCCCTTGCCCTACAACGGGATCCTTGGCCGCCCAGCGCTGGCCAAGTTCATGGCGGCGTCACACTACGCCTACAACACCTTGAAGATGCCTGGACCTATGACGATCATCACCATCCCCTCCGACAAGAAAGATGCATTGGTTTGTGCTGACCAACTATACCAGCAAGTAGTTGCAGCAGCTGCCGCCGCTAAGGCACTTGCTCCTGCCTCCAGGACCCCGTGAGGGAAGAAGAAGAAGAAGACCAGTGAGACCTCGGACACCCACTCCGGCAAGCGCACCTCTTCGGAGTGTAGCGCTGCTGTCGAGGACATGCTAGAGAACTCCACCGGCGGGAAAGAGAAGCCCAGGGCCATATCACCGGGAACCAAGAAGGTCTCTGTCAATGAGGACGGCACGGGAGGAGCTTTTACCATAAGCTCCACCCTTGACGGCAAATAGGAAGACACGCTCATCACCTTCCTGCGGGCGAATGTCGATGTGTTTGCATGGCAAGCTTCCGACATCCCCGGTGTTCCCAGGGAGGTGATTGACCGCCACCTTGTTTGTTCTCATGCACGGCCCGTCAAGCAGAAGGTCAGAAAGCAAGCTTTGGAGCGACAAGAGTTCATTACTGAAGAGATCCGGAAACTGGAAGCAGCGGGTTTGGTGAGGGGAGTGCTCCATCCAACGTGGTTAGCCAATCCGGTCGTGGTGCGCAAGGCAAATGGGAAGTGGAGACTGTGTATTGATTACACAGATATCAATAAGGCTTGCCCTAAGGACCCCTTCCCGTTGCCGCGCATCGACCAGATTGTTGACTCCACGGCTGGGTGTGATCTGCTATCATTCCTTGATGCCTACTCCGGCTACCACCAGATCTTCATGACAAGAGAAGACGAAGAGAAAACAGCATTCATCACCCATGTGGTACGTATTGTTTCATGCGGATGCCTTTCGGGTTGAAGAGTGCTGGCTCAATGTTTGCAAGGGCGGTCCAGATTGGTTTTGAACCCCAGCTCCATAGAAATATGGAGGCTTATATGGATGACATAGTGGTCAAAACCAAGGACAGGGCAACCCTCATACCAGATTTGCAAGAAACATTTGCAAACCTGCGCAAGATCAATCTCAAGCTGAACCCTGAGAAGTGCGTCTTTCGCGTCCCATCTGGCAAGCTTCTCGGGTTCTTGGTGTCACAACGTGGGATAGAGGCCAACCCGGACAAAATCAAAGCTATAGAGCAGATTGAAGCACCCAAGCGAATCAAGGATGTCCGTCAGCTTGCTGGTTGCATCGCTAACATGGGCAGGTTCATTTCCAAGTCTGCCGAGCGCGCCCTTCCCTTTTTCAAGATCCTGAAAAAGGTGGGCCCGATGGAGTGGATGCCAGAAGCCGAAGCAGCATTGCAAGGTTTGAAGAAGTACCTCTCCTCCACGCCAATACTAGTCGCGCTCAGGCCACAGGAGTCATTGCTGCTATACCTGGCGGCAACAGACCAGGTGGTCAGCACCGTGCTGGGGGCACAGAGAGAGGTCAACGACAAGGATATGGCAGCGGCAGAGCCCGACACCACCAATGCAGAGACGACACAGCCAGTTGATGTGCCGCCGAAGAAGAAAATGGTGGAGCACCCGGTCTACTTTGTTAGTTCCCTCCTGCATGGGGCTAGATCAAGGTGCTCCGGCGTGTAGAAATTGCTCTTCGGCCTTCTTATGGCCTCGAGGAAGATGCGCCATTACTTCCAGGCACACGAAATCACTGTCGTCACTCGCTTCCCTCTGCAGCGGATATTGCACAATCCGGACGCGAGGGGAAGGATTGTGGAATGGGCACTGGAGCTGTCCAGCTTTGGCCTCAAGTTTGAAAGTACCTCGACAATTCAGAGTCGAGTCCTAGCGGAGTTCATTACAGAATGGACCACAACGCCTGACGAAGAAGCTCAAGAGACTGCTCTCCCCGGCAAGGAAACAAGTTGTGATTGGATCATGTACTTTGGTGGAGCTTTCTCCTTACAAGGCGCCGAGGCTAGCGTACTGCTTGTCGAGCCCACTGGAGAGCACCTCAAGTACGTGATCCAGATGCACTTCCCCAGGGAGGTGTCAACAAACAATACGGCAGAGTACAAAGGGCTGCTTGCCGGTCTTAGAATCGCGGCGGACCTCGGAATCAAGAAACTCATTGTCAGGGGGGACTCACAGCTCATCGTCAAGCTAGTCAACAAGGATTACCAGAGCCCGTTGATGAAGGCCTACGTCGATGAAGTGAGAAAGCTGGAAGAGCGTTTCAACGGTACATAGGCTGAACACGTTCTCCGAGCGGAGAACGATATCACCGATTACGTGTCCAAACGCGTTGCCCTCATGCTACCTGTGGAACCAGGTACCTTTGTGCTTCAGCTAACTCAGATCTGTTGATCCATCAACAGAGCAGAATAAGAGAAGGAAATCAGGGCCCAGCAAGTATTTCCCCGCCGAGCTCCCTGGAGCAGCCGGCAAGGATGTTGCCGAGGATACTGAGCCCTCCACGGGACGAATGGCTCCGGCGGAGCGTCCAGCTCTCGCTGTCAAGACAGCCGCTCCTATAGCAGAGGAAATGCCTTTAGCCCTCGCCGTCGAGCCCCAGGCTCCAGCATGGGCACAACATATCGTCTGATTCCTCCAAACAGGGGAACTTCCTGAGGAGCAGGAAGAAGCGGAGAAAGTAGCCCGTCGCTCTACCATGTACCAGTTCGTCGATGACGTCCTGTACAGAAAGAGGCCGAACGGTGTGAAATTGAAGTGTATTCCTCGAGAGGAAGGACTCAAGCTGTTGGCGGAGATACACGAAGGCATCTATGGATCCCACACTGGGTCAAGGGCCCTTGCCGGCAAGGCATTCCAGCAAGGCTTCTTCTGGCCAACCGCCCTCTAGGATGCAACGACACTAGTCACCAGGTGTGAAGCGTGTCAGTTCCATTCAAAGAAGCTCCATCAGCCAGCCCAACCCTTCAAGCCATTCCTCTCTCCTGGCCTTTCTCGGTCTGGGGGCTCGACATACTGGGCCCTTTCCCCCGTGCTGTCGGGGGTTTGAGTACTTGTACATCGCAATCGACAAGTTCACAAAGTGGCCAGAGGTGGAGGCAGTAAGGAAGGTCACAGCCCAGTCAGCCATCAAGTTCTTCAAGGGACTAGTGTGCCATTTTGGCGTACCTAACAGGGTTATCACCGACAACGGCACCCAGTTCACGAGCAGCACCTTCATGCAATATATCCAAGACCTCGGCAGCAGAGTCTGTTTTGCTTCCGTTGCTCACCCGCGAAGCAATCGTCAAGCTGAGAGGGCAAATGCTGAAGTACTGCGAGGCTTGAGGACCAAGACCTTTGACAGGCTGCATAAGAGTGGAAGGCACTGGATTGATGAGTTGCCGATGGTTCTTTGGTCGATCAGGACGACGCCAAATCGAGCCACCGGCCACACACCTTTTTCCTTGGTATACGAGGCGGAAGCAGTTCTCCCCACTGAACTCATATACGGTTCACCTCGAGTGCTCACTTATGACGAGCTTGAGCAAGAGCAACTGCGGCAAGATGATGCAGTGCTCCTTGAGGAAGATCGTCTTCGGGCGGCTGTAAGAGCAGCACGCTACCAGCAAGCCTTGCGCCGCTACCATAGCCGCAAGGTTCATGCCCGGAGCCTTGAGGAAGGCGACCTTGTCCTTTGGCACGTTCAATCGGCCAAGAATTCCAACAAGTTGATGCCAAACTGGGAAGGCCCTTATCGGGTAATACGAGTCACCAGGCCCGGCGCAATCCGCCTGGAGACCGAAGATGTTGTTCCGGTGAGTAACTCCTGGAACATTGAGCATCTTCGCAAGTTTTTCCCCTTGATGCGCGGCTTGTCGGCCCCCCCAGCAAGCCACCTTTTGTACAAGCATTGCCGATGATGCATGTAACCCTTTGTACAAAGCCAGGCGCAGACCCTGAGCCTAAATAAATGAAGCGCTGGCGCCCTAAGTTATAGCATGCATGCTAGGTCAAGTCTCGTCGTTGGTTAGGGTCTTGCCGATCTTTTGTCTTCTTTGGTTCGCAGGACTCACAGATATCCTTGCCGGATCACTTGGGGACGAGAAAGAAAAGAGGAGCACACTGGCATCTAAACCCCGGCAAGCCAGTATTGCCGGGGGCTGCGAGTACAAAGATTTGCCCACGGCAAACCAGAGTCGCTGGGGGCTACAGCTTCAGATAAGTTCTTCATCCCTTATCATGCATTCCCCTATGGACTGAGGGATGTGAAACCTCGTTTTTTCCCAAAGCTACCGTGCTCCCCTAAAAACTCGCCCTAGGGCTCGTTCCTGGGGCCAAGTTTGGTCGTAGTCGCGGCAGCAAAAGAATGAAAGGAGGAGCCTGAACCCACCTCATCCCTGCCTCCGCCGAAAGCGTGAGAAAGGTCGAGCAAAGTGGGAAGACGGTAGGGCCTGTTGCCGGGCAAGGAAATGTTTATCTTAAGGATATGAAGGATTTATTCCTCATCGTGGTTTCTACCCGCAAACAAATGACCCGGCAAGCATCCCCTTTTCATTAAAAACATTCCACTCAGGTACGGCCCATAGGGAATGAAAAACATGAATGGTGGGATTACAAGTTTTAAATTCAGCTAGAGCCTAAAGGCTTACAAACTAAAAAGATATAAGGTGCCCCTAATCCCTTTCTTGTCCCTCTCCTCAGGAGGCAGGTCAAAGAGGCGAAAAGGGCAAAAGGGAGCGCCTAGGCGAGCTGCGGGTAGCAGGAGGCACCAAGAGAACATCTCGGTGACCGTCCGAAGGCTAGATGGTGCTGGCAGCGCCGGAAGCAGAGCTCGAAGACGAGGCGGCAGGACGTCAGCGCGCGTCGAAGGCGTCGGTGCCCGTGTACTCCAATTTGACGGCCTTGCCGCCCGCCCTCTTCCTCTTCCGCAGCATCCCAACGCCAGCCGCCGAAAGAGACGACCCCGAGAAGTTCAGGAAGCCGGCGACATGGATGATGGGATCGCTGGTGCCGCACGGAGCGACGCTCGACACCTAGTCGGACCCGTCATCCTGCCGCCCACTACCCTCGTCGTGGCTGCCGCTGTCCTCCTCATCACTCCCGCCCGAGGAGGAGTCTTCGCTATCAGAAGAGCTCTCCATGCAGCACCTTGCCCCAGTCCCGAAGCACTCAAAGACCTTGACGGAGAGGAGGCCACCCTCCATCAACTTGAAATGGAGGGTAAGGCCCGCCATCAAGCGGTGGATATGAGTGAAAGTCTTCCACTCTCGCCCAAGATACATCATGTGAGGGGCTGGGAAGTCGATGCGAGCTCGCGTACCGCTGATCCAAAAGCCCTCATGTGCAACTGCAAGGACTCTGGCGGATCCAGCTCCATCTCACTCGCGAATGGAGTCGGGAGACGAAGACGATGGTGGGGCGACCGGTGCATCCTGATGAAGAACTCGCAAGGGTCATCTCCAACATGGCCCTCCATGGGGGGAGGAACTACTGGCGGAGGCGGGACCGGCGCGCCGCCCCATTCTCCTCTTCCCTAAGCGCCTCGACCTCGCCCGCAGCCTCGCCCGCGGCCTCGCCCGCGGCCTCGCCCCCTCCCCCTTCCCCTCGCGGCTGGCTCTGCCACCGCGGGTAAAGGGTAAGGGAGGGCGCGTTGTCGAGCAGCGACCCTCGCCGCCACCCTTGAAGAGCCAGGGTCCCCTCCCTCCATGGCGGATGGGGGGGAGCAAAAGAGCAGAAGCTGAAGAAAAAAGAAGACGG
>NC_041387.1:221318009-221367581 GCF_002162155.2 Triticum dicoccoides | reverse complement strand
GGGGCTCAGCCACCCCACTCAGCCAATCAAGACATGGAAGGCGCAGGGAACTGGGACCAACTCGTTGCCCCGGCCCGCGATGGCCCGGTTCCCCGCCTCCACCGTTCGCCACCCTGAGCGCGTGAGAACCACGTGGCGGGCATGCAGGACCGAGGCGACGAGTGAGGTGACCTCTCCCCACCCCGTGATTGTGGGGGGGTGGGCGCCTTGAAGACCACGCCCCGGCCCCGTTGAGTAAATGGGTCGAGCCTCCATGCCTCCCTCCGTTTATGGGGAAGGTGCGAACCGCCTCCTTTTACTGCGACGTCACGCATGCGCGCAGAGCTCAGCCCCACGCATGTCGCCCACGTCACACACGCCTCCCCATGCCGAGCCACACGCGGGAGGCATGGGAAGCGCAGCGCACGAAGGAACTTACCGCGGTGAAAACTACTCCGTCTGCCCGCGCACCGTCTTTGGGCCTAGCCCAATGACGCGATTACGCTCACGTGTGGACCAGGCCCGGGGGCTCCTGTCGGTGTACAAAAAGAGGGGTACACTTTTTGTACCCCTATAACTGTGCACGGGCAGTTCGAGCCACGGACGCCACCGCGCCAAGCAAGGCAAGGGAAGTAAGCCAAGGTAAGGCCGAAGCTCGGAAAGAGCAGAACGACGCCAAGACCAAGACCGCAAAGAGCAAAAGGGACGAAGCAGACTCCCCCGGCAAGATCCTTGCCTGGGGGCGGTTTTAGCGAACCCGGCAAGGCCCTTGCCATGGCAGCTCGCCCCACACCTACGGAGCGAATCACCCTTGAGTCCGCTGGCCCCGTGGGGCAAGGATTCGGGAGACATCCCCGTGGTGGCATGCAGATATTTGTGACGACATTCAAGATCAAATACACATTATAGAAGATGACGACCCCTGGCGGGATCCCGGCCAAGGAGGTGCCAGGACCCCGACTCAATGCCACATCGATCTAGCATGTAACACCTCATATCACTTTGCGGCCTCACGCACGGTATTCCCACGGGTGTCGCCTTACCTTTGCTCGGGACCGTTTGCGTCTTTTGGCACACGTATATGATGGTGTCGCTAGCATCCATATGATAAGGAGCCCGGGCTGACATGGCTAGTCGTAAACCCAAAGTGGCACAAACTTACAGGGACAGGCATCCATGACCCAACATCGAACGTGTCGGTCATCAGCGAGTGAATCCAGGCTGTAGCACTGGGCTAGCAGGACTCCGGTGAACCGGGCTGTAGCGGGCTAACAGGACTCCGGTATTCATCGCGTGACATTTCCCCGAAGGGACAGACACAGGAATGAAGAAGGACACATGCCGGCCAGCCTAAGTGTTCCGGAGCAGTGGCAAGCTACCATGGCTCAGTGGAAACACTAGGAGACATTTCCGGGTAAGAGAGGCTACTAAGGATAAACAACTAGATAGTCAGATCCCACACATACCAAGCATTTCAATAACATACACACAATATGCTCGATATGTGCAAACACAACATGGCATCACAACATGACTCTACAACTCAAGTATTTATATTCAATAGGCTCCGAGGAGCGAGATATTACAATCATGGGTCTCATGACCCAACACTCAGAGCATACAAGTCAAAGCACAAGCGGAAGCTATCATGTCTGAGTACAGACATCTATAAATGAAAAAGGCTAAGAAGCCTGACTATCTACCAGATCCTGCCGAGGGCACAAGATCATAGCTGAGGTAACAAGCTAAACGTCGAAGTCCACGCGGTACTACTAGCAAGACCGAAGTCTCTCTGCAAAAACATAAATTAAGCAACGTGAGTACAAATGTACCCAGCAAGACTTACATCAGATCTAACTACATATGCATCATTATCGACAAGGGGATGGTGGAGTTTGACTGCAGCAAGCCAGCTTTGACTCGGTGGCTATCCTGAACTACGACTGCAAGTAACTCTTTTGAGGTGGCGCACACGAGTCCACATATTCACCAACCAATACACCACTATGGATTCACTCCCGTCTCCCTACGAGAACGCCATCCATAGCACTCACGCTTATCTTGCGTATTTTAGAGTATCCACTTTCACTTGTCTATGAACTATGCAAGGGGTCCAAGTTTCCATATCCGAGGAATCCGGCTATTCGAATAGATAATGATAACCCTGCAGGGGTGTACTTCTTCACACATGCTTTCGCCACTTATCGCCCTGTACACGTCATGTACCTCGGCAACCTTCAAGCGGAAGCCGGGCGAGGGAGTCGGCCACGACCTAACTAACCAAACAAGTCTCTAGTCCAGGTTTATCGCCTATTCGGGTTCCATCCGCAAGGAGATCCGGCCGGGGTGTCGCTCACGGCCCCAAACGATGTGTGCAGGGTTCCCAAGCCCACCTCGACGGGTGGATGTACGCTTGGTACACCGTGCCACTGTGCCTAGTCTGTCCCAAGCCCACCTGTACCGGGTGCCACTTGGTAGACTACTAACACTACCTACAAACACCAGAAACTAGTTGCAACTCCTGGACAGAGATCATGTTGATTAATAAGTAGAGAGGGGTCGAGTTACCGGAACCCAATGTGTGGTAGTAAATGGTCATGGATCACAAACACAGAACTCAGTTCCTGAAGACGGCTGCAATGAGACAACCCACCATGTACTCCTACATGGCCTCTCACCGCTACCTTTACCAAATTGTGTTCACACACTTAGCTCACACACAGTAGGACATGTTCACACGCCTCTGATTCATCCCCGATGAATCAGACCTGACTCAACTCTAAGCAGTAGCAGGCATGACAAACAAGCATGAATGAGTAGGCACATCAGGGCTCAAACAACTCCTACTCATGCTAGTGGGTTTCATCTATTTACTGTGACAATGACAGGTCATGCAAAGGATAAAGGGGTTCAGCTACCGCAGCAAGTAACAGATGAATCGTTGTTGTTGTTGTCCTAATGCAGTAAAAGAGAGCAGGAGCGAGAGAGTGGGATTTTATCGGAATGAACAAGGGGGTTTTGCTTGCCTGGCACTTCTGAAGATAATATAGCTCTTCATCGGTGTCATCGATCACATCGCCGGTACACGTCTATCGAGAGGGGACAATTACCGGCAAACAAGGAAGAACACAATCAATGCAATGCAACAATATGATGCATGAATGTGACATGGCAATATGATGTGATTTGAGCTAATGCAACTAGCTATGGTTTAAATGAAGTTGGTTTGAATACAAGATTCAAATTCAAACTCCATATATGATTATTTAAATGCCCTTAATTTGTTTTGTCCAAAACAGAGGACAAGCATTGTTCAAACATGCATGAAAATGGTACAGATGGATTCCTTGAATTTTTCTGATAATTTTTCATATATAATTTATTTAATTTGGAGCTATGTTTGAATTTCTATGAATTTTAGAAGTTTATACAATTTTCTGGAATTTTCTGAATAAAAATAATCCAGAAAATGATTTATTGAGTCAGCACTAGGTCATGCTGATGTCAGCAGGTCAACTGGGCGCCCCAGGTCAAACCTGACCTGTGGGCCCTGCGTGTCAGTGTCTGGACTAACTAACCTAATTAAGATTAACCCTAACTAACTTGGTTAGCCGGGCGGGGCCCGCATGTCAGTGAGTCAGTGGCTTAACTAGAATTAGTTATTAATTAACCAAAAGTTAGCAGGGGCCGGGCCCACCTGTCAGTGAGCCTGGGGAAGTCAAACAGGGTCAAATCCCGGGTCAGTGGGGTCAAACCCACCGGCGACATGACGCCGGCGAGGCCTGAGACGGCGGCGCGAGCCGGAAACGCGCTACAGGGCACGGGCGAGGCTGTGCTTGGGCTCGTTGGAGAGCCCTTGCTGGTGCGCATCGAATGGTGGTGGTGGCCGTGCCTGTGGTGGCCGGTACCGACGACGGCGAGCTCGTGAGCGGCGGCCGGAGTTCGGCCAACGGTGGGTTAGGCGATGCAGGGCGCTAGGGGAGGCGTTGGTGCGTGCTACGTGATCCTGGTGAGGTGTGGAGCACGGTGGTGTGCCCGGCTTCGAGCCACAGTGGCTCTGGCCACGACGGCGACGAGGCACGGCGGCGGCGAGCTTCGGCCGTGGTGGAAGATGGAGCTAGGGGACGGGAATAGAGGGAGCGAGCAAAGAGGAGGCAGCAGGAGCTCACAGGGAGAACGATGAGGTGGTCAGCGAGCTCGGGGGCATCTTCGGTGCTGCGAATCGAACGGCGGCGATCGCCGGCCGTGGCGATGAAGATGGCGGTGATGGCGTGGCTTCAGGGCACCCGGCGTCGCGTGCGTCGTGGTAGAGCTTCCCGAACCCAAGGCGGAGCTCGTGGCCTAACTGGCTGGGCGTGGGGATGCTGGTGGCTCCGGTGGTGCTCGTCGGCGGTCTCGGGTGCGTTCGGGGATGAGCGAGGGAGAGAGACAGAGGAGGGAGAGGGGATGCAGCGGGTGAGGGAGAAGAGCGAGGGGACACGGGGCGTCGTCGTGGCGTTGCTAGGAGGGCCAGGGAAGCAGGAGGTGGCCGGGGCCGCGTCGGCGCTCGCCACCGAGCTGCTTCGGTGCGAGGGGAGGAAGACGACAGGGGGGAAAGCGGCAGTGGGCTAGGCCGCTGGGGGAGCTGGGCCGGCTGGGCTGGACAGGTAAGTTGCTGGGCTTCTCTCCTTTTTTTATATTTCTGTTCTGTTTTCTTTATTTAATTCTTTTGCCACTGTTTTGAATTTAAAATAACTCAAACAATGCCAAAACTCCTGTGAATATTTTTATTTGGCTAGATGGACTTTTCCAAAAGCTCATAAAATATTTCAGGGGTATTTGAAATTATATTCTAGTTATATGAATATAATTCAAATTCAAATAGCTAATGATTTAAATTCAAAGTCCCAAAAATAAATCCTTTTAAAATGTTCATTATTTTTGGTTTGGATCAAAACCCTTGCCAAAAATATTAAACATCTAAGAAGAGCATTTTGGAACAATGAATGAGATTTTAGGGTTTTTGCCCTTCTTTTATTTAGGGTTTTGAGGCTTCTGAATTCCTCAGTTCAAGTTTCAAAAATTTAAACATGATGCACAGATGGAAGCAAGCATAGGACAGGCCAGAACTAGGGATGTGACAACTCACCCCCACTAAACAACAATCTCGTCTCGAGATTCAAGCGTAGGGTAAGATGAAGGGGAAACGCAAACTAGTATAATCTTCACGATCCAGGTTGCACTTCGAATGAACGTTGATTCGATCACCATCATTGTCTCGAAGTCTTGCTCTGAGAAATCCTGCCAACATGACATGGAGAGAAGAAGGAGACTCTAGAAGGGTCGATCTTCTCGAAGATCGAACAACTCAGGATTAACTCACGGAATGAGACATAGCAACCTCTCTCGAGCTGAGACACTAAACATACATCCATGGGAATGGAGTGAAGCAGATGACGAAGGTTCACTAGGTAGACAATAATTCCACACTTAAGAAGGTGGTAAACGATTGTTAACGTAGCGGGGAGTTGAGTTGCCACAATACCATAACGGGGCAACTTAGGGAAGGTGACTTGTGGAAATATCCCCTTAAGTGGCAAAAAGAATTACCTTTGATTCAGAGATCATTGAAACTCTTTATACCAGCCTAAGGAAAATCTCGAGCGATCGTTTGGAGGGGTTCGGTAGAATGGCATACTCGGACTTGGATGATGTGGATTACCTTGTTGAAGACAACGTAATGGATGAATTTGCTTACCACCGGAAATGGAAGAGACCCATGGTAGAATGGCACATTGGCGGTGCAAGCTGGGAACGAAATGCAAATGCTGGGAATGATTCTGGTAACTGGGGGAAGAACCCAACAATAGAGAGTGAATTCACTGTTTGAGAAGTTATAGCATAACCGAGGAAGTTGAGAGCAACCCTAGTTAATGCCGATGGTAACACCTAACGCTTGTGCGTGCTCTCAAGAACTTGAGCATTTCCACAATCATCAAGGTTTTACCAACATCCGTGTCAAGGATCCTGGCAACACAACTTGCTACCATGATAAATGATGATGGATGATGCAGATGCAAAGGAAGATAACACTTTCTCAGATTTCACCCTTGGCGGGGCCAAGGAAATAAAATCTGGATAATCGACCGAGAGGCATTTAGCACTCCGCTTCTAATGTTCTCCTTGATGTGCTAGTGTATCCCATTCATAGATATGGTTTGATAACTAGAACATCAAGTAAAAGGTCGGACTTCGGGAGCAATAGAATCCATAAGGAATAGTTACGGAGGTAAATCCGACGAAATCCTTATGGGGATGTGGCCAATTTCTTCAATCAAGATACTACAATAATAGGTCTTCCGGCTGGGTGTGTTGGCCATGATATCCACTTAAACGGTTATCGAGGGACCAATATTATAGTTCTTGGGAAATGTTCCAACCATCATATCTGCCTGAGATTCAGACCTGGTTGGTGTCAGAATATTCCAGACTCATCGAGTCTAGGAAGAAAAATGAAAGTTTGCAACATAAATCGACGAGATGACGTTGCGAGATTCTCGGGGAATGAACTACGATAGTAAGCTCCAAAACATGAGCTGGTTCTGCTACAAACATGCGAACACGCTGTCCCAGACAAACATGACCACGTGGTAGTCTTATAATAAAACACTACCGAGTTCAGGTGGGGAACCATCAACGAGGATATCAAAATCCTTGCAGAAGGCATGCTCTTAAGAAGGAACTTCTTCTCCTTGAACAAATCAATCAGTGGCTTGGTGTGCTCGGAACACATATGGAATGAAGGTTGCAAGTCTCCAAACCATAGAATACTTCACACATATGCATGACTGACTTGGGATGATTCCAGAGGAAGCAAAACTAACTTTCTCAAATTCACGGCGGCAACTTTCACCAAATGCACGTGTATAAGAGGAAGTCACTCCTTTCATCAAACAAATACTTCATGAGCTAGCATGAAGAAAATGCTTCAAAAGTTTCCAACACTAACTTGTTGTCCAACAAGACCATGGAGGAGATAAGGATGTTGTCAATGGGCTCAACAACAATTCATCTGGGTTTCCTTTTAAAAGGAATTCCATAGTTAAGTGAACAAGTGATAGCATTGGTCAGACCAAAGATGTAAGGGTGTATGCTCGAGGGATCAACCACGGGTAAGACAACATTACGAGCATCCTTGGTACTGATTTGATTTGACGATAGCCCACACTCAAATCAAAGGATTGATAAGACAATAGGTCCAGCAACTGATCATAGGGACCAATCGATGAAGATATCATCGTTCTTCAACACACACTACACCAGAATATCCCTTTGGAACGAACTAAGTCAGGCAAGCTTTTATCTTCCAACTCTCCAAGTTGTTGTCTAGCTTAACCAACTAGCTCCGGGATATCCAACACAGATTCTTGGAGAAAGGGTGGTTCACAAGAAACCAACTTGATCACGAGCCCAACATAACAGTCAAGAAATAACCCGGTAACGCTTCCAAGAAGATATTTGGAAAGTCACGAACCACCGTTATGTTACTAAGCTCGAGAACAATCTTGCCTTTCAGGGCAAGACGATATGATCAAATGAGCGAGGACTTGACAAAATCCTAACTCATCAATCGAAATGTGCACCAGGAAGATGGACAAGGTAGCACGATCAATCTTAGAATGATGATTCAAGAACAAACACGTTAAGAATGAGGTTATTGTCCATTTAACTACCAAGCAACAAGGTTGCTAGGAGTATTGATTTCACACATCACGATTCACTTGTCGACATTCCGGTTATAACCACACGGAACCGAGGAATGAGTAATGATGGCGAGAAGTATCACTGTACCAAGAGTTCATAGGATGGTGTGCAATTCCTATAACAATCCCGATATAAAAGATGGTAATACTCCAAGGTAGAACAGAGCAAAAGCTGGATTAGCAATTTGTTCTGCGGAGCACAACTTCTTTGACCCAATCCTGGATATGGAAGAGGTACTGGAGTTTGTTTCTCCTAGTCATTCCGCGATAGAATGGCTTGACGGACCACAAGAGTAATAGGCATCGATAAACGAACGCACACATACTCTTGACTATCAATTGATAGACGAAGGTCAGTAGACAACTAAAGATGGACAGCTCAAAGGAACATATAACTTTCTGAGTTGTGGATGCATAGATTAGTATGTCGAACCAAGTTCAACATAATTCTTCCGGATAACCCATGCAGAAAGGTTGAGCTGGCAGAGTCACAATATAGCATGGAGAACTCATCGAGAGCACTCTTGTTGACATCTTTTGGTTTAGAAGAACTCCTGCCAAGAATGGTTCATGGTAATTGGAAGAAGGATGTACCACGAACCTCGAGAACTATCGCAAAGGTTACTAATATTCTAAAGGAACTAGCAAACACTATCAACATGAGGTAAGTAGAGTGAATCTCGGGTTCAAAACCCAGGAGTAGAATACCTACTACTAAGTAGCATCACGGAATGCTTTCGAGAATAAAGGCCAGAATCATCACGCTAGGACACAAATCATGGCTAGACCACTAGATGATCCCCTGAGACACCTAGGGTCATAATAATAATTCCAACATAAATTTCAAGGCAATAGAATACCTCAGCTCAACAATTAGTGTGATTGAGCTGGCATAAAGGAACATTGAAACCAGAGGGAAAGGATTTTGCAAATGCATCAGACTATTTAGAAACCTGGGATGACTCGGACAGCATAACGGCTGTAAATGCTCAGAAAAGATTTGAGACATACTACAAAATGGTGGCATAACCACTCAGAAGCACAATATCAAGGTTCCGAGATCAACAATTAACATACGGAAGTAGTAGGAACTGAACTGAGACTTAAATCCAACAATCTTATAAGTCTACTGATTAGTAACACGTGATCCTGATAGAAAGAAGAGATAGCCTAGTTCTTAATCCCCGTAGGAAAGATAAGATGACTCAGATCAGAAGGGCATAAGGTATAAGGAGTAAAAGAGCCTTACGTTCCATCCCACAATCAATTCCCTTATATAACTAAAGAATTCCTAGACTCAACTTCGACCTGTTTGGCTTGGTAAACCTACAGGCAGTCAAGCTCTGATACCAACGCTGTCAGGACCCCGACTCAATGCCACGTCGATCTAGCATGTAACACCTCATATCACTTTGCGGCCTCACGCACGGTATTCCCACGGGTGTCGCCTTACCTTTGCTCGGGACCGTTTGCGTCTTTTGGCACACGTATATGATGGTGTCGCTAGCATCCATATGATAAGGAGCACGGGCTGACATGGCTAGTCGTAAACCCAAAGTGGCACAAACTTACAGGGACAGGCATCCATGACCCAACATCGAACGTGTCGGTCATCAGCGAGTGAATCCAGGCTGTAGCACTGGGCTAGCAGGACTCCGGTGAACCGGGCTGTAGCGGGCTAACAGGACTCCGGTATTCATCGCGTGACATTTCCCCGAAGGGACAGACACAGGAACGAAGAAGGACACATGCCGGCCAGCCTAAGTGTTCTGGAGCAGTGGCAAGCTACCATGGCTCAGTGGAAACACTAGGAGACATTTCCCGGTAAGAGAGGCTACTAAGGATAAAAAACTAGATAGTCAGATCCCACACATACCAAGCATTTCAATAACATACACACAATATGCTCGATATATGCAAACACAACATGGCATCACAACATGACTCTACAACTCAAGTATTTATATTCAATAGGCTCCGAGGAGCGAGATATTACAATCATGGGTCTCATGACCCAACACTCAGAGCATACAAGTCAAAGCACAAGCGGAAGCTATCATGTCTGAGTACAGACATCTATAAATGAAAAAGGCTAAGAAGCCTGACTATCTACCAGATCCTGCCGAGGGCATAAGATCGTAGCTGAGGTAACAAGCTAAACGTCGAAGTCCACGCGGTACTACTAGCGAGACCGAAGTCTCTCTGCAAAAACATAAATTAAGCAACGTGAGTACAAATGTACCCAGCAAGACTTACATTAGATCTAACTACATATGCATCATTATCGACAAGGGGATGGTGGAGTTTGACTGCAGCAAGCCAGCTTTGACTCGGTGGCTATCCTGAACTACGACTGCAAGTAACTCTTTTGAGGTGGCGCACACGAGTCCACATATTCACCAACCAATACACCACTATGGATTCGCTCCCGTCTCCCTACGAGAACGCCATCCATAGCACTCACGCTTATCTTGCGTATTTTAGAGTATCCACTTTCACTTGTCTATGAACTATGCAAGGGGTCCATGTTTCCATATCCGAGGAATCCGGCTATTCGAATAGATAATGATAACCCTGCAGGGGTGTACTTCTTCACACATGCTTTCGCCACTTATCGCCCTGTACACGTCATGTACCTCGGCAACCTTCAAGCGGAAGCCGGGCGAGGGAGTCGGCCACGACCTAACTAACCAAAAACAAGTCTCTAGTCCAGGTTTATCGCCTATTCGGGTTCCATCCGCAAGGAGATCCGGCCGGGGTGTCGCTCACGGCCCCAAACGATGTGTGCAGGGTTCCCAAGCCCACCTCGACGGGTGGATGTACGCTTGGTACACCATGCTACTGTGCCTAGTCTGTCCCAAGCCCACCTGTACCGGGTGCCACTTGGTAGACTACTAACACTACCTACAAACACCAGAAACTAGTTGCAACTCCTGGACAGAGATCATGTTGATTAATAAGTCGAGAGGGGTCGAGTTACCGGAACCCAATGTGTGGTAGTAACTGGTGATGGATCACAAACACAGAACTCAGTTCCTGAAGACGGCTGCAATGAGACAACCCACCATGTACTCCTACATGACCTCCCACCGCTACCTTTACCAAATCGTGTTCACACACTTAGCTCACACACAGTAGGACATGTTCACACGCCTCTGATTCATCCCCGATGAATCAGACCTGACTCAACTCTAAGCAGTAGCAGGCATGACAAACAAGCATGAATGAGTAGGCACATTAGGGCTCAAACAACTCCTACTCATGCTAGTGGGTTTCATCTATTTACTGTGACAATGACAGGTCATGCAAAGGATAAAGGGGTTCAACTACCGCAGCAAGTAACAAATATGTCGTTGTTGTCCTAATGCAGTAAAAGAGAGCAGGAGCGAGAGAGTGGGATTTTATCGGAATGAACAGGGGGGTTTTGCTTGCCTGGCACTTCTGAAGATAATATAGCTCTTCATCGGTGTCATCGATCACATCGCCGGTACACGTCTATCGAGAGGGGACAATTACCGGCAAACAAGGAAGAACACAATCAATGCAATGCGACAATATGATGCATGAATGTGACATGGCAATATGATGTGATTTGAGCTAATGCAACTAGCTATGATTTAAATGAAGTTGGTTTGAATACAAGATTCAAATTAAAACTCCATATATGATTATTTAAATGCCCTTAATTTGTTTTGTCCAAAACAGAGGACAAACATTGCTCAAACATGCATGAAAATGGTACAGATGGATTCCTTGAATTTTTCTGATAATTTTTCATATATAATTTATTTAATTTGGAGCTACGGTTGAATTTCTATGAATTTTAGAAGTTTATATAATTTTCTGGAATTTTCTAAATAAAAATAATCCAGAAAATGATTTATTGCGTCAGCACTAGGTCATGCTGATGTCAGCAGGTCAACTGGGCGCCCCAGGTCAAACCTGACCTGTGGGCCCTGCGTGTCAGTGTCTGGACTAACTAACCTAATTAAGATTAACCCTAACTAACTTGGTTAGCCGGGCGGGGCCCGCATGTCAGTGAGTCAGTGGCTTAACTAGAATTAGTTATTAATTAACCAAAAGTTAGCAGGGGCCGGGCCCACCTGTCAGTGAGCCTGGGGAAGTCAAACAGGGTCAAATCCCGGGTCAGTGGGGTTAAACCCACCGGCGACATGACGCCGGCGAGGCCCGAGACGGCGGCGCGAGCCGGAAACGCGCTACATGGCACGGGCGAGGCTGTGCTTGGGCTCGTTGGAGAGCCCTTGCTGGTGCGGATCGAATGGTGGTGGTGGACGTGCCTGTGGTGGCCGGTACCGATGACGGCGAGCTCGTGAGCGGCGGCCGGAGTTCGGCCAACGGCGGGTTAGGCGATGCAGGGCGCTAGGGGAGGCATTGGTGCGTGCTACGTGCTCCTGGTGAGGTGTGGAGCACGGTGGTGTGCCCGGCTTCGAGCCACAGTGGCTCTGGCCACGACGGCGACGAGGAACGGCGGCGGCGAGCTTCGGCCGTGGTGGAAGATGGAGCTAGGGGACGGGAACAGAGGGAGCGAGCAAAGAGGAGGCAGCAGGAGCTCACAGGGAGAACGATGAGGTGGTCAGCGAGCTCGGGGGCGTCTTCGGTGCTGCGAATCGAAAGGCGGCGATCGCCGGCCGTGGCGATGAAGATGGCGGTGATGGTGTGGCTTCAGGGCACCCGGCGTCGCGTGCGTCGTGGTAGAGCTTCCCGGACCCAAGGCGGAGCTCGTGGCCTAACTGGCTGGGCGTGGGGATGCTGGTGGCTCCGGTGGTGCTCGTCGGCGGTCTCGGGTGCGTCCGGGGATGAGCGAGGGAGAGAGACAGAGTGGGGAGAGGGGATGCAGCGGGTGAGGGAGAAGAGCGAGGGGACACGGGGCGTCATCGTGGCGTTGCTAGGAGGGCCAGGGAAGCAGGAGGTGGCCGGGGCGGCGTCGGCGCTCGCCACCGAGCTGCTTCGGTGCGAGGGGAGGAAGACGACAGGGGGGAAAGCGGCGGTGGGCTGGGCCGCTGGGGGAGCTGGGCCGGCTGGGCTGGACAGGTAAGCGCCAGGTAAGTTGCTGGGCTTCTCTCCTTTTTTTATATTTCTGTTCTGTTTTCTTTATTTAATTCTTTTGCCACTGTTTTGAATTTAAAATAACTCAAACAATGCCAAAACTCCTGTGAATATTTTTATTTGGCTAGATGGACTTTTCCAAAAGCTCATAAAATATTTCAGGGGTATTTGAAATTATATTCTTGTTCTATGAATATAATTCAAATTCAAATAGCTAATGATTTAAATTCAAAGTCCCAAAAATAAATCCTTTTAAAATGTTCATTATTTTTGGTTTGGATCAAAACCCTTGCCAAAAATATTAAACATCTAAGAAGAGCATTTTGGAACAATGAATGAGATTTTAGGGGTTTTGCCCTTCTTTTATTTAGGATTTTGAGGCTTCTGAATTTCTCAGTTCAAGTTTCAAAAATTTAAACATGATGCACAGATGGAAGCAAGCATAGGACAGGCCAGAACTAGGGATGTGACAGGAGGACCACAAGGCCCCCGGTAGGAGCCTTGCCGGGGATGATAGCAGGCGCCACGGCAAGACCCTTGCCGGGGCCCCGGCAAGACCCTTGCCGGGGCTACGGCGAGGCCCTTGCTAAAGACACCCGTAGGGCCACCCTCAGGCCCACGCCAATTCCAACCTCCACCGCCATTCGCATGCGGCAGTTGACCCAACCAGTTGGGCAAGCACCTGCGTGGCGGCAAGCAGATCTTCGTGGAGGCCCACCGCTGCGCCACCTCAGCTACCTTCCTACCTACATGGCACCACAAGCACCGCTGGCCAGGGCGCGTGTCGATGCGAAAGGGATCGGCGACAGACATACTGGGCTCTCCCCCGTCCCCGATAAAGTAGGGACACCTAAGCACGACGCATTAAATGCGCCTTGTCATGTAATGCGAGGGATAAACTCGTATCACTGTACCCTTTCCACCTCCTGTGTGCCACGATGGTGACCCCTTTCGCTATAAAAGGAGGAGGGAGATTCGGCTTTTTGGAGCTCCTCACGCCCCATTGCTAGCTCAAGAACACAGATAAACAAATCACCAAGACAGGAGTAGGGTTTTACGCATCCTCGCGGCCCAAACCTGGATAAAGAACTCGTGTGCTACCTGTTTGATCCGCCCTTCTCACAACTCCGCGCCTCGTAACCGTAGTAGGGATTCTCGTGATCCCATAGGTGTCGTCCTCGCACCAACACTGGTACAACAAGTACAAGGAGAAAAATATCATCACACGACTCCTAATAGAATTCTGCGCTCCAAATGTAATGCCTCCATCAACACATAACCAAGAACCTCGGAAACTGTGTACCTTGGACCTTCGAAAAACATCTGACATACTAGTTGTGGCAATACACCTGATCGCTCTCCCTGGTACTGGCTATCGTCAAACTACTCTCACCAGAAAGAGTATAGAAGCATTTTCTAGGTCGGCATCCTCTGGTATTCCGAAACTGAAATGATAAGCACTATGACGAAAACACCTTGGAGCTCAACTCCCCGGGACACTGCCACAACCCCTAAATGTTAGGAGGCACCAAGACAGAATTACCATTACAATGATATCGGACCAATTTCAACAATACCCGCATGATGCTAAAAAAATTTGAAGGGGGAAAATAGTAGAATCAGAACAATTATGTCACAATTCCTCACCATAGTGACAAAGGGGATAAGGATTAAAAAGAATTCCTACTCTCCGATATAGCTAGACTCAAAATAGTTTTTCTTTCTGGACTCAACAACGACAATGGTTCGATTAATCAAGGGGCTCCTGCAGTCGGTAAGGCTCTGATACCAACTTGTAGCGCCCAAGAAGCGATCCTATCCCAACCATGTGATGAATTAATGATTGGGGGACAAAACATACCATGTACTGAATAGATGAGAATACAAGATAAAGGCTTACACTCGCCAAAAGCTACATCATGAATACATGAATACATCAATATATAGCAAACATCATACAGAAAAGAAGGATCCGACTACGAATGTAATCAAACGAAAAAGAAGAACGGCATCCACCCTACTAAACCCAGGCTCCCGACCCAGAACCTATCCCTTGGTCGAAGAATAAGCGGAAGAAGAACTCCAACACGAGCAAGCATCGTTCTCACGTCAAAGCATCACTTTACCTATACCTGCAACTGTTGTTGTAGTAATCTGTGAGCCACGAGGCCTCAGCAGTCCCATTACCATGGGTATCAAGACTATCAAAGCTTAATGGGTATGGAATGGATAAGTGGTGAGGTTGCAGTAAGCACTATGCATTATACGGTGGCAAACTTACGAGTACAAGAATAAGAAGAGAAACTATGCGTAATGGTCGCAAGCTAGTAATGATCAGTAAGTGATCATGAACTACTTACCATTCAATCATAACCCCACTGTGTTCTCTTCTCGAACTTACTAGAAAACAGACGTTCACAGAACACACATGATTGGTGTATTTTACTTTCGATTTAGTGTCAAGTTCTCTACAACCGGAATTAAAAATTCCCATCTGCCACATAACCGCGGGCATGGTTCTCGAAAAGATTAAACCCTGTAGGGGTGTCCCAACTTAGTCCATCACAAACTGTCATGATTCGCGGAGGAAAATCCTCCATTCTCGGGCAATTGGATCAAACTCGGAATCCCGGTTCACAAGACATGTCAACAATGGTAAAACAAAACTAGCAATACCTCACGACGTGCCGACACCCTGATAGTAGCCGCACGTATCTCGTCTCAGGCCATGACGGATGAGCTATACTTATGGTCGTTGAGACCCAAGTTGCCAAGGGGGCGCTGCAAGGTGCTCTGTTTTGGACCAACACTCATGAGGAGCATTGGCTCGAGGTTGTTGATTAATTATCCTCAGGCACCGGTAAGTCCAGATGCAAGTTTCAGTTGTTATTAGGGAAATGGTAAAACCAATGTTGGGCCTTGCTGCAAGAGTTTTATTGAAAGCGAACTGTCAAGGGAGGCCCATAAACCCCGACCGTGTTAGGAACACAAAATAAAGGAACATAACGCCGGTATGACGGAAACTAGAGCGGCAAGAGTGGAACAAAACACCAGGTAAAAGTCCGATCCTTCCACTCTTTACCAAGAATATAGATGCATTAATTAAATAAGAGATATTGTGATATCCCATGATATCCATGTCCCAACATGGAACAACCAGAAACTACACCTGCAACTAGCAACGTTATAAGAGGGCTTAGGAAAGCGGTAACATTGCCAAACAATGGTTTGCTAGGAAGGTGTAAATGGTTAGAGGCTTATCATGGCAATTTGGGAGGCTTGATAAACAAGTGGTAGGTAGCACGATGTAGCGATAGCATCAAGACAACTAGCAAAGCAAAGATAGAAGTGGTATCCAGGGTAATGATCTTCTTGGCTAAAATCCCACTAGGAAGAAGATTGAATCCATGAAGTAGACGAACCAACATAGTCGAACAAATCCTCACAATCGCAAGGAAACATGGGCTATCGAGAAGAAGCACAATTGGAAAGAAGCAAACAACATGGTAAACACACAACCATAAACATGTCATGATGCACATACAAGTATGATGTATGTCCGGTTTAAAGATACATGGCATGGCAAAGTGCAACAAACAATACTATAAATTAAGTGGAGCTCAATATGCAAGGTGTTGCATATTGACGAGACACCACATGCAATTATTTAGTTCACTCTCTTTTATGGAACCAACAATATTAAATGTGGTTAAACATGGCAAGAGGAGAAGCATAAGTAAACTAACTATTTAGGCAAGTTTAAATGAGGCCGGAAACACAAATAACAATTCTGAAAAATCCTCATGTGCATATTTCAAATTTGGTACTGTTCTGCCTAAAACCATATTTTTATTGTTGTTAAACATGCAAAGTAAGTGCACCATGTTAAGCTATGCATTTTTTCACTCCATTTACATCTAAAGTTTATTTAATTCAAAGCTACGGTTAATTAATTATGAAATGAACCATTTTAACATGTCATTTAAGCAAATTAAATGCAACAACATTTCAAACATTTTAACATGGATGAAAGTTAGATATTATGAAACTAGATGAAAATTGAAGCACTTTGCATATATAAAACATTTTAATCTGATGCCTGGTTTATGAATTCTTAATGCATGAACGTGGAAGGTTTTTTTTGTAAAACTACAGTTTCTGGAATAATATCTAAATTCGCAGCAGGGAAAAACAGAAGCGTGCCGAATCTCGAGCGAACTAGGCTTCTCACCAGAGGGCTCAACCCACGCAGTAGAGGAAGGCAGCAGGTGGAAGTGGTTGGGCCTTGCGGTTGGGGAGGCCCATGTAGGCGAGCAGAGGAGGCGGCGGGCGCTGGGGCGAAGCGGCTCGATGTAGAGGAGGCGTTAGCATGGGACTTGATGCGAGGGAGAGGAGGGACTTGGCGCAGAGGAGGCTCCCCTCCCTGGATCGTCACCGGGGCGGCGCAGGTGACAGTGGTGAGGCGGATAGGGTGAGGAAGTGGTTGGCGACATCAGGCTTGAGGAGCAGCGACGGGAGCGCAGAGGAGGAGCGGTGTCGGGGCTTGGCGAACTGCTGCGGCGATGAGGCAGCAAGGCGAGGGAGGCAGGGTGACGAAGACCTTGGTTCGCCATGCCTCGAATAAGGCTTCGTGGTGAGGAACTCCGGGAAGCAGGGAACGGGGCGACGATGAGATCCTAGGGAGGCGCGGGCATGGCGTCGGTAGAGGAGGCTTTCCCATCCAGATAGAGCGACGGCAGGATCCTTGGAGCCGTCCATGGTCGGCTCTGCTGCGAGGGAAAGAGAGAGGCTTGCGTGAGTGAGAGAGACAAGAGAAGAATGGGAGATGGGAAGAAAAACACGAAGGGCAGGGGACGACCTAGTGGTCGAGGTCGCTAGTGGTGGGTTCATCAAAGGGGGCGGCCCGCGGTATCGGGGCAGGAGGCGGACGAGGACGGCGGGGTAAAGGCGTGAGCTCACAGCTAAGCTCGGGAGCGAGCTTTTGTGCGGGATGGAGGTGGCTGCGGGATCCTCGGGCGAGCTCCTCTCCACTCGAGGATGGAGGCTCGGGTGCTGGTTGAAGAATTCTAGGCGGAGTCCAGAGGTGGCTGTGGTTGGCCTCGATCCTGATGAGATCAAGCGAGGCTGTGGCTGGAATGGATCAAAGATGGATGGTGGTTGGCTTGGTGGGGAAAACAAGGAGGAGACCAGGTGGGTGGCGGTGGCGGATGGACAGGAGAGGATCCCTAGAAAATAGGATTTGGTCCGACTTGTATGTGGTGGTCTTATATAGGGAGGTAGGATTAGGTTTGGACCCTCCGATCATAATCGAACGGTCCGAGATAAATAGGTTAGGTAGTCCAAATAAGAAAAAAAAATTAGAGATGTTTGGCGATGATCCGGACCCATTAGTCACGACTGTGCAGGTCGGGTTCGGGACAACTTTTCAGACGTGCACAAGGGGTTTAACAGAAGACCATGGAGACAAGTGGTTTGATGGGCTCAGAGAAGAGAGAGAAGAGAGTGGTCTGGTCGATCTGAGAGGAGGTCCACAGAGACAAGGAAGAGGTGGCAACCCACAAGTATAGGGGTTCAATCGTAGTCCTTTCGATAAGTAAGAGTGTTGAACCCAAGGAGGAGCAGAAGGAAATGACAAGTGGTTTTCAGCAAGGTAATTTCTGCAAGCACTGAAATAAACGGTAATAGGTAGTTAGATAGCAAGGTAATTTGTAACACAAAAGTGCAGCAAGGTAAATAAAGTGCAGCAAGGTAGCCCAATCCTTTTGTGGAAAAGCACAGGACAAAACAGTCTCTTATAATAAGCAAAGTGTTATTAAGGGTACACGGGAATTTCATCTAGTCACTTTCATCATGTTGGTTTGATTCGCGATCGCTACTTTGGTAATTTGATATGTGGGTGGACTGGTGCTTGGGTGTTGTTCCTACTTGAACGAACATCCCACTTACGATTAATCCCCTCGCAAGCATCTGCAACCACGAGAAAAGTATTGAGATAAAATCTAACCATAACATTAAACATTTGGATCCAAATCAGTCCCTTACGAAGTAGCGCATAAACTAGGGTTTAAGCTTCTGTTACTCTAGCAACCCATCATCTAATAACTACTCCACAATGCATTCCCTTAGGCATAAAGATGGTGAAGTGCCATGTAGTTGACGTTCACATGACACCACTAAGGGAATCACAACATACATATCATCAAAATATCGAACACATATCAAGTTCACAAGATTACTTGCAACAAGATTTCTCTCGTGGCCTCAAGAACAAAAGTGACTACTCAAAAATGATAATCATGCTCAAGATCAGAAGGGTATTAAATAGCATAATGGATCTAAACATATAATCTTCCTCCAAATAAACCATATTGTAATCAACTACAAGATGTAATAAACACTACTAGTCACCCACACGTACCAATCTGAGGTTCCGGTACAAATATTGAACACAAGACATGAACTAGGGTTTGAGAGAAGATGGGTTATTGAAGATGATGATGCAGATTGGCCTCCCAAAGATGAGAGGGTTGTTGGTGATGACGATGGCTTTGATTTTCCCCTCGGGGAGGGAAGTTCACCCGGCGGAATCTCTCTGCCAGAGGGAAAAAGTGCTCCTGCCCAAGTTCCGCCTCGAGACGGCGGCGCTCCGTCCCGAAAGTCCTCTTATTTTTTTCTAGGTCAAAATGACCTATATACCAGAAGATGGGCACCGGAGGTGGGTGGGCTGGCCACAACCCCTGATAATCCACAAGTGTAGGGGATCGCAACAGCTTTCGACGGTAAAGTATTGCTACCTCTTGAGGCATTGGATTACCCCGAAGAAGAGAGGATGATGCAGCAAAGTAGCGTAAGTATTTCCCTCAGTTTTTGAGAACCAAGGTATCAATCCAGCAGGAGACCACGCACAAGTCCCTCGTACCTACACAAAACGATAGCTCCTCGCAACCAACGCGATTAGGGGTTGTCAATCCCTTGACGGTCACTTATGAGAGTGAGATCTGATAGATATGATAAATAATATTTTTGGTATTTTTGGTATATATATGCAAAGTGAAAAGTAAAAGGCAAAGTAAAAAGAAAGCAATTAATATACTAATGGAGATTGATATGATGAGAATAGACCCGGGGTCCATAGGTTTCACTAGTGGCTTCTCTCAAGAGCATAGATATTCTACGGTGGGTGAACAAATTACTGTTGAGCAATTGACAGAATTGAGCATAATTATGAGTATATCTAGGTATGATCGTGTATATAGGCATCACGTCCAAGACAAGTAGATCGAAACAATTCTGCATCTACTACTATTACTCCAGTCATTGACTGCTATCCAGCATGCATCTAGAGTATTAAGTTAAAAACAGAGTAACGCCTTAAGCAACATGACATGATGTAGAGGGATAAATTCATGCAATTTGATAAAAACCCATCTTGTTATCCTCGATGGCAACAATACAATATGTGCCTTGCTGTCCCCTCTGTCACTGGGAGAGGACACCGCAAGATTGAACACAAAGCTAAACACTTCTCCCATTGCAAGAACTAGCAATCTAGTTGGCCAAACCAAATGGATAATTCGAAGAGACTTGCAAAGATAACTCAATCATACATAGAAGAATTCAGAGAAGATTCAAATATTATTCATAGATAAGCTGGATCATAAACCCACAATTCATCAGTCTCAACAAACACACCGCAAAAAGGAGATTACATCGAATAGATCTCCACGAGAGAGGGGGAGAACATTGTATTGAGATCCAAAAAGAGAGAAGAAGCCATCTAGCTACTAGCTATGGACCCGAAGGTGTGAAGTAAACTACTCACACTTCATCGGAGGGGCTATGGTGTTGATATAGAAGCCCTCCATGGTGGATGCCCCATCCGGCGGAGTTCCGGAACAGGCCCCAAGATGGGATCTCGTGGATACAGAAGGTTGCGGCGGTGGAATTAGGTTTTTGGCTCCTTTTCTGATCATTTGGGGGTACGTAGATATATATAGGAGGAAGGAGTACGTCGGTGGAGCAACAGGGGGGGGCGCCCTAGGGCGGGCGCCCCCACCCTCGTGACCGCCTCTTTTGTTCCTTCGAGCAAGGTCTAAGTCTCCTGGATCACGTTCGGTCAGAAAATCACCTTCCCGAAGGTTTCATTCCGTTTGGACTCCGTTTGATATTCCTTTTCTTCGAAACACTAAAATAGGCAAAAAACAGCAATTCTGGGTTGGGCCTCCGGTTAATAGGTTAGTCCCAAAAATAATATAAAAGTGGAAAATAAAGCCCAAAATAGTCCAAAACAGTAGATAAAGTAGCATGGAGCAATCAAAAATTATAGATACGTTGGAGACGTATCAGGCATCTCCAAGCTTAATTCCTGCTCGTCCTCGAATAGGTAAATGATAAAAAAGAATTTTTTATTCGGAGTGATACTTTGGCATAATTTCAATGTAAATCCTCTTAATTGTGATATGAATATTTAGAACCGAAAGATTCAAGACAAAAGTTCATATTGACATAAAAATAATAATACTTCAAGCATACTAACTAAGCAATTATGTCTTCTCAAAATAACATGGCCAAAGGAAGTTATCCCTACAAAATCATATAGTCTGGCTATGCTCCATCTTCTCCACACAAAATATTTAAATCATGCACAACCCCGATGATAAGCCAAGCAATTGTTTCATACTTTAACATTTTCAAAACTTTTTCAATCTTCACGCAATACATGAGCGCGAGCCATGGATATAGCACTATATGTGGAATAGAATGGTGGTTGTGGAGAAGACAAAAAGAGGGAAGATAGTTTCACATCAACTAGGCGTATCAACGGGCTATGGAGATGCCCATCAATAGATATCAATGTGAGTGAGTAGGGATTGCCATGCAACGGATGCACTAGAGCTATAAGTATATGAAAGCTCTACAAAAGAAACTAAGTGGGTGTGCATCCAACTCACTTGCTCATGAAGACCTAGGGCATTTTGAGGAAGCCCATCATTGGAATATACAAGCCAAGTTCTATAATGAAAAATTCCCACTAGTATATGTAAGTGACAAAATGAGAGACTCTCTATCATGAAGATCTTGGTGATACTTTGAAGCACAAGTGTGGTAAAAGGATAGTAACATTGTCCCTCTCTCTTTTTCTCTCATTTTTTATTTGAGCCTTTTTTATGGCCTCTTTTTTTCATCTTTCTCTTTTTTTGTCCAGAATCTCATCCCGACTTATGGGGGGATCATATTCTCCATCATCCTTTCCTCACTTGGGACAATGATCTAATAATGATGATCATCACACTTTTATTTTTCTTACAACTCAACAATTACAACTCGATACTTAGAACAAAGTATGACTCTATATGAATGCCTCCGGCGGTGTACCAGGATATGCAATGAATCATGAGTGACATGTATGAAAGAATTATGAACGGTGACTTTGCCACAAATACGATGTCAACTACATGATCATGCTAGCAATATGACAATGATGGAGCGTGTCATAATAAATGGAACGGTGGAAAGTTGCATGGCAATATATCTTGGAATGACTATGGAAATGCCATGATAGGTAGGTATGGTGTCTGTTTTGAGGAAGATATATGGTGGGTATATGATACCGGCGAAAAGTGTGCGGTATTAGAGAGGCTAGCAATGGTGGAAGGATGGGAAAAGTGCGTATAATCCATGGACTCAACATTAGTCATAAAGAACTCATATACTTGTTGCAAAAATTTAGAAGTTATCAAAGCAAAGTATTACGCGCAAGCTCCTAAGGGGATAGATTGGTAGGAAAAGACCATCGCTCGTCCCCGACCGCCACTCATAAGGAAGACAATCAATAAATAAATCATGCTCCGAGTTCATCACATAACGGTTCACCATACGTGCATGCTATGGAAATCAGAAACTTCAATACAAGTATTCTTTAAATTCACAACTACTCAACTAGCATGACTCTAATATCACCATCTTCATGTCTCAAAACAATTATCAAGCATCAAACTTTTCTTAGTATTCAACGCACTCAAAAGAAAGTTTCACATATCTTAAATACCAAGTATATTAACATTAAGCAAATTACCATGCTATTAACGACTCTCAAAATAATCTAAGTTAAGAATGAGAGATCAATAGTTTCTTTAAAACAAATCTACCACCGTGCTCTAAAAGATCTAAGTGAAGCACTAGAGCAAAAATTATCGCGCTCAAAAGATATAAGTGAAGCACTATGAGCAAAACTATCAAGCTCAAAAGATATAAGTGAAGCACATAGAATATTCTATCAAATTCCAATTCATGTATGGCTCTCTCAAAAGGTATGTACAGCAAGGATGATTGTGGTAAACTAACAAGCAAAGACGCAAATAATACAAGACGCTCCAAGCAAAACACATATCATGTGGTGAATAAAAATATAGCTCCAAGCAAATTACCGATGAAAGTAGACGAAAGAGCGGATGCCTTTTGGGGCATCCCCAAGCTTTGACTTTTTGGTGTCCTTGGATTATCTTGGGGGTGCCATGGGCATCCCCAAGCTCAGGCTCTTGCCACTCCTTGTTCCATAATCCATCAAAAGAATTCACCCAAAACTTGAAAACTTCACAACACAAAACTCAATAGAAATCTCGTGAGCTCCCTTAGAGAAAGAAAACAAAAAACTACTTAAAGGTACTGTAATGAACTCATTCTTTATTTATATTGGTATTAAACCTACTGTATTCCAACTTCTCTATGGATTATAAACTATTTTACTAGCCATATATTCGTCAAAATAAGCAAACAACACACGCAAAACAGAATCTGTCAAAAAAAGAACAGTCTGTAGTAATCTGTAACTAACGCAAACTTATGGAACTCTAAAAATCCTACGAAAATAGGAAGTCCTGGACAATTTGTCTACTGAACAGAAGCAAAAAGAATCAACGCAAAATCACGTTTCTGTCATTTAACAAAATTATATTCGTGCGCGCAAAGTTTCTGATTTTCAGCAGAATCAAATCAACTATCATCGTAGGTTATCCTATAGGTTCTACTTGGCACAAACAGTAATTGAAAGATAAAACCACATCTAAAGAGAGGCTAGATGGATTATTTATTCCTAAACGGAAGCAAAAAAAATGGGTTGCCTCCCAACAAGCGCTATCGTTTAACGCCCCTAGCTAGGCATAAAAGCAAGGACAGGTCTAGGTATTGCCATCTTTGGTAGGCAATTCTTCAATGAGGCATCTACCTTCTTTAGAATTTTCTTTATTTCTAGTAATAACCAAATTTTTAGGCAAAATATCAAAAAAATCATTCATAGCAAATGGTTCCTCAAGGATGGCAAAAAGATTTGGATGAACGCTTATAGATTTAAGATCCGCAGTTTCCTTACTAGATGATTCACCCTTATTCTTAGGAACATAAGTAAGCTTAGTATTTTTAGTAGACGAACTTGGATTGTTTTTTACAGAAGAAAAAGTGGATCCCAAGTTGGTAATGATACCCTCAAGTTTATCGATTCTAGTAGAATCTAAATTTATTTTCTCAATAACTATGGGTTCCTTTTCTTTAATATTTTTCAAAGTCATTCCTACCTTAGATCCATATTGGGTAATTTGGTTGTGGATCTTTTTATCAAGATTTTCAATTGATTCAATGGTAGCAACTTTATTCTCAATAATTTCAAGCCTTTGTATAACATGCTCCAAAGTTAACATAGTTCCATTAACCAAAAGGGGTGGTGAGCCAAATAAATCTATTAAAGCATTATAAGAATCAAAAGTATGGCTACCCAAAAAATTCATTCCGGTAATGGTATCAAGGATATATCTATACCAAGGATTGGCACCTACGTAAAAATTACGAAGAAGAACTGAAGTAGATTGCTTCCTGGTAGATCTATTTTGAGCATTGCAAATTCTATCCCAAGCGTCTTTTAGATTTTCTCCCTCCCTTTGCTTAAAATTTAGGACTTCATTCTCGGGAGATAGGAGAAGATATGATATTAGTCTTGACGACAAGCCAGCAAACTAACAAACGGGCAAGCAAACGGACGGCAAAAAGGGCAACGGGAAGGAGAGAAGGAGATTGGGAAAGAGAGGGCGAATAAAACGGCAAGGGTGAAGTGGGGGAGAGGAAAATGTGAGGCAAATGGAAAATAATGTAATGCGAGAGATAGGGATTGTGATGGGTACTTGGTATGGTTGACTTGCTCTTGCGTGAGCCTCCCCAGCAACGGCGCCAGAAATTCTTCTTGCTACCTCTTGAGCACTACGTTGGATTTCCCCAAAGAGGAGAGGATGATGCAGCAACGTAGCATAATTATTTCGCTCGGTTTTTGAGAACGAAGGTATCTACAGTAGGAGACCATGCACAAGTCCCTCGTACATACACAAAATGATAGCTCCTCACAACCAACGCGATTAGGGGTTGTCAATCCCTTCACGGTCACTTATGAGAGTGAGATCTGATAGAGATGATAAATAATAGTTTTGGTATTTTTTGTATATAGATGCAAAGTGAAAAGTAAAAGGCAAAATAAAAACGAAGCAAGTAATAAAGTAATGGAGATTGATATGATGAGAATAGACCCGGGGGCCATAGGTTTCACTAGTGGATTCTCTCCAGAGCATAGATATTCTACGGTGGGTGAACAAATTACTGTTGAGCAATTGACAGAATTGAGATAATTATGAGTATATCTAGGTATGATCATGGATATAGGCATCACGTCCAAGACAAGTAGATCGAAACGATTCTGCATCTACTACTATTACTCCACTCATCGACCGTTATCCAGCATGCATCTAGAGTATTAAGTTGAAAACAGAGTAATGCCTTAAGCAAGATGACATGATGTAGAGGGATAAATTCATGCAATATGATAAAAAACCCATCTTGTTATCCTCGATGGCAAGAATACAATACGTGCCTTGCTGCCCCTTCTGTCACTGGGAAAGGACACCGCAAGATTGAACCCAAAGCTAAACAATTCTCCCATTGCAAGAACTACCAATCTAGTTGTCCAAACCAAACGGATAATTCTAAGAGACTTGCAAAGATAATTCAATCATACATAAAAGAATTCAGAGAAGATTCAAATATTATTCATAGATAAGCTGGATCATAAACCCACAATTCATTGGTCTCAACAAACACACCGCAAAAAGAAGATTACATCGAATAGATCTCCACGAGAGAGGGGGAGAACATTGTATTGAGATCCAAAAAGAGAGAAGAAGCCATCTAGCTACTAGCTATGGACCCGAAGGTGTGAAGTAAACTACTCACACTTCATCGGAGGGGCTATGGTGTTGATGTAGAAGCCCTCCATGGTGGATGCCCCCTCCGGCGGAGCTCCGGAACAGGCCCCAAGATGGGATCTCATGGATACAGAAGGTTGCAGTGGTGGAATTAGGTTTTTGGCTCCTTTTCTGATCGTTTGGGGGTACGTAGGTATATATAGGAGGAAGGAGTACGTCGGTGTTGCAATAGGGGGGCCACGAGGCAGGGGGCGCGCCCTAGGGGGTGGGCGCCCCACCCTTGTGACCGCCTCTTTTGTTCCTTGGAGCAGGGTCCAAGTCTCCTGGATCACGTTCGGTGAGAAAATCACGTTCCCGAAGGTTTCATTCCGTTTGGACTCCATTTGATATTCCGTTTCTTCGAAACACTGAAATAGGCAAAAAACATCAATTCTAGGTTGGGCTTCCGGTTAATAGGTTAGTCCCAAAAATAATATAAAAGTGGAAAATAAAGCCCAATATAGTCCAAAACAGTAGATAAAGTAGCATGGAGCAATCAAAAATTATAGATACGTTGGAGACGTGTCAAGTATTCAACCCAAATTTATTGATTCGACACAAGGGGAGCCAAAGAATATTATTGATTATTAGTAGTTGAGTTGTCAATTCAACCACACCAGGATAACTTAGTATCTGCAACAAAGTATTTAGTAGCAAAGTAGTATGATAATAAAGGTAATGGTAGCAAAAGTAATATTTTTGGGTTTTGTAGTGATTGTAACAATAGCGACGAAAAAGTAAATAAGCGAAACACAAGACGTGAAAAGCTCGTATGCAATGGATCAGTGATGGATAATTATGCCGGATGTGATTCTTCATATAATAGCTATAACTTAAGGTGACACAGAACTAGCTCCAATTTATCATTGTAATGTGGGCATGTATTCCGAATATAGTCATGCGTGCTTATGGAAAAGAACTTGCATGGCATCTTTTGTCCTACCCTCCCGTGGCAGCGGGGTCCTATCAGAAACTAAGGGATATTAAGGCCTCCTTTTAATAGAGAACCGGAACAGAGCATTAGCACATAGTGAATACATGAACTCCTCAAACTACGGTCATCACCGAGAAGTATCCCGATTATTGTCACTTCGGGGTTGTCGGATCATAACACATAATAGTTGACTATAGACTTGCATGATAGGATCAAGAACCCACATATATTCATGAAAACATAATAGGTTCAGATCTGAAATCATGGCACTCGGACCCTAGTGACAAGCATTAAGCATAGCAAAGTCATAGCAACATCAATCTCAGAACATAGTGGATACTAGGGATCAAACCCTAACAAAACTAACTTGATTACATGGTAAATCTCATCCAACCCATCACCATCCAGCAGGCCTACGATGGAATTACTCACGCAGGGCGGTGAGCATCATGAAATTGGTGATGGAGGATGGTTGATGATGACGACGGCGACGAATCCCCCTCTCCGGAGCCCCGAACCGACTCCAGATCAGCCCTCCCGAGAGGGACTAGGGCTTGGCGGCGGCTCCGTATCGTAAAACGCGATGAAACTTTCTCTCTGATTTTTTTCTCTGCGAGACGTAATATATGGAGTTGGAGTTGAGGTCGGCGGAGCCTCAGGGGGCCCACGAGACAGGGGGTGCACCCAGGGGGTTGGGCGCGGCCGCCACCCTCGTGGACAGGGTGTGGGGCCCCTGGTCTTGATTCTTTCGCCGGTATTTTTTATATTTTCCAAAAAGTGCCTTCGTGGGTTATCAGGACATTCCGAGAACTTTTGTTTTTTACACATAAAATAACATCATGGAAGTTCTGCTAAAAACAGCGTTAGTCCGGGTTAGTTTCATTCAAATCATGCAAGTTAGAGTCCAAAACAAGGGCAAAAGTGTTTGGAAAAGTAGATACGTTGGAGACGTATCACCCCCCAGGGCGTGCCTAGGGGCCCTGTGCGCCCTGGTGTATTGTGGTTACCAGGTGGCCCCCTCTGGTAGTTATTTGCTCTAGTTTTTTTTCATATATTACAAAATAATTATCAATAAATTTTCAGCTCATGTGGAGTTGTGCAGAATAGGTAACTCCGACATAGCTTTTCAGGTCCAGAATTCCAGCTGTCGGCATTCTCCCTCTTTGTGTAAACCTTGCATATTATGAGAGAAAAGGCATTAGACTTACTCCATAAAGCATTATTATGCATAAAAACATTATAAATAACAGTAGGAAAACATGATGAAAACGGACATATCAACTCCGCCAAGCTTAGGCCTCACTTGTCCTCAAGCAAAAACTAAAATCGTAAAATATGTTGATGCGGAGCATCCCACGATCATCCCAGTGGACATATCTACATCTCCCATGACACCACTTGGACCAATGTCCAACTAGGAGCAGACGTCCGGCGCCTGAAGGCCCAGCCAACCCAACTCCCAGCCGATGAGAGCTATAGCGAGCGGACGTCCACCCCGGACCGGACGTCTGGCAGAACTTCCCAGCGAGCGGACGTCTGGCCCGCACCGGACGACCGGCAGTTCCACACCCGAAGCGTTTCAGCAAAAATCCGAAGCGACTAGACAACTGGTTGTCTCTGGCGTCCGGTACCACATTTACAGAACGTAACTAGCAGAAGTCCGAGCCTTACTGGACGTCCGGACCTTCGTGAGCGACTGGACGACCGGTAGAGACCGGATGTCCACTGCCTATGTATGCACAGCTTCGGGCCCGAGGCCCATGTACCCTTTCATTCCGCCCCCTTTTGCACTTAGACTATAAATAGACCTCCTACTCCTCCTAGTTAGGGTTAGCAAAGAATTAGCTCATATTTGTGTGAGAGCTTTGCTCATCCAGTTGGTTACTTATCCATTGGAGTTCACGACCTATTCGGAGAAGATCCCCCAAGAGGATTCAAGACCCCATCACGGGAATACCCTTCAAGACCTCCCCACAGAGAAAAACTTTTGTATCGTCCTTTGTTGAGTTTGAATCATGTATCAGTGTTTGTGTTTCGAGTATCTAGCACATGTGTGACCGGATCTTGTTGGTTGAGTGATTTCTCTTGTCTTTTCTCTCGTGTTTCCCCTCGTGATTTCTCCTTTTATTCTTCGTGTTATTCGTAGAATCCCCTCCAATCGTCAAAGATCGTGTATCTGGGGTTCTACCCTACATCATCTTGGTATCATGAGCCACGTTTATCATGTATTTGGAGACTCTACCCTCTTTTTCTAGCTTGATTTTGTTGTGTTCTTCCCCAATTTCAAAAATCCCCACCAAAAATAGCCCCAATTTTTTTGTGGTTTGTTGGTCTGATGAAGTTTTGTTGGATTTGATCCATGGATTTGCTTTGCCACCAGTGGATCTAGCTTTCCCCCATCATCTCTGTCGGATATCAGGTTCTGGCAAAACCCTTAAGGTTCGAACACTAGGGTGCGCACAAAGATCTCTCCCTACTGAAACACACCCTCAACCTCGCCGCAATCTCTAAGTTAGATCAATGAACAACACAAGGGCACAAGATTTATACAGGTTTAGGCCACCGTTGTGGTGTAATACCCTACTCCTGTGTGTGGTGGTGGATTGCCTCTTGGGCTGATGATGAACAGTACAGAGGAAGAACAGCCTCGCGAGGAGAGGTGTTCTTGAGCTGGTGTGGTGTGTGGATGAACTTAACTTGTCCTCTCTACTATGGTGGCTAGCCATATTTATAGAGGCCCTGGTCCTCTTCACAAATATGAGCAGGAAGGGATTCCACAACGGCGGGATTTGAGAGGGGACAGCAAGTACAGGCTATCCTGACTAAAGGTGGTCTTCGCCTGCCAAAGGTGCTGGTGGTGACACCGTCTTGGGCTCCACGGTGAACTCCATTGTCGGAGTAATGGGCCACGGGTAGGTTAACCCGAGGCCCAGGACATTTCAAGACATCGGGGCCGGCCGCGCCCCTCAGGCCGAGTCCCAGGAGCGACTCCAAGATATGCCGAGTCCCAGGCGGCGACTCCCAGATAAGCCAAGTCCAAGCTGGCGACTCCCAGGGAGGCCGACTGTGGAGAGTCGGCCCAAGACTCCTCCCTTATCCCGAAGTACAACTCGGGGTACGGTTACGGCATGGCCGTTTCCCCCCTGCCTACGAAGGGCCGGCATGGCTACAGTAAGCCGTACCGCTGGAAGATCTCCGGCGAGATACGACACTGTTGCCATGCCTGCCCTGACCTCAGCCACAGTACGCGGTACACTGTGCCCATGACGTCGGCATGTACGACCCAAAGGCGGCGGGGCCGCCTGTCAGTGGGTGGGCCGAAGCCGGCCTAGGCAACCCGAAGACGGGCCCGTGGGAGTCGGCCTCCCTGGAGTCGGCCGACTCCTCCCGAGCCCCACGAGCCATTAATCAGATAAGATGGGGAATGGCAACAGTGATCGCCTGATAGACGGCGACACTGTTGCCACGACCCGATGACCAAGCCTGCGTCATCAGGAGTGCCGCTACAGTATCAAGCCTATTCGCGGGACCCGCCAGTCGGCGGGCCCCAGAAGCTGGCAGGAAGGACGGCGGCCTGAGAGACAGACGGCTGGGACCCGCGCCCAGACAGATTACTATTGTACCCCCGGGGGTAGGCCTATATAAACTCCCCCGGGGCACCCATGCAAAGGGTTCGGACCCAGAGAGAGAGATAGACCAGATAGCCCAGGAAGGAGAGAGCTAGCCTCGCCCTCTCCTACCTCCCGAAACAGCTCCAGGAGCACCATTGTAGTCACTTTGCTTTAGTGATCATGCAGAGACCCCGCAGAGCAGCAGTAGGGGTGTTATCTCCTAGGAGAGCCCTGAAGCTGGGTAAGCTCCGCCGGCGTGCATGTCTTCGCCTCATCCCGCTTCCAGGCACCGATGACGTTCTACTCGCTCCCACCATGATAAGCCATCCTTTGGCATATGTCGTACCCAACCGCCGACATTTGGCGCCCACCGTGGGGCCAGGAGCACCGTCGTCTGGAGATCTCCTCTGGACGGGAACCCTGTTCCTCCCCGGCGAGCATCGCCAGCCCGGCACTCCGGACGGCGTCTGTGCCGACGCGCTACGCGGCGCTGTGATCGCCTGTGCAGCCAGCTGCCTCGCCGATCATGTCGGCGAGGTTTGCCTCTCCGACGAGCCTGCGCCCGACACAGGCGTGAGTGGCCCCGAGAGCCTCCTCGCGGGCCTCGTCGACCAACTCCACGTCGCCAGCGAGCCTGCCGCGGACCTGGAGTCCATAGGATCCACCGACCCGATGCTGGTCGACTCCGACACCGCGTCACTCGACGCGTTCCCCACTAATGTGGTGGTCTACGACGAGCCGCTCTCGTACGCAGGGAGCGGCGGAAGCACCGTCACTGAGGTCCTCGTCCTCGAGCACGGCGAGCGCTCCGGCGAAGGAGCGCCTGACCAGTTTGACGCGGCCCTGCGAGACCTTACAGCACCGATTCCGGAAGACGCCGACGCCGGGACGGTAGAGGCGCTCTGCCTTCAGCTCATCGAGGGCGCGAAGAAGCTGGCAAGCATGAGGCTCTTGTCAGAAGCTTACCAACGAGAGATGGATTGCGCCGTAGGCGGCTCGCTGGCTCCAACCGGGCCTAGCCGCCTAGGCGCGGTCCGACAGCGCGGCACGGCAATCGCCAACCTCTTCGGGGCTGATCGCCCTGTGTACGCCAAGCTCGCAGAGAATATCCGTGCCGCCCAGGCGGCGGCAGACGAGCTCGACAACTTTGAAGGCCGCCGCGCAGAATGACGGAGCGAGTTCAGCAGCTCCTCGACGCGGCCGCCGTGCAGAATAATGCCGGCTGCCGCACTGAGGCGCCGCAGCGCCAAAACGACGACCCACCGCCTCGCTGAGACCAAGGTGCGACGTCTCGAATGCTGACTGGCGGGGCCCGTGGGAAGAAGGACAAGGAGCCGGCTGCCAGCTGCAGTCGGACTCACATCACCATCGAGCGCGACCAAGACGGCCGCCCTAGAGCGGTGGAACGGCGGGACGACTACGTACCTCCCCCTCCCCGCAGAGAAAGACAAGTCTCCCCGCCGCCGGTGGAACATCCGACTCTCGGCGACCGCCTTGGCCGCTGAGAGGGAGTCGGAGAGAACGATGCCCGCCATCGGATCGACCGACTCCACCGATCCCTGGCGCTGGAAGAAGAAGACGAGTTGGGTCCCCCCTGCTTTGGACCCCGCATCCGGGACGAGCCCTTTCCCAAAGGGTTCACGCTCCCCCGAGACACGCCCAAATATACCGGCACCATGAAGCCGGAATATTGGCTGATCGACTACTCCACAGCCGTCAACATAGTGAACGGCAACAAGCGTGTTGCCGTAAGATACGTCCCGCTCATGCTCCAGGGCTCGGCCCGGACGTGGTTAAATAGTCTGAAGCCTCGCAGCATCAACAGCTGGGTCGACTTCACCGAGGCTTTCGTCCGCAACTTCACGAGCACGTACAAGCGACCTCCCAAGCCACGCCAGCTCTCCTTGTGCGTGCAAGGCCCTGACGAGTCTACTCGCGACTACCTCACGCGATTGGGCAAACTCCGGAACTCCTGCAAGGGCATGCACGAGGTGCAGGCTATCGAGTACTTTACCGCCGGGTGCAGAGAAGGCACCCTCGTCAAGCACAAGCTCCTCTACGACGAGCCGGAGACCCTCGACGAGCTGCTGATCACAGCGGACAAGTACGCCACGGTGGACTCCTCCATGAAGGCAGAGATTCGGGTCAACACAACTGGCAAAGTCGCCCCTCAGGCTCCAAGAACTCCGGCTGGAGACACCAGTCGGCGGCAACAGCAGAATGACCAGAAGCGCAAGGCCCCGCAGCCGACTTCCAGCAGTCGGCAAGTGGCAACGGTAGAGGACCAGCAGCTGGAGGGACCGCCTCCGGCGAAGCGGCAGAAGGGCGGCAAGTCCAACTGGCTGCCGGCTTTCTCCTACAAGCTGACTCTAGATGGTCCCTGCAAGTTTCACAGCGGCGTGAAGCCGTCAAACCACACCACCAGGAAATGCCACTGACTGACGAGAATCGCCAAGGGGGACGGCCTGCTCCCTCCCGCTCCTGCTGGGCCGCCTCCTCCACCACTGCCCCAGCAGCCGGCCGTCAGGCCAGTCGGCGCGATACAAGACGAGTTCCCAGATGAGCACGGAGCCTATGTGGTGTTCACCAGCGTAGCGGATGATCGGCGCAGCAGGCGCCAACAGCAGCAAGAAGTGAACGCGGTTGCATCAAGCACTCCGGAGTTCATGCATTGGTCCGAGAGGCCTATCAGTTGGAGCAGAGCTGATCACCCAGAGGTGATGCTGAGTCCAGGCTCCTACGCCTTGGTCTTAGGCGCCACGCTCGCCACGGATAGGCGGGCCGCTCGCTTCTCGCGAGTACTAATAGACGGAGGTAGCAGTATCAACATCCTGTACAAGGATACAATGGAGAAATTAGGAATCAAGCGAAGATAGCTTCAGAGCAGCCGGACTGTGTTCCACGGAATCGTCCCTGGCCTTTCCTGCTCTCCAATCGGCAAGATCCTGATAGATGTCCTCTTTGGAGACAAAGATCATTTCCGCCGAGAGCCAATTTGGTTTGAGGTGGTGGACCTTGAGAGCCCATATCATGCACTGCTTGGCCGACCTGCCTTGGCCAAGTTCATGGCGGTCCCCCACTACGCCTACCTCAAGATGAAGATGCCGAGTTCCAAGGGAATCCTAACCGTGTCCGGCGACTACAGGAAGTCGTCCGCTTGCGCGGCCAAAAGCATTCGGCTGGCCGAGTCTTTGGTGATCGCGGCTGAGAAACGGCTCCTTGATCGGGTCGTGGCGATGGCCGGCAAGCAGCCCGAGTTATCGCCCGACCCCAAGGTGTCAGAAGCAGAAGGATCATTCAAGCCGGCCAGAGAAACAAAGAAGATACCGTTGGACCCGGAGCATCCGAAGAGGTACGCTGTCATGGGCACAGGCCTTGACAGCAAATAGGAAGGCGAGCTCGTCGATTTCCTCCGTGAGAATCGCGACATCTTCGCATGGTCCCCGAAGGACATGCCTGGTGTCCCGACGGAATTCGCCGAGCACAAGTTACACGTCCGATCTGATGTGAAGCCCGTCAGGCAGCCCTTGCGCCGCCTGTCAGAAGAAAAAAGAAGAGTTGTTGGAGAAGAAATAGCCGGGCTCCTTGCAGCCGGCTTCATCATGGAAGTATTTTTTCTAGAGTGGCTGGCAAACCCAGTACTGGTGCTGAAGAAGAACAAGCAGTGGCGGATGTGCATTGATTACACGAGCCTCAACAAAGCCTGCCCCAAGGACCCATTTGCTCTGCCAAGAATTGATCAAGTGATAGACTCCACAGCCGGATGCGAGCTGTTGAGTTTCCTAGATGCATATTCAGGATATCATCAGATCAAGCTAAACCCGGCTGACAGACTGAAGACCGCCTTCATCACGCCATTTGGAGCCTTCTGCTACCTAACCATGACGTTCGGCTTGAGAAACGCCGGCGCCACCTTTCAGCATTGCATGCAGAAGTGCCTCCTGAAGCAACTCGGCAGAAATGCCCACGTCTACGTGGATGACGTGGTGGTAAAGACAGAAAAGCGTGGAACCCTGCTGGAGGACCTCAAGGAAACATTTGAGAATCTGGGCCGATTCCAGATCAAGCTCAACCCGGAGAAGTGTGTTTTCGGAGTACCAGCCGACCAGCTCCTCGGTTTCCTGGTCTCCGAACGTGGCATTGAGTGCAATCCAGTGAAGATCAAGGCCATCGAGAGGATGGAGGCACCCAGACGACTGTTAGATGTGCAGAAGTTGACCGGCTGTTTGGCATCCATCAGCTAATTCATCAGTCGACTAGGCGAGAAGGCTCTCCCCTTGTATCAGCTCATGAAGAAGACGACCTTCTTTGAGTGGACTCCCCAGGCGGACGAGGCTTTTCTCTAGCTAAAAAAGATGTTGACTACTCCCCCTGTGCTGGTGGCTCCGACTCCCAAAGAGCCCATGCTCCTATGCATTGCCGCCACCAGCCGAGTAGTCAGCACGGTCATTGTAGTCGAGCGCAAGGAGGAAGGCAAGGCGCTACCCGTCCAGAGACCGGTATATTATTTGAGCGAGGTGTTGTCGACCTCCAAGCAGAACTACCCCCATTACCAGAAGATGTGCTACGGCGTGCATTTCGCCGCCAAGATATTGAAGCCTTACTTCCAGGAGCATCCAATCACCGTGGTCTGCACAGCTCCACTGGCCGAGATCATTGGAAGCCGAGATGCTTCTGGCCGGGTGGCTAAATGGGCCATCGACCTGGCTCCGTACATCATCTACTACGAGCCCCACACCACCATCAAGTCACAAGCACTGGCCGACTTCCTCGTCGACTGGGCCGAGACCTAGTATCTGCCGCCAGCGCCCGACTCCACCCATTGGCGGATGCACTTCGACGGCTCCAAGATGCACACCGTCCTAGGAGCCGGCGTCGTCCTCACTTCCCCCAAGGGCGACAATCTCAAATATGCGCTACAGATCCACTTCGCCGCCTCCAACAACGTGGCCGAGTACGAGGCGCTCATCCACGGGCTCTGGCATGCCAAAGAACTCGGCATTCGCCGGATCCTGTGTTATGGCGACTCTGACTTGGTGGTCCAGCAATCATCTGGCGATTGGGACACCAAGGACGCGAATATGGTGAGCTACCGTTTCCTTGTCCAGCAACTCAGCAGATACTTCGAGGGGTGCGAGTTCCTCCACGTGCCATGGAACGACAACGACCAAGCAGATGCCTTGGCACAAATCGGCTCCACCCGCCAGGCAATACCATCTGGTGTCGCCCTCCGGCGCCTCCTCAAGCCTTCTATCAAGCTGTCACCAGAATCAGATTCTATCTATGTGCCGGCTCCGCCTGAGGAGGACGGATCCAACTCCAAGAAACATGCAGTCGAAGCCGGCCCGGGGACTGCAGTAGCAAGATTGAAGACCCCAGAGCTCGACCCGGGGACTGCTCCAGTCGGCCCCGGGACTTTGTCAAATCAGCAAACGGTTGCGGACTCCAACCCGCCGCCTCCCGGCCCGGCCGCCCTTATCCAAGTCGCACTAGTGGCAGTTAAAGAAATAGCAGCACCTTCATGGGCCCATCCCATCCTCAGATTCTTAGTAAACAGAGAGCTGCCAACTGACGAAATCTTGGCTCGACAAGTGCAACACCGAGGAGCAGCCTACACCATAGTCAACAGAGAGCTGGTCAGGCGCAGCATTACCGGCGTCTTCCAACGCTGCGTCGAAGCAGAGCAAGGCCAGGCAATCCTCAGAGACATCCACGAAGGCGAGTGCGGTCACCACGCGGCCTCAAGGGCACTCGTCGCCAAAGCCTTCCGGCACGGTTTTTTTTGGCCAACCACTCTAGAAGAGGCCAAAGAGTTAGTCCAAAAGTGCAAGGGGTGCCAGATTTTTCGTTCCAAGCCACTTCAGCCGGCTTCCGCACTCAAGACTATCCCCATCGCCTGGCCCTTTGCAGTTTGGGGCCTGGACATGGTGGGACCATTCAAGACAGCACGAGGTGGCTTGACTCACCTACTTGTCGCAGTGGACAAGTTCACCAAGTGGGTGGAGGTGAAACCCATCAAGAAACTGAATGGTCCGACTGCAGTGACCTTCATCGCTGACATCACAACTCGGTACGGCATCCCACACAGCATCATCACCGACAATGGCACGAATTTTGCCAAAGGCGCGTTGGTCCGTTTCTGCGCGACATAGGGAATCCGACTGGACTTAGCATCTGTTGCCCACCCGCAGTCAAACGGCCAAGTGGAGCGAGCAAACGGCCTCATCTTATCCGGCATCAAGCCTCGACTCGTCATACCACTGCAGCGATCTGCTGGCTGTTGGCTCGAGGAGCTGCCAGCCGTCCTCTGGAGTCTGCGCACGACTCCAAACAAGTCAACCGGCTTCACACCATTCTTCCTCGTCTATGGCGCCGAAGCCGTCATCCCAACGGACATAGAGTTTGACTCCCCGCGAGTCACCATGTACACCGAGGAAGAAGCAGAAGAAGCAAGTCAAGACGGCGTCGATCTGCTGGAAGAGGGCCGGCTGTTGGCACTCAGCCAGTCCAGCATCTACCAGCAGAGTCTGCGTCGATACTACAACAGGAAGGTCAGGCCAAGATCCTTTCAAGAAGGCGACCTTGTGCTCCGGCTGATCCAACGAACAGCCGGCCAGCACAAGCTGTCGGCACCTTGGGAAGGCCCCTTCGTCAATAGCAAGGTGCTAGGGAATGACGCCTACTATTTGATCGATGCTCAGAAGCCCCGAGCGCGCAAGAGGGACGATTCCGGAAAAGAGATAGAGCACTCATGGAATGCAAATCTTCTTCGAAGATTTTACAATTGATGCAGGATGTATCACACAACCCATTTGTATTTAAGTACTAAGACTTTGGGCCCCCCGAGACGAGCTCGGGGACTGCCCTTTTTGTTATCTGTATGATAAGAATTATGCCTCCAAGTACATTACTTTCATTACAAGCCGCTTGGCACCGGGCCTGACTAGTCGGCCCGGGGACTCGCCGCCTTGCGCTATGAGAAGCTTCCCGCAGTCAGACAAGTAGTGTGTGGTGCCCAATCCGCCTCCTGGCAAAGCCGCAGCTCGCAGAGCGACTCTGAGGCAGGCAGGAGTGAGGAAGAACGGGCACCCACACGGCAAATGGCTAAGGACCTAAAGCACGAACATAGTATAAGACGGCCTCCAGCATTTCTGAAGCGGAAGGCCGACTCATGAGTAGCCAGCTCACCGTCCTTATTAGCCTCTATTAAGGACGGCCGACTCTTGGGTAGTCGGCATGTAGCTTTCTATCTAACTTGCTAAAGAAACTCTAAACGGCCAAGTCCTTGCCTTCCCAAAGTAGCCAAGCACTTGACCCAGCGACAGTCCGTAGAGCGGCTGCTCGACTGACAAGGCAGCGACTAAGGAAAGGCGGCAAAAGGAAAAGCCCAAAGAGCAGTAAGACGGAATGCAAATTAATATTTACATAGGCCCTTGGACGAATCTTCCGAATAGAAGTTCAAGATACACCCCGTGGGCTATCCACAGCCCACCGGTGGAATTGTTCGAATCTAACAAAGTTTTCAAAATATTACTAAGACAGACAAACAGAGGCGAAAAAGCAGCCTAGGAGGCGGCATCTGGGATCGGAGGATCGGAGGAGACGGCGGTGTCAGGTGCCGGGGCAGTCGGCTGGGCGGTCTCGGTTTGATCGCCTCCGGCGGCAGTCGTTTTCTCTTGACGCGGCTCGTTGCTGGAGGCGCAGTAGAGCTGAGGCTGGCCACCTGCTCCTTCTTCTGGCACCTCCGCCTCACCTTCGGCCTCCGTCTCGTCCTCCTCCTCGGTGCTGGAGTCGATCACCTCCGCCGAATCCTCACCATACTCCCGGTTCATCCCGAACCACTCTGCCGGCACTTCCTCGCCGCCTTCAGCCCGCCCGGGCACGAAGATGTTAGTGTCCGTGTACTCGGCATGGCCGCCGCACGCTCGATAAGGGCGCCTTCCACGGCCTCCAGTTCGGCCTGGGCTTCTGACCGGAACGCAGCCAGGCGGTCCAGGTCCAGCCCTAGATACCACGCCTTGACAAACTCCAAGGCCCGGTGCGCTCCGGCCCGGGCCGAGGAGCCCTTCCAGGCCTCAAGACGGCCGGCAGCGACTTCCAGCCAGTCGGCGGTCCGACTGGCGGTGCGCAAAGCCGGCATATCCGGCCACAAAGCGGCAACCGCCTGGGCGCCGACACGCTGAAGCCGGCGCATCTGCCGGTGGACCGGACGAAGACGGGCTTCAATGCTCAGGAGCTGTTCATCAATGGTTCGGGGGGCATTGGCGGCGATCTCCTCACCATTCGCCCTTCGTGCCTCGCGAGCAGCCTCGATGGCCAGGGGGACCGCCTGCGAGTGGCCAGGGAAGAAGTCTGCCAAGACAAAAAAGAAGAAAGTCGAAAAATCAGAAGTCGGCCCGACACATAGTTGGAAGCGCGAAGAAGCGAAAGAAATGTACCATCCACAATATCCTCGATATCGTGGAAGCCAGAGGTCAGCATCGCCTCCCTATCAGTCCAGGAGGAGCGCTCACTCTCGAACTCGGCCAGGAGAGCGGCTACCTTCTTCTCGGCCTCGTCCTGCGCCTTCTTGAGCATCTCCTTCTGCTCGGCCAGCTGCGCCACCAGCAGGTCGCGCTCCGTAGCGAGCCTGTCACACTCCTCCTCCTTGGCGCGACGGGCAGTTTTCGCCTCGCCCAGCTGCTCCTGAAGAGCGGCGTTGGCTCCTGAAAATCGAAAGGGAAAACGAATCAGTCATCAGCAAAGAAGTTCGCCGGGAAGATCCAGCCCGACTGCTCAGCAGTCGGCCCGAATCTCGGGGAATACAGCCCGCGGGTGCGCCCCCGCGCCCCCGCGAAGAAGAAGAACTCACTCGGCTTTCCGACAAGTTGGCAGCCCGCTTGCTCAACTCCTCAACATTGCGGTTGAAGGCAGTGGGGCGGAGGTTGTGATACTCCTGCAAACTTGACAGAGGGAGTTCCGAACCGCCTGCTCAGCAGCCGACCCGGAACTCGGAGACTACACCCAGTGCGTGCACTGGCGCGCCCCAGAGAGAAAAACAAGGATCAAGAAGGAGAAGAAACTTACTCGGACGGTCGTTCGCGCGGCCAGGTGCGCTCTGGTGCAGGCCTGAAGGGCGTCGCCTTTGGCCGGCAACTTCGCCTGGACTTCCAGGAGCAATTGATTTAGCGGCCCGGTGCCGCCTCCGCGCACCCACCCGGTGGGCGCGGCGCTTGTGGCCTCGGCGTCTAGAGCCGCCGAGCTGGCAGGGCGATCTCCCGAGGTCGCGGCGCCGAGGTCACCCTCTCAAGACGACGACGCACCAGCGAGGCAACCTGGAGAAGCAGCCGCACTTCGGCCTCGTCCATGGCCGGCGGCTCCGACGGATCCACCGACTGTTTGCCGTGCAGCCTCCCAGACGGCAGTGGAGGTGGCGGCGGCGGCACGAGAGCATCCGACATGGAGGCCTCGCCGCTCTCCTTCTCCGCGACAGGGTGCTCGGTGCCGGCTCCCCCGGTCTGCCCCGTGAACTCCGGAGGCGGCGGTGGAGACGATAGTGGGGCGACGAGCATCGCCGATCGGCGACGCGCGGCCTCCTTGGCGCGCCGTCTCGCCGCAAGGGCGGCTTCGGCATCATCCAGCTTTTTCTGGGCGGAGGCGGCCGCCCTGTCGGCCTCCGCCTTCTTCAAACGCGCGGCCTCCTCCTCCTCGCGCTTCTCCCGCGCATTCCGCTCCGTCGCCTCCCGGAGGTCGGCGGCAGGGTCGGGCCGCCGAGTATTGGCGGACGTCTCTGCCGACCCCATGACGGAGGGGACGGCGACTCACTCAAGGGAAAGAGGGGCCCTGAAGAAGAATGGAGGGAGTATATAAACGAAGACTCGGACAAGATTCAACAAAGAAAATAAAAGAGCGTAAAGACTTACGCGGATACTAGCGGCGGCTTTCTCACTTCCCTTCGGAAGCGGTTGGCCTTCGCGGCCGCCTCCTCTCGTCTGGTCATGGCGGCCGCCCCCTTGAACTTCTTCAATTTGCCGTCGGGCGCATTCGGCCCGGTGTGACGCCTCTTCGCGCCGCCTTGGCCGGCGGAGGAGCCGGCGCCCGACGGGCCGATCCTCAGCTGGTGGCGCGGAGCGACTTCGCCTTCGGCGTCGTCATCAGGCCAGTCGGCGAAGGTGGCCGAGTGCCTGAGGTCGCCTTCTGCCCCTCCTCCCCCGCCTTCGGCGTCGGCTTCCATCGCCACCGCCCCCAAGTCGGGGTCGTCGACGTCGCTCTCCGCGCGGTCGGGAACATACTCGCGGGGCTGCCTCGTGGCGCCGGCGGCACGCTGCATAAGAGGATTCTAGTTCAGAAGAAGCTAACAACAGTCAGAAGCCGGAGTTGGCTGCGGAAAAAAGATAAAACAGTAGGGAGACGCAACTTACTACTGGTGGAGGGTTGTCGCGCAAGTACGGCTCCTTGCCGAACCGCCAGTCCTCCTCGTACTCGCAGTGCGTGATGTAATTCACCATGTTCCCCACCTCCTTGCGGGGCATCTCCTTGGTGCTCATCCGACTTGGGTCTCGGAGGCCGCTCATCTGACAGATCAGGTGAGGCCGGCCTTGGAGCGGGAGAACTCGGCGCGCCACGAAGGCGGCCAGCAAGTCGGCCCCGACGAGTCCCTCCAACTGCGTCAAGACTTGGAGTCGTGCCACGGCGGCGGCTCCGGTGGGAGTCAGCGTCTTGACTCGGTGGGACCAGCTGGGGAGCCGCCCAGTCAGGGGAGCGGCGTTATAAGGCGGCAAGTTGACCCAGTCGCCGTCGGAGGCGAGATTCTTCACGTAGAAGTACGAGCGCTGCCACATCTTCACCGACTTGATCAGCGTGATGGGAGGAAAGGGGTTGTCAGCCGTCGAGCGCCGCATCGCGATGAAGGCGCCGCACTGGGCCGGCACGCCGGCGATGTGCGTGCCGAGCTTAGAAGAGAAGAATTCCGCCCATAGCTCGATGGTGGGGAGAACGCCGAGGAAACCTTCACACAGGGTGGCGAAGGTGGAGAGCAGCACCACCGTGTTCGGTGTGAGGTGGTGCGGTTGATGGCTGTGAAACTCCAGGAACCAGTGGAAGAAGGCGCTCGCCGGCAACCCCAAGCCGCACATAAGGTGCAAGCGGAAGATGACCCGCTCGCCCTCTTCCGGCGCCGGCCGGATTTCCCCCTCCGGCGTGGTGCGGGTGCGCACGAGGTCCGCGCCGGGGAGACGATGGGTCTGGCGGAGGAACTCGATGTGTTCTTCCTCTACCTCCGAGCCGTCCCACACGCCGGAGCGCACGGCAGAGGCCGCGGCGGAGGAAGAGCTCATCGCCGCGGTATGATGTGTTCCTGCTCGACGGCGGAGGAAGGAAGGAGAGAAAGCAAGATGAGGCGGGGGAGCGGGGAAGAAAGGCGCGCAAGCTGTGCTGCTCTGCTTCCCCCCGCCTACTTATAGCCCTGCGGGCTGAGGAGCCGAGGGGGCGGGCGTGTGATTAACTGCGTGCGATGCCTCACGCCGCCCACGATTTACCCACGAAGTTACTGCGCGCAGTAACGACGTGGGAAAATCAACCGTCCTCGGCCCCACCGGATCCGTCCGTATGCCGAGGTGCGGTAGTGGCGGGCCCCGCCTAACGGCCCGTCCCGTCGCGCGCGTGGGCAGGCAGACTGTTCACCCCACGTGGCGCCACACGATAGGACCGCCCCGATGGCTGCGGGGAAGCGTATCAGGCACGCCGCCTGGCTTCCCGCCGCGACCTTCGAACTGAGGCTCTCCACCGAAGTTCCGACTTTCGACAGTCGGCCCGAGGGAAGACGGCAGCCGAGTCCCGGAGTCTACACTTTTAAAGATTGAAGCTGTTGGAGCCCCACAATGTAGCGACCGCAGGGTTTCACCAGCTTCGGGGACTACTGTCGGAGTAATGGGCCACGGGTAGGCTAACCCGAGGCCCAGGACATTTCAAGACATCGGGGCCGGCCGCGCCCCTCAGGCCGAGTCCCAGGAGCGACTCCAAGATATGCCGAGTCCCTGGCGGCGACTCCCAGATAAGCCGACTCCAAGCTGGCGACTCCCAGGGAGGTCAACTGTGGAGAGTCGGCCCAAGACTCCTCCCTTATCCCGAAGTACGACGCATGGTACGGTTATGGCATGGCCGTTTCCCCCCTGCCTACGAAGGGCCGGCATGGCTACAGTAAGCCGTACCACTAGAAGATCTCCGGCGAGATACGGCACTGTTGCCATGCCTGCCCTGACCTCAGCCACAGTACGCGGTACACTGTGCCCATGACGCCGGCCTGTACGACCCGAAGGCGGCGGGGCCGCCTGTTAGTGGGTGGGCCGAAGCCGGCCTGGGCAACCCAAAGATGGGCCCGTGGGAGTCGGCCTCCCTGGACTCGGCCGACTCCTCCCGGGCCCCACGAGCCATTAATCAGATGAGATGGGGAATGGCGACAGTGATCGCCCGATAGACGGCGGCACTGTTGCCACGACCCGATGACCAAGCCTGCGTCATCAGGAGTGCCTCTACAGTATCAAGCCTATTCGCGGGACCCACCAGTCGGCGGGCCCTAGAAGCCGGCGGGAAGGACGGCGGCCTGAGAGACAGACGGCTGGGACCCGCGCCCAGCCGGATTACTATTGTACCCCCGGGGGGTAGGCCTATATAAACCCCCCCGGAGCACCCATGCAAAGGGTTCGGACCCAGAGAGAGAGAGAGAGATAGACCAGATAGCCCAGGAAGGAGAGAGCTAGCCTCGCCCTCTCCTACCTCCCGAAACAGCTCGAGGAGCACCATTGTAGTCACTTTGCTTTAGTGATCATGCAGAGACCCCGCAGAGCAGCAATAGGGGTGTTATCTCCTAGGAGAGCCCTGAAGCTGGGTAAGCTCCGCCGGCGTGCATGTCTTCGCCTCATCCCGCTTCCAGGCACTGACGACGTTCTACTCGCTCCCACCATGATAAGCCATCCTTTGGCATATGTCCTGCTGGTCTTGGTCTCGTTTGCAATGATATGGAAACCTTTGCCTGATGCCTCGGCTCTCCGCACCTGCGCTTTCCCCCTTTGCACCAAAGAGGAAACAAGGACACTGCGCGGGCTGGCGTCCACCTGGTGCCCGCCTGGCCTTGATCGTCATGGCTTGCGTCATGGGCACCTCGCGAGGTACCCCTTGCCTTGATCTCTCCGCCTCCTCGCGAGCCTACCTGGCGAGGCCGCTCCTGAGGAGGCCTTGTGTCGTCCGCCCCGCGAGGCTTGGCCCCTCGCGAGGGTCTTGAGCGCTGGTTGATGAATACGGGTCATACTGGGCCACTGGTTGAGCCACGCCACAGGCTACAGGCAGGCAAGTCTGGGGACCCCCATTCCCAGAACGCCGACAGTAGCCCCCGGGCCCAAGGCGTGCTCGGACTTGGCTTAGCAGCGAAGCCAAAGGGCAAGTGCGGAGCGCCGCGGGCCCCAACAGTCTGCTGCCTTGGTTGCCGTATGGCGACTGATTGGACATGGGCGTCTGCACTTCCCCACGCTGCCTCGGCAACTACCCAGTTTGACGGGTCCCTGCTGCATGCAAAAAGAGTCATCATTACATGCGATCGTGGAGGTCGAAGGTTGGCCTCCCCTGGGCTATAAATGAGGAGGGGCAATATCTCTCGTTGCCCATCTCTTCTTGCTCCGCCTGCTTCTTCTCCCTCCTCGCTCATGTTGCTTACAGCGCCCCCATGGCGCCCGTCAAGAGGTTCTCACCCGCGGAGAAGGGGAAGGCTCGCCAGGAAGGGCCTGGCTCTCCTCCGCCCAAGAGCGCCCGCGGTCGTCCTCGCAAGCATCCCGTGACCCCTGCCGTGGATTCCCGTGGTCGCGGTGGTGGCCCTTCACGTGGTGGTGGCCGCCCATATCGAGGCAGCCCGGTTGGTGGGGGAAGGTGTGCCATGGCTGCGTGGCCTCCCCGGTCGCGCTTCCACTTATCGGAGGTGCTGCCGGAGTTTGTTGTGTGGTCGGATAACCCGCCTGGCAACTGGCTTCAGCTCTCCCACTCCGTCACCGGTGAACTGCCGGCCGCTGGCCCCGGTGGGCTCTGGTTGCAGGCGGATGGCTGCTGCAGCAAGGCCTCCTGGGTCGTGGTGCAGATCTCCGTCGCCGGCAATGTTGCCCTGGCCTGGGGCTGGCAGACGTTTGCCCGTGCACGTGTCCTGGGAAGGTGGTGCACCCTCCACTTCAAGTATGATGGCAACGCGACCCTCTACATCAGGGTGTTCGCAGAAGATGCCGACGTGTTGGGTGCTGCCCTGAAGACGACGATGGAGACGAGGTGCTCTGCCTTGGCGACGACCGTGACGAGGGCGAAGGCAAACCCGCTCCCGGCGGCGACCGCAGCTCGTCGAGCTTCAGCGGCGCCTCCTCCGGTGGTAGTGCTACGTCTTGAACTTGCGTTGGTTTTCCTTGAAGAGGAAAGGGTGATGCAGCAATAGTAGCGTAAGTATTTCCCTCCGTTTTTGAGAACCAAGGTATCAATCCAGTATGAGGCTCCTCAAAAGTACCACACACCTACACAAATAAACAAAGAACTCGCAACCAACGCAATAAAGGGGTTGTCAATCCCTTCACGGCCACTTGCGAAAGTGAGATCTGGTAGAGATAGTATGACAAGTAAATATATTTTTGGTATTTTATAATATATATGCGAAAAGTAAAGATGCAAATAAGAGTAGATTGAAAGCTTATATGATAAAAGATAGACCCGGGGGCCATAGGTTTCACTAGTGGCTTCTCTCAAGATAGCATAAGTATTACGGTGGGTGAACAAATTACTGTCGAGCAATTGATAGAAAAGCAAATAATTATGAAATTATCAAGGCATGATCATGCATATAGGCATCACGTCCTTGACAAGTAGACCGACTCCTGCCTGCATCTACTACTATTACTCCACACATCGACCGCTATCCAGCATGCATCTAGAGTATTAAGTTCATAAGAACAGAGTAACACATTAAGAAATATGACATGATGTAGAGGGATAAACTCAAGCAATATGATATAAACCCCATCTTTTTATCCTCGATGGCAACAATACAATACGTGCCTTGCAACCCTTTCTGTCACTGGGTAAGGACACCGCAAGATTGAACCCAAAGCTAAGCACTTCTCCCATGGCAAGAAAGATTAATCTAGTAGGCCAAACTAAACTAATAATTCGAAGAGACTTGCAAAGATAACTCAATCATACATAAAAGAATTCAGAGGAGATTCAAATATTTCTCATAGATAAACTTGATCATAAACCCACAATTCATCGGATCTCGACAAACACACCGCAAAAAGAGTTTACATCAAATAGATCTCCACAAGAGACGGGAAGAACATTGTATTGAGATCCAAAAAGAGAGAAGAAGCCATATAGCTAATAACTATGGACCCGAAGGTTTGTGGTAAACTACTCACAACTCATCGGAAGGGCTATGGTGTTGATGTAGAAGCCCTCCGTGGTTGATCCCCCCTCCGGCGAAGCGCCGACAAAGGCTCCAAGATGGGATCTCGCGGATACAGAAGGTTATGGTGGTGAAAATTGTTTTTAGTTGGCTCCCTGGATGTTTTCGGGGTACGTGGGTATATATAGGAGGAAGAAGTATGTCGGTGGCCGCTCATGGGGCCCAGGATGCAGGGGCGCGCCCTCCTATCTCGTGGCCGCCTCGATTGATTCTTGACTTGCACTCCAAGTCCTCTGGATCACATTCGTTCCAAAAATAACGCTCCTGAAGGTTTCATTCCGTTTGGACTCCGTTTGATATTCCTTTTCTTCGAAATACTGAAATAGGCAAAAAAACAGCAATATGGGTTGGGCCTCCGGTTAGTAGGTTAGTCCCAAAAATGATATAAATGTGTAAAATAAAGCCCATAAACATCCAAAAGGGGTAATATAATAGCATGGAACAATCAAAAATTATAGATACAGTGGAGACGTATCAGGCAGCTCCTCCAGTGGTCGTTGTGATCAGCTGCCACGTCACCGCGTCCGCTTCGAGGGAGGTGGCGGGCCCTCCCGTCACCGCGCTCTCGTGAAACGCGAGGCGGAGTTTGACTGAGCTCGGGAGGACGCCGCGGATCCCTCCTCGCGAGATGTTGCAAGGCGTGTGGCACTTTTGTTTTGTTTTCCTTCTTTTCCTGCATCGAGAGAGAGAAGCATGGGGCCCCGTGGGGGCGTGCAAAAGACTATGATTCCCTAGTTATCGTACTGCATTTATTGTCCCTGTGCTATGTTATGGTGTTGTTGTTATGCGTCTGCGCGTAGGAACAACTTAGCTTGGGACGTTTGAAGTAGTTTTCTGCCTCGCGAGGTGTCTCTTCAGGCCTCGCCGGGCGCCTTAAGAGCTGCAAAAAATTCGTTGGGAGAATCATTTACGAACCTTGGTCGCGAGGGTTACTGGCCATGGCCCGGCGCTTTGTGTCGCGATGCCCGAGGGGCACGGACTGGGAGGGGTGCTCCCGCTGCAAACTTGAATGGGAGAGCCTCACGAAAAACATGAGAGGAAAGGCTCACGAGGGCACCCGCGCAGCCCCCTCGTGAGGTTTGCGAGAGAGAGAACGAGTCAGACAAAAGAGCTGAAAACAGATAACAGGGGCAGAAGACGACGGGCAGAACCGGCAAATAACATCAGAAGCAACTTCAATCAAGGTTCGAACAAAGAAAAGCGAGCCAACTGCAAAAAGCAAATGAAAAGCCGCGTCCGACACCTAGTATAGTCTTCGACGTCTTCTCACCACCACGGAGCTAAGTGCTGCCACTAGGCGTGGGCGGGAGACCCCGAGGCCCAAGGGCGGCACTCTGGAGACTCCGGGGCGTGTACAGACCCAACCTATTATGACGTGAGAGTGTCATGGGCGGCGAGCTTCATAGGCACTGTGTCACACCCTGATTTTCATGCCACTACACTTAAGCTAACTATCATGATAAAATGTGGTTTGACAAAAACTTTTGAGTGTTTTGGAGCTTGCCTTGATTGGTTTATGTTTGTTGTTTGCAAGTGCTCTAAAAATAAAATAAATCCCCCAACTCTTATACTCCTTCTCCTTGATCCAAAAACCTTTCCCAATGATCATGCCATGTGTATAGGACATAAAAATAATTTCTTGCAAAATAATTTGGCCAAATAGTATTTTCAAAAATTAGTTTTTCAAAAACCCATGAATTGAGGTTTGCACTGCAAGTACTTAATTAAGGGCAGTAAAAATCTTTCTAAAAATATATTTGACTCCTATTAGATATAGGATACCCAGAAACCACAAAAATATAATTTTAAAAGTTATTTTCCTATGTTATTTAAAAGCTTTTTCTTAAGGCCAGAAATGGTCTTTAATAGGGAAAAATTATTTTATTGTTTTAAAAATATTTTAAAAAAATCAGGGAAACTCGGTGGGCATATATTTCCCATATATAAGAGTTTCAACATATGGTCATGTTCAAAATATTGGACAAAACCTCCCAGAACCATTTCTGCCAATTTCAAGGATTTGAAATATTTCTATAGTAAATACTTTCATAAAAATCCAACAAAATTCCATCCTGTCACAAATGCCCTATTAGGTGATCTTGCCAAGTCTCATGTCTTGGAGAACAAGATAACATCATCAAATCCCCTCAAAACCATTTCTGTCCATTTTGAAGTTCGAGTAACTTTACATTGCCAAACATTCCCAAATGTTCTCATACCTTGTGAACATGCTCAAATGTTCTAATTATACATCTAGACCAAGTGGCAGATGTTGGAGAACAAGTTAACTTGATCAAAGGGCCCCAAAACCCTTCCTGTCCAAATCCAAATTTGAACAACTCTACATTGGCAACTTTCTCCTTTTGATCTCAACTTTTGTGGACATATTCATACCCTCAAATGATGAAACTACACCAAGTGGTGCATCAAGGAGAATAGATTTGCATGACTAAATCTTGGAGAGTCCATTTCTGCTGATTTCTAGGGTTTACAAAAGTTGCATTGGCAACTTTTCCCAAATGAACTCAGTCTTGGTGGAACCTCTTCTTTTATCATACCGTTTGACCCTGTCAAGCCTCATGACAAATGGAGATCAACTACTTGCCCAAACCAATATCAGACACCTTCTACCATTTTACTAAAACCCCTGTTTTGACAACTTCCACTCTTCTCCATGGCCTCAACTTTTTAGCACAGCTCCTCCAAGTCCTCATCTACCCCCTGTAACAATGGCTGCATCTCAACTCAATAATTGAGGGGTGAAACCTCCTTATTTACACCTTTGGACTGCCACAACACCCTTCTCTCTCACCCCTCCTCTCTCACCAGAGCCCCTCTAGAGCATCCAAGGATCCCTCTCCTTTCTTTACTCTCTCCCACACCTGCTAGACACCAATGGACATGCCCACTGTGCATATAAAATGGCATGCCGGCCATTTGCAAGCTCTGGAGCGCGCTACAGTGTGCTACCGCACTGTAGCCGCCCCCTGCCAAGCACCTCCGGCCACCTTGGCTCTCCCCCTCCCGCCAGCCGATGCTCCTCAACATCCGCAGCACACCAAGCCTCTGTCGCCCTCCTCCTGCTCCCTCCTGCTGCCCTTGCTCGCATTCGCGCCGGCCGCCCGAGAGCTCCAATGAGCGGCCTCACACGCGCGAAGCTCTAGCCCTTCCCCGCTCCTTCTCTCCCTTCCCCTGGTCGAAGACCTCCTCCACTAACTCCCTGGACATGCCCACATGATCCCTCGTGACCTGCAGCAACGACAACAGCCTCGCCGGCGCACTGGACCATGGTGAGCCACGGGCCGGCTATATAAAGCCGGCCCAGGCCCCCTATGGATCTCCTTCGCTCTCTCTCCCTCCCAGAGACCCCCTAGACCAAGCCACTCCCCTTCTTGTGCCCTCCATAGCCCCCCATGGCCGAAGAGCCGCTGTTGGCACCGGGCTAAATTCGCGACGCCCGAGCCCCGTCCCCTCCACCTATGCGTCTCAATGCATTTCC